>NC_137057.1:15028296-15100796 GCF_032717465.1 Coenobita brevimanus | reverse complement strand
ATATATATATATATATATATATATATATCAAATAACACAATCACAAACGTCACAGTTATCAACAAAGTAAATATTGGAAGTGACCATAGAATGGTGGGTTGCACAACAAGATTCAATTTCAAAAGTGAAAGAAAGAAGATGATTAAAGACAAAAAGATATGCCCAATAAAAGTCAGCGAAAACAAAGCAGCTTTTCAGTTGGAAATAAGGAACAGATTTCAGGCTCTCAGTTATGCTGAATGTGACATTGATGAGTTGAATGACAGACTAACAAAAGTGCTAAAAGAATCAGCGGAGGTAGTAGGAAAACAACCAAAGCCGGGATGTATTCAGAGAAGACACTTGAGCTTATGAAAAAAAGAAAGGTAATGAAAGTAAAAACAAAGAAAGATGAAATAGAACAAGCGGAATTAAATAAACTTATCAACAAAAGACAAAGACAAGAAAAAAGAAAGAGAAACATGGATCAAATCAAAGAAACCATCAAAAAAGGAAAAAGTCTGAAACAGGTCCGAAATAAAATGGCACTTGGAAAGCAACAAATGACATCACTAAAAGACAAAAACGGTGAAGCCATTAAATGCAGAGATATGACGCTGAAGCGAGTTGAAGAATTTTACAAAGAACTGTATACATCAAAGACAGTAGTACCAATAGCTAACTTTTCTGTTGACACAAGTGAAATACTTGAGATAACACCAGACGAAGTAAATATTTCTCTTAAAAATATGTAAAGAGGGAAGGCTCCGGGAGAAGATGGAATAGTAGCAGATTTACTGTTGGATGCAGGAGCAGAAGTACAAAATAGGCTTGCTCACTTATTTACCCAAAGTATAAAACAGAAGAAAATTCCCAAAACATGGGGTAATGCAATTGTTATTCTAATTTATAAAAAAGGCGACTCAAAGGGCCTTAGTAACTATCGACCCATTAGCTTGCTATCAGTCATTTACAAACTTTTCACTAAAGTCCTTACAAACAGAATAGCTACAAATTTGAAGGAAAACCAACCTCGTGAACAGGCAGCATTCCGATGTGGGTATTCAACCACTGATCATCTGCACACAATGAATCAGCTAATTGAGAAAACTACAGAATATAATAAACCACTGTGCTTAGGTTCTGTTGATTACGAAAAGGCTTTCGACTCAGTGGAGCACATAGCAATTATAAATTCATTGCGAGAACAAGGAGTGAATGAGAACATTGTAAAACTGCTCGAAAGCATATATAAAAAGGGAACTGCTACAGTTAAATTACATAAGGATTCAGAGAAAATTAAGATTGAGAAGGGCGTGCGTCAGGGAGATACAATTTCACCAAAGTTATTTACAGCATGCCTAGAAAGTAATTTCAGAAAGCTAAACTGGGAAAACAAAGGGGTAAACATAGATGGAGAAAAGCCAAACCATTTAAGATTTGCTGATAACATTGTCCTAATCTCAGAAAAAGCAGAGACGTTACAAGAAATGTTATATGACCTGAGCACAGAAAGTCTCAAAGTAGGGCTAAAGATGAACCGGAGTAAAACTAAAGTAATGTTTAATTCTCAAACACCAAAGAGCGTCATAAGAATAAGTGGAGAAATTCTTGAAGTTGAGGAGTACAATTACCTGGGACAAATACTAAAATTAACGAAAGATAATGATAGCGAAATAAAAAGATGCATTACAATTGGATGGAAAGCTTTCGGTAAACATAGAGACATTATGAAAAGTAGCTTGCCAGTTTGTATGAAACGAAAAGTATATAACGAATGTATAATTCCTGCTATGACGTATGGTTGTGAGACTTGGAAACTGACAAAATCGATGGAAAATAAATTAATTCGTTCTCAGAGAGCAATGGAAAGGTCAATGTTGGGAATATCTTTAAGAGACAGGAAAAGATCAACTTGGGTGAGACAGCAGACTAAAGTCAAAGATATAGAAGTTATAAAAGAACAGAAATGGAGGTGGGGAGGCCATGTAGCAAGAACAAGGGATAATCGGTGGAGCAAGAGGTTGACTAACTGGACACCAAGAGATGGTAAGCGTAGCAGAAAAAGGCCAGACAGGAGGTGAAGAGATGAGATAGAGAAATTTGCAGGGGAAACGTGGCAAAGATTGGCTCAGCCAAGGAATTCGTCGAGAAGGTTGGGGGAGGCCTTTGTTCAGCAGTTGACGTATAATAGCTGATGATGATATATATTTATATATACTGTATATATATATATATATATATATATATATATATATATATATATATATATATATAAATTGTGCGTTTTCGTACATTGAAGAATGAGGGTTCGCGTCCCACCAGGGTAAATATACTTTGGGAGTGTTCTTCATGCCACGTACTGCATTGGAGGACACAAGGGGTGCTGCGGTTGAACCAGTGTCACATACTGTAAAGTAGGTTTGCATCCACTCTGCTTACGCGGGCCAATTACATTTGATTCACAGACTACACACACACTCAAAGCCACTCCAACACAACAGTTACAGTTACAAGCACTTCTCACCCTGCATACAGTCTCTGCCAGACAGCCTAAGCCACTTGGCTGTGATACATTGGCTGTATCATCCCCACTTTGGTCACGATAGGTCGGTCCTGCAGTGGACACTCAAAAGACTGATGAGATGAGATGAGATGATATATATATATATATATATATATATATATATATACACCCCTCCACACACGATGACGCATTTGTCGTCACGAGGGTGTGGCTGCACCCATACAGATTGACGCTTTTGTCATCATTAAAACATAAAAACTTTTGTCAGGGAAAAAGTTTTTAGCCAATCGGTGTCATTTCTGGAGGCATCATAGCGTCCCTGCTCCTCATCAAAAGTAATGAGTTGGCAACTGTGAGTCCTGATACCAGCAAGAGAGTGGACACGTTATTCAGTACCAAATGAGATGTGAGTGCTGAAGGGAGTGTCTCTTTAAATTTCCAGTTTAACCCCTCTCCCAGCCATGGAACATATTTCACCATACCAGTAGTGCTTGTGTATAGTGTTTGGCCACTGCTGTGATTAGATTTGGTGTTTGCAATAGGAAATTTGGTGTTTGTGAAGCATTCCTGGTCGTTATCAGCCGTTTGCCCAACAAAGATTATGCTACTCTTTCTAATCAACTACACTACCTCTACCCTGCACCAAATGTGAGACTTCAGCTATAAAAAATTGTGACAGTGAATCATGTGAGTATAGTGTGCATATCTAGTGTACAAAGAATTGGTGAAATACGTGCAGTAGCTTAAAGGAAGGCAGGAAACTGCCCTACAGTCATGACGCAGCATGGGTATGCTGTAGTTTTTTTTCATTTTTTTTTTTAAGCTATGAGGCCTAGGATCACTGTTATTGGCTCAAATGAAAGCCAATGAAATTCTGCATAGGATGATAAAATAAAAACATGACAGTGGCAAGAAAAGTTTTTTGCTAGAGCTCCCCGAATAAAAACTCTGTTGTCTTACAGAAATGGGTTTTACTTTTTCGCGTATTACTTGAACACCATAACTCATATCAAACTGGGACCTCTGGCATTTGAAAGCTAATAAAATTCCCTTTCAGGTGATGTAAATCATGTAGAGATTGATTAGTAAACATTCGACTTATGATGCTGGGAAGTGAAATCTATGATCCCGAATGTTTATTCCGAGGGCCCTAAAGTACGTATAGAGTGTTTTTTATTTATCATGTAGAACAAACATCGACGAATAGGAATATGTGGGCTTTGTGGCAAAATAAATATGTTTGGGCAGTGAAAATAAGCCGAGAATACACATTTTTGGAGTGCACGGTGGCCAGGGGGGAGGGGAGAAAAGCCGGCGCGTCATGGCACAGAAAACTTATTAACTTATCTGCACAGGAAGGGGTATATATATATATATATATATATATATATATATATATACATAAAGTGGAACCCCGGAATTCGTTTGCCTCTTTACTCGTACAACTCAGTTTTCGTTCAGCTTTTTCACCCAAAAATCGCTCCAGTTTTCGTACAATGACCCGTTATTCGCACTAAGAGATACCGCGTCGTAGGTACCACATGGTCGCCAGTCTGGCTTTGACTTCCGCCAGCTATGCATGAGTCATAAAGGCTCGATTAAACTTTGTGATGAGTTACATATTTTTGATAGAGAATTGGACATACTCATGGGCCCTAAGAAGATTAGTGAGTCAGCTGGAGCTAAAAGTAAAGCAGTGAGAACAATAACTGAGCTGAAAAAAGAACTCATTGCAAAGTTTGAAAGTGGAACCCGTGTCTCCGATCTTGCCATTCATTATAGTATGGCGAAATCTACCGTTTCATCCATACTAAAGAACGGATTAATGCAAATTACATTGCTTCTTATGGAAAAAAAATGATTCTGTTTTAGAACAATTCGCAACTCATACAGTCTCCACAAACGAATTGTGTGTGTGTGTGTGTGTGTGTGTGTGTGTGTGTGTGTGTGTGTGTGTATAAACGGTCTCGTCGACAAGTATTCATCCATAAGTTTCCTCTGTAAACCCGTAGAAGCAAGGGAATGTGACTCAGTAAAGTGTGACCTTGATTCGTTGGGCGCATGCTTGGATATGTCCAGTTCTGCCACCCCACCCAGACGTTGCCGAGCACGTGCGTTTTGTGAAATTCTGTCAGCCTTCCCCCCCACCCACCCATTTTTTTTTTTTTTTTAATCGAGAGCGTCCCACTGACTATGTCTGGGACCAAATGTGAGGTGCATCTAAAAAAAAAAAAAAAAGATTGCAGATGGTTTGGTTTTTAATATAGAATTCCTTTGGATTTAATGGTAAATGAATGAATATTTGGCCCATTTCACAGGGCATGGTGTTGGCTAGTTCCCTCTTTAATTTTCTTTCTCATTCCTTGGTTCCTGGGTCATACCTTACTCTAACCTTACCTGGCAGAATTAAGTTGGTATGATGATAATGTATGATGGTGATGGTAATTTATGGTTGATGGATGGACAGATGGATTATCGAAGTAAATCATACTATTGCAGCATCAAAAGCCATTGCCTCGAAATAACGATGTAAGAATGATAAGAAATTAAGAAATAGAATGAACAAAATGATAAGAGGGGAATACGAAGATGAATTTAATGCAAGATGAAAAATGTAGTACACCGTTAGGTACACTCGTTTATTAGACCACTGGTTCTCACACTGTGAGTCATGGCCCTCAGAGAGGTCACGGCAGGGTTTTAGGGGGGTCATGACAGGCTTGTGTAAGTAGTAAATCAGAATGTGTCTGCCTTTCACCCGGGTGAGGGGGCCATGTGATAAGCATGACATCAAAGATGAATTTCAGTTAAATACACAGCTTGAAACTACAACAAAAGCTTTAGCTTTATGTAATGGAAAAGCTTACACCTTTCTCCACAACTAACGGAATAGCCTGGGAAAATGTTGTAGTCTGTACTGGTGTACCTCCGGTGATGCTGGCATCAAAATCGGGGTTACAGATGCATGTCAAGGAAGTAGCTCCAAATGAGAAAATGGTTCACTGTATGATCCATGGTTTTGCACTGGCGTCAAAAACCCTCCCTCATGCCCTTGGCAAGATCCTGGAGGCTTTGGTAAAATGTGTCAACTTTATGAAAACAGGAGATTTGAATTCTCGCCTTTTCCCGAAACTCTGTGAAGACATGGATTCAGAGCATGCATCCCTCCTCCTTTACTCCGAAATGCGATGGCTGTCCAAGGCAAATGTGAACAGAGTATTTGACCTTCCGAGAGAACTCAGACTTTTCTGGAAATGAAAGGGAAGGATTATTTATTAAGTCTCCTCAACCAGGCGCTGTGAGAATCACGTCTTGAAAATCTGGTCGACATTTGTGAGCAGCTAAACAGGCTGAATCCATCAGGCTACAATGCAAGGAAAGAAATATATTTGATGCGTGCACTTTTTGCCAAACTCAAGAACTGGCAAAGGAAAGTGAGTTTAGAGAATGTTGCCATGTTTGAGAATCTTTCAAATATTCTTGACGAGATTGAAGAGGATGGCCTACTTGACCCATCGCCCAAAAGTGAAATAATTCAGCACTTGAAATCCTTCGAAAGCGAGCTCAAAAGATACTTCCCAGAATTTAAGGAAGAAGAAGGGAAATTGGTGAGATATCCTTCCTGTTGCACTCTCGATACTGCTGCCATTCCCGATGATGTTTAGGACGAATTCTTTTAACTCAAGAATGATACTGTTGCCAGAGACCTTTATGAAGAAAAAGCTTTGTTTTCTGGTGCTCCAAGAATTAGGCATATCCAAAAGTTGGTGAAATCGCATTTAGAGTCCTCTTGACATTTTCAGTAAAAACAATGTGAATCTGGTTTCTCCACCCTTCTGCATATAAAAAATAAAAACCGAAACCAGTTGGATGTGGACCCAGGTATGATATTTTTTTTTTAAATAACAGAACAGAGCAAGGAAAAACAAATGAATAAAAAAAAAATCCATATACCAGATTACTGATGTCCCCTGTTCATAAAATATTTGTAGCAGTTAGACTTGAACAACTATAGGTTGAAGTTTGGAGGGAAACAACCCTGGGGAAGCGAGTTCCAAAGGGATGCAGTTCGGGGAATGAAAAAATTCTGATAAGCAGAAGTACTGTATTATCAGTGACTCAACCTCGAATCAGTCGACTGTCTGAAAACAAACAGTGCCAATTATCCCATTGATATGTAACAAAATATGCATTCTGATTAACAGTTGTAAACATTAAAATAAATGGGAGCACGAAAATAGTTTTTTTTTCATCATTATTTCTGAGGGGCTTGAGAGAAATCTAAGGAGGGGACCACGCAAATGTTAGTATCTCCACCAGTGCAGAAAGAAGTGAAAAAGTTTGAGCAACAATGTACTAGACAGATTACGCCTGTAATTTTTATAACTACAGCAGACAAAAAAACAATGATAAAAAAAGACTCTTATTCCTAGAATGCTAACACTACTGCTACTATTATTAATGCTATCACTACTACTACTACTACTGTATTAATGCTATTACTGCCACTGCTACTACTATTACTACTGCTGCTACGACTAATAATAATAATAATAATAATAATAATGCTACTATCCTCAATAATACCTCTTACTGAAGCCGGCGGAAAATGGTGTTAATGGTCAACATATGACAAGAAAAAATGTTTCGAAAATTAAACAAAACGAAGATTGATACTTTCTCTGTTGCTGTAACCAAAACAAATACAGAAATAATTTCCCATTCTAATAGTATCTACGGTAATACAAGAAGAATGAAAGTTAAAATGATATAAGGAACAAAAAGCTCAAAAATTATACATATATGGACGAGAAAGGCGGAGAGAATGAGGACGTCGACGGTTGAAAACAAGAGAAGTGGCTGACAAAAGGGAAGGGTGACAGTGGAAGGGGTGAAGTGACTGAAATAAACTGAGGAGAATCGCTATGATAGTATAAGGACATAAAATACAAATGCAGATTGATGAACAGATATGATATTGTAAAAAAAAGAAAAAAGAAAAAATTTGATGAAATATGGACACTGGAGATAAGGAAGGTCAAGGGGGAGGAGTAAAAGATAGCTTAGCTGAAATACCGTAAGAAGTAAGCAAGTAAGAGTAAGGATGTTGAGACTGGAAGCAGAATTGGAATGAAATATGAGAATCTAGGAGATGAAGAAAGGTAGGAAGGTAAATAAAGTAAAATTAGTCATAAAAATGAAGAATGATGCATGAACATATACAGAAGAGCAATCGTTCAGTTCCATTATATATAAAAACTATAATGGAATACGAGTCTCTCTCTCTCTCTCTCTCTCTCTCTCTCTCTATCTCTCTCTCTCTCTCAGCACTGCCTAATTACATTCTCCTTCTTACCATCTGCTTCCTCTACCCTACGTTTCTGTCTCTTCCTCTCCATTTATACTTCTATCTATCTATCAATATACCTAGGCTGCTTCCCCCAAGGAAAGGGAGGTAGCCGAGACAGGACGACTCACTCTCCATTTACTCATCCATTCAAACACATTCATTCGCATCTTAGCCCCAAAGGGGAGAACGGACAGATCCTCACCGCATCACACCGCACAAGGGTCAACTGCGCAATGCAAGCAGTGACATCCACAGCAGGGCCCGACAGCAGAACTGGTTTACCCCTGCCACATCATAACAGACCCATCCCCTTACCCGCACCTGACCTGACTAGCTGATCAGACCAAATGCGGGAGAATATCCCCTCAGGGCTGCGTCATCACTTATTCATTCACAATTTCTCCCCATTTATTTCTGTCACGCACAGCCACTCTTCCTTGCTCAACGGACATCCCTCTCGCATCCAGCGCTCTCTTCACACTGTCCATCCATCCTATTCGTGGTCTTCTTAGTTCATATAAACTTCAATTCAACTAGCCAGGGTCATATTGCTTTTATATTTTCGTCTTTTCTTCATCTGGTTTCATTTAATCAAAGAAAGACCTCGTACTGATGAAGTATTGGTAGATTATGGCGAACCCCCCAGATTGACTAACTCTCCCAAGTTGATTATTATTGTCTAGGTTTAGCAAGAAAAAGATAAATCATAAACACTGGTGCAATATAGTTGATAACAGAGAAAACCTTCACCAGCCAAAAAAAAAAAAAAGCAGAATGAAAGGAAAGAACCAGGGAGGAACGATATAGATTCGAAATAGAGAGAGAGAGAGAGAGAGAGAGAGAGAGAGAGAGAGAGAGAGTTTGGAAGCGGCAGTCTGAAATGGAAACACATCCGTAGGGAATGGAGGATAATGGGAGAGAGGAATGCCGAAGAAGAAAGGAGACTGGGAGTATGGAGGAGGAAAGGAATTTAGGGCAGGAAAGATGGTGCATAACAATGTGCGGGGACACTCGTAGAGCGAATGCAAAGAGAGAGCAGATAAAGCAGGATGGAAGACTTACAGGCACTGGCAGGAAAGGGAGAAAATAGTATCAGGGGAAGAGACCTGAATGGGGAATTGCTTCTGTGTATGGTATACGATGTGCAGTGATTTTCCGTAACTCTATTCCATACTCTTGCCCTGGGAGAACCGGGAGACGGGACGCAGGCCAATACTTCTTTACACCAACAGATTACCTTTGACGTGTGGTAGTAATGCACATACCTTAGGGTGTGGTATAATCAGCCTTACTTATGTTTCCTGTAGAATTAGAGCCGTGGCCATGTGTAAACTGATGCTGACTGCGATTACTGAGTACATTTATTTATTCATTTATTTATTTATTTACTCATTTATTGTAAAATGCAATAATATTCTGCGATTAACAATAGCAACGAGAGAGAGAGAGAGAGAGAGAGAGAGAGAGAGAGAGAGAGAGAGAGAGGAACCAAGTGAAGGATGGCTGCGCCTTCGAACACTCCAAAGAAATTCAAACGAGGGAGTCCTATACAATATCCATTCATTACAAGATACTAGGACACCTTCCGGGTAAATGGCTGGAAGCTGCTGGTACTGTATGCGTGAGGAAAGGAGGCAGAAGGATGTTATACAGATGAGGTAATAAGGGATTTCAATTACTGATTAGGTATTTAGTGGTAGGACAGATTGGGATGAGAGTGAGCAGACAGACCGGTGTTACATGCTAACCTTAAAACTATTTGCATTAGGACGTCTCTTCAAATAAAAAAAAAATCTCCTGCACTTACCAGAATATAAGAAAAAATTGGTTCTTAGAAATGAAGAAGGGTACGACATAGCTTGGAAGGAGGTGTGTGTGTGTGTGTGTGTGTGTGTGTGTGTGTGTGTGTGTGTGTGTGTGTGTGTGTGTGTGTGTGTGTGTGTGTGTGTGTGTGTGTGTGTGTGTGTGTGTGTGTGTGTGTGTGTGTGTGTGTGTGTGTGTGTGTGTGTGTGTGTGTGTGTGTGTGTGTGTGTGTGTGTGTGTGTGTGTGTGTGTGTGTGTGTGTGTGTGTGTGTGTGTGTGTGTGTGTGTGTGTGTGTGTGTGTGTGTGTGTGTGTGTGTGTGTGTGTGTGTGTGTGTGTGTGTGTGTGTGTGTGTGTGTGTGTGTGTGTGTGTGTGTGTGTGTGTGTGTGTGTGTGTGTGTGTGTGTGTGTGTGTGTGTGTGTGTGTGTGTGTGTGTGTGTGTGTGTGTGTGTGTGTGTGTGTGTGTGTGTGTGTGTGTGTGAGTTTGTGTGTGTGTGTGTGTGTGTGTGTGTGTGTGTGTGTGTGTGTGTGTGTGTGTGTGTGTGTGTGTGTGTGTGTGTGTGTGTGTGTGTGTGTGTGTGTGTGTGTGTGTGTGTGTGTGTGTGTCCTCTTATTTATGTCCAAACGAAATAAAAGAGTATCGCTTTACATCTGCTCTTCCTCATTTGAACATATAGGTTTACTGTAACGAACCTGATGATGAGTCTTATCTGAATATACGATGCCATAGCACACACAGGAACTATGATGATTTGTACACTTTCCTGTTTCTCGCCCTCAGGAGGAACTAGGTAAGGCAAGTTAAGCAATAATGTCTTTTTTCACACAGGATATGAAAGCTTGTGGGGAAGTAGGTTTTCTTCATTCTTCAGACTTTTTCAAACCGTAGTTGGTAAGATTTAACCAAATAAAGGGGTGATGTGGAGCCTACTATGGTGTCCCTGTTAACAATGTAAAGAGATGCTAATGCGGCGTCCATCTTGGAATCAAGCCTTCACACTATTCACCATGTCTCGTTGCGGTGAGACGTTGTCTATCATAAGGGAACGTCGATTTCACTGCACGGAACGGCCCTGATGGCACGATTGTTTGTCTACGGTTGATGGGTCTGCTCCGCCAGACATACCGGGTTGCTCAATAACAACAACTGGAGTGTGGGGGGGCACTCCGGGTGTGATATCACATGGGTCACTGGGATGTTAACATCTGGACATAAGTTTTCTCACAGCCATGATATCGAACACGATTTTTCTTCGCCTCCTTACTGAGGTTTGTTTCACCACCGTTTCATAAATTAACAGGTGATATAGTACTTGCTGTTGGGTTCAGCCTGTGGCCAGCCTGGTAAATATTTAACTCCATATTTTGTCCAGTGAAGCTGTCTTCAATATACCCTTGCTACCTTTATAGATTGTAGTATTCAGCTTAGAAGAGTTGCGTGATAGTTATTGAGTTAACGAAGACTGTATCAGTCTCCAACACCGAAAAGAAATCCCTCCCTAACTAAATGAAATCTAGAAGTACTGGGAAATCTTATTAAATCATTCATTTGAACGAAAATGTTACGGTTAATAAACTGCAGATGAATCAACATCAGAATCACGGAAGCATCAAGGATATTGCCATGAGTAAGACTGGTCTTTCTTCGTCAGTTTATAATTCTTTCTGGATGTCCAAAACACATAAAAAATAATTACTTCATCCTTTATCATCACACTGTTTTTTTACGAAGATCATGATCATTAATTTATTACTTTTAACTTTGACGTAACCCTTTCAGAGACAGCGGTGTATCCTAAGAATAATGTAATCGCCCAGTACCGAGAAGAGCAATTTAAGTTGACGTCGTCATATCGAAGTGATCAGTCTATTGTTTATTCATCATGTTAGCTCGGAAATATAATGTGTAAAATATTTAACCCTTGGACTGCCGTATGTGCATCTAGTTACGGAGTACCACCAGATGGATGCTTTTTCAATTGACAGAAATCCTACCAATCAAAAGGTTAAAAAGAACCTCTCATTCAGTTACATAGATACTATTTTGACTGGATTCTATAGTCAATCAGTAGCTGGCTTTGTTTGATCGAGATGGTGGTCAAGTAATGTAGCAGACAGCAAACTGTCTACGGTAACTTCGAAGCATTGATCGCTAGCTGGGACAGAGAACAGTCTGGAAATCTGAATTTTGACAAAAGTTGTAACTGACGTTATGCAAAACCCGGGGGCATAGTAGACTTATGATATTGCATTGTCCTCCTCTCAACTGAGGTGTCTTTCACAGGAGCCATATCTATTCTAACCATCATGAAAGCTTTATTCTTAGAGAAGCAAGAGAGAGAGAGAGGACACTATCTGATACAAAGGATGGTAGAAGTATAACACCATACCTGTATTATCACAGAAATGTTACAGCGACAGCAGATCAACGCACATCGCTGGAGAGCTAATGAAACATTTACAGGCGTTACGGGAGTTTTCTCAAAATTCGTAACCATATTGTTGAAAAAAGCTAAATTAACAACCAAGATCATTTATCGAAGACTGCTAGAGTTAGCCTACAGCAGATCTAAACAGATTCTTGGGAAGTATATTATGACTAAGGTAACAGTTGAAAAGGGTTTCTCGTAATCGCCAGCAGTTGCAAGAAAGAGACAAATAAACTCCAAACTGAGCCAAAGAACTGGACCTCGAGTACCGGTACTTCTAAAGCAACGTCGGACCTCAGTACATCATTGGGAAGCCTATGAATTGTAAGAAGTCTTCACTTACATACATGGTTTTTCTCTAAAATCGTCATCCTGATACTAAAAATAAGAGCAGAATTGCTCTGGGACCAGCGGCGAAGTTCATATTTCACTTTGCTGAATTTAAGCACTTTCACTGCAGTTGTCGCTAGATGGTGCCGCCTCATTTGTCAGCTGATAGCAGATTTGGATTCTCCATGCCAAATTACCATATATGGTACCACTTTCATGTCTCGAAAGGCCTCCTTTTAACAAATCCGCCAGAAGCAGAAGAAAGTCGGCCTCTCAATGACCTGCTGGCTATAACCACAGGTAAAACAAAAACCTCCGCCAAATTGAGACACAAAACGGGAATATCTTGAGAAAAGTTAAAGCTGCTTCGCTGAACAACTTAGGAAAAAAAGAGTGAGATTATAATAAAGCGGCTTTTAGCAGGAGTAGAATTGCTGTGGGACCTGCGGCGAGGCTCTTTTTCAAATGAAGAATTTTTACTAAATTGCTGCTAGATGGCATGACCACAGGTGTCAGGTGACGGCAAATTTGGATTCTCCATGTCAAATTACCTTATATGGTACCACTTTTAGGTCAGCAAAGGCCTCCTTTTAACAAATCCTCCAGAAGCAGAAGAGGAAGAACGCTGGCCACTCATTGCCCAGCTGGCTATAGCGGCAGGTATAAACACACACACACACACACACACAAAACAGTACTGAGTTAAAAAAAAAAATATGTGGATATCGTTTGAAAGCTAAAGGAAATGTAATAGGTGTTGCTTATTGAGCCAGGTAGACGAAGTCGATGTTTTTTTTTTTCTTTTTTTGTACGAAATGTATCTGCGTGTCTCTGTCTGTGTCGAGACCTCAAATCTCAGAAAGTATTGATTGTAGAAGGAAAAGTTATTAATAAAAGTTGTTTAGAGTCACAACTTGAGTTCACATGTCACTCAACCAGCATTGGGAGTCATCCAGGATGGATACATAATAGTCAAGTTTTCATCTAACGGTATTATTACAGTCTACCTGGCTCACAGATGACGGGTAGTCTTGCGTGGCGTTTTCTCAAAATTCGCAACCATAGCTTTGACAAAAGCCAAACAGCGCCAAATCAAGCAACAAAACTTGGTTATCCCGGAAATTGTTAAAACTACAGCGATCATAAGCACATCCTTCCTTCAGTGTGTGTGTTTTTTTTTTTTCCAAACTGCAAAGAGTGCATTAATTTCAGGTTAGTTTGATGGCACACTTCTTCTTACAACTAAAAAATCAACATTTGCAGATCTTGCTTGTCGTGTGTTTTATCATTCTGGGGTAATTCCTAAATTCGCCAAATGCGTGATTTGCAAAAAAGAATAGACTTCGCTTATAGATGGTGCTGATATGCAAAATGACGTCGTGCAACGCAGTAAAACTGGTGTTCCTCGAAGACACACACACACACACACACACACACACACACACACACAATCCTCCAAAACAGAAACCTTAATTATGAATGATTCCATACCACAGGTCACACATATATCATCTCATGAATGTATAATAAGGGTGAACCACCTCCTACCTCTCTCATCCCCCTTCATCTCAGTCCCAGACTCGTGTAATCAGCCAACCTATGCTGGGTAATAAGCCGACGAATATAAAAACAACTGTTAAAACGATCTGGTTTACGAGAAGGTAATGATATTTGGTTTAGGAATATTAAAACATGGCGCACGTTCTGCACCCAACACTCAAAAAAAGAACGGATGTTAATAAGGTCAATCTGAAGTTGACTTTATCTGCTAACAAGAAAAAAAAAAAAAAGCCATTCGTAAACTACGGAAAATATTCAGGTAGCATTTATTTTCATTTCTTGCAAGGTGCACTTCAGACCTTTTTAACATGTAGAGAAGAACAGGGCAGTAATATTAGAAAAACAAAACAAAACAATAGTATGGTGTTTGTAAGATGAAAATTCAGAGAGTTTGCCTGAGAGAGAGAGGGGGGGGGAGGAGGTGAGGTAATACAGTAATTGGGTCAATTCACTCAGAATTCACCTGCTTGGGATCACGACGTTAGTATTGATTAATTGGTGGGCGACCAGCAGTAAGTGTTAAGGTGGTGGTCTTAATACCCACCGGCCTGTAATAGTACATTTAAGAATGACAAGTTGGCTTTGTAGACAGTACATATTTACAGAGCTTTTCACTAATGGACGTGCGATTTTCAGAATAATAATTAAGAACCTCTAGTCAAATGTATTTTAAATCAATCATTCAGTTCTGGTGAGTCACATAAAATAATTATACACATTTCGTTCATTCTTTTACACTAGCTGAAGAATATTTTCAGATGCTGGCCAAGCAAAAATGCAAAGCTACAAGACTTTAAATATATTGAAACAGGTCTGGAATATCATTATCTACATTCATCTACCTGATCCTGTGTGACTCTTCATCAGTAAACATATCATTATTGGTTCCCAACCTGGTCGGTACCGCTCTTCAGAGGTAGTTTGTAGAGTCAAGGGGGCGGCAAACACTAAATGGCCAACATGGGGTAACAGTGGGTGTCCTACATATTTCAGTGTACAATGATGTTTTTTCTAAGACAAAGAATAATAAAGTGAAATAGTATTAGTTCGGTAGCAAACTTTTCACATCATCAATATACTATCAGCGTGATCATTATGATATATAAACGTGCTTATGCAACCGGACACTGAAAAAGATGTTTTACTTTTGAAATAAAATACTTTACTGAACACAGATTTAACTGAAAGTGACATAAAAATAACCCCTAATTTCAAGATAGATTACAAGAAAAGACGGTTACAGTACATAAATACCGTCATATAATGCCAAAGGTGTTTTAAATGGATGTATGAAAGGCAATAATAGAAAGCACTCAAAATGCAATACCCGAGCGCCCACCAAGTGGTCAAATGTACAAACATTTGACTTTAACATGTTACAATGACCTTTGACAATTTGTCTCAAACTCGTATCTCTTCACCCATGCCTTACCCTGAAATGACTCACTTCAACCTCTATCTCTTCGTCGCACTGTTGTATTTTTATCTCTTTTCTATCAATACCTCAGTGGACATTCCCCTTTTGAACTGTCTGCTTTAATTCCTCCACTATTAAGGCTGGCTTGTAGCACCCAGCTAGTAACAAACTCTCATGCATTTTCTGTCCAGTTCTCTGATGGAAGAATTAACCGTTACTCCCAGTCCTTCAAGTATACAATAGATCGACTCTGGAACTGCCTTCCTCTGTCTGCATATCCTACTGTCTATGATCTCGTCTTTTAAACGCGGTGTGTCAAGGTATCTTGAAATGAACGGATTTTGAATTTGGCTCTCTATTATCGTCTTTATATTTTTTCTTGCTGGGAACAGTTTGCGGTCTTCTAGCCTTTGGTTCCTTTTCCCTTACACACACAGACACATACACACAAATATATATATATATATATATATATATATATATATATATATATATATATATATATATATATATATATATATATATATATTGTTACATAGCCTATGATTTCATCATCCTTTGTGTAATTTTAACGCACAGTTGCTGCATGTTTGATCACGAGCGTGTTCTGCCTCAGTCCCCCCCTTCTACCGTTATAGTAGAGTAAGTCGACATTTCTGTTATTCAGTGCGGGATTGTCATCTTTTTGTCCCCATGGCTTTCATTTGCGCGTCCTCTTACAAGTTGTATCAGGCTCTGCCGGCCCCTATATATTGAGCTCAGTCTCTGCATCATGGCCACTTAGATCTGCTCCTCATTTTGTTCACATCTCTGTCCTCCCCTGTACAGATATTATTATTGTGAGTGCTCAAGAAGTCTCCAACCATCTAGCAGCTGTGTGTAATTTGAGTATAACTGTTGTTGCATTTTTTCTTGTACTGTATAGCATAAGTTTAATTTGTAGGCCTAGTGGAGTTTTTGTAATTCGTGTGGGGTTCTTTATGTCAGTCATTTTTGATAATAGTTTGTATCTGTAATTATTTATCTGGCATTCACTGAGTATTATCTGGTATCTCATTTTATCAGGGCTGACTTAGATAAAATTTACTCTTGCTAATTTCGTGTTAATAGAGGCTATTGCAGTTAACCATATATTTAACCTGTTTTTTGCCATTACATTATCCTTATGAGTCCTGAATGTTTTGTTGTTAGTTTAAGCATTAAACTTTAACTTGTAATTTTACCTAACTCTTTTGTTTTGAACCTGGAACTTTACGGGACAGTAGTGACTCTTCGTATTCTCACTTAAAGTGTACATTATCTTTCTCTGTTCCGTAACATAAATTTGGCGACCTCATATCAGGATATTCAGGATATTATCATAAGGATATTGTTTGATATTTTGTGACTGTGATATATTCATGATGGCTACTATTTCTACACTTGATGAAGCCAAAGATTTTTTGTCAAATGTGCAAACAGTGTGTGATATAGAAAACAGAACAAAGAATGAACTTAAGCTTGTTGCTCAACAATTGGGAATTGCAGTTCACTCTCATCATTCTAAAGATCAAATTGTTGGCATGATTAATAAAAGCTTGTTTAATGTAACTCCTCCAAATGAGCAAACGCAGATTGAATTAGCTAAGTTACAGCTAGCTCTGCAGGAGGCTAAGGCTAAGGAGGCGGAGTCTCGTGTTAAGGAAGCAAATGCTCGTATGAAGAGGCACAGGTACAGGCTCAGGCACAAACTGAACTTGCCAGGATTCAGGCAGACCATGAGTATCGCATGAAACAAGGTGGAACTGGATCATCTAGCTCTGATGATTTTGATGTGGCTAAAAATGTTAAACTTGTCCCTCCTTTTAATGAATCTGATTTAACAAAGTATTTTCAGTTGTTTGAGAGGGTAGCTACAGGTTTTAATTGGCCTAAGGAGTATTGGCCAGTACTCCTTCAAACTGTTCTCACCGGTAAAGCTCAAGTAACTTATGCATCTTTGCCTCAGGATCAGTCTGATAATTATGATGTAGTTAAGAGCTTGATTCTTAAGGTCTATGAGCTTGTTCCTGAAGCCTATAGAGTAAAATTTAGGACAACTTACAAGCAAGATAAGCAATCCCATGTTGAGTATGCAAAAATCAAAGAAGATTTGTTGGAGCAGTGGTTAAATTCTAAGAATGTGGATTCTGATTTTGACAAATTTAAGCAGATGATTTTGCTGGAGGACTTCAAAAGGTGTATTTATAAAGATGTAAGCCTATATCTTGATGAGAAAAGAATAGATAATTTGTCTGATGCTGCAGTTTTAGCTGATGAGTATGTTCTCACTCACAAGAGATATTCTAGAGAAAAAGGGAAAGCTGAGAGTAAGTACGTTGCCTCTACTCAGAGTACAGGTAACAGGAAAGAGAATAAGGATGATGTTTCTCAGGAAGTAAATACCAGCTTCACCTCTAGATTTCAGAAAAGTAAATGTACTTATTGTAGTAAGCTTGGTCATACTACGGAGAGATGTTTCAGGAGACAGCGTGATGTGAACAAAAAGGAGTCTTTAAATATTCAGTCAATTGGTCTAGTGTCCACTCTTGAGAGTTCCCAGAATTCTTTAACTGAGTTAACTGAACCTGCTTTGAGGGGTAACTTAAATTCTCATGATGGAGCTCCTCTTTTGAGCAGTAACGTGGGTGACACTCTCAAGAGTTCATGTGCTAATTTCCTGTCTGATGGTTTTGTCAGTCCTCTGGACGGTAATGACAGGAAATCAGTTCAAATATATCGTGATACAGGTGCTTGCCAATCCCTTATGCTGACCAGTGTTCTAGGCTCTAATTTTAATTCCTCTGATGAAACTGTAATCTTACAAGGTGTAGGGAATAATTACTTCTCTGTTCCTCTGTGCAGAGTGAATTTAGAGTCTGGTTTTGTTAATGGTTCTGTTATGGTTGGGTTGGTTGAGACACTCCCAATGTCAGGTGTAACTTTCTTACTTGGAAATGATATTGGTGGAAGTCAAGTGTGTCCAGCTCCTCAGTTGTCTAGTGAGCCAGTGGCTGTGTCCCGGGATTGTGATGTCCCTGATGTGTTCCATGCATGTGCTGTCACTAGGGCTAAGTCTAAAGTTACTGGTGATTTAGAGGATAATGATGATGATGATGTTATCCTAGCTGACACTTTTCTTGCTAATTTGGACCACTCACCAGATGAGGCATTACCCCGTAGTGTTGATAATTTGTCTCGTCAAGAGTTGGTTGAGTTGCAGGTTGCTGACCCTGAGTTGAAAGGTCTAGCTAACTCTGCTTACAGTGAAGAAGAGTCAGCCGGTGCTTCTACTTGTTATTATGTAAAGTCAGGAGTACTTATGAGGAAGTGGAGACCCCCAACAGCATCAGCCGACTGTGAATGGGAGGTTGTACATCAAGTTGTCATCCCTCGTGTTTGTAGGCAGGATATCATTCGAGTGGCTCATGATTCCAGTTTGGCCGGACACCTTGGAATGAGGAAGACTGTGGCACGCATTTTGAAACACTTCTACTGGCCAGGTATCTTCAGGGATGTTTCCTGGTATTGTAAGTCTTGTCACACCTGTCAAGTTGTGGGGAAGTGTAATCAGACCGAAAAGGTTGCACCTCTAGTTCCCATTCTCCTTTTGAGGCGCCTTTCACCCGTGTGTTGGTGGATATTGTGGGCCCTCTTCCTAAGACTTCTTCAGGATTTTCTTATGCGTTGACCATGATTGATATGGCTACTCGTTATCCTGAAGCCATTCCACTTAGAAACATCTCAGCAAAGAACGTGGTTAAGGAAATGCTAGGGTTCTTCACAAAGTTTGGTCTGCCCAAGGAGGTACAGTCAGACCGAGGAAGTAATTTCATGTCAAATGTTTTCAAGCAGTCTCTGAAAGAGTTGGGCATCACCCAGATCACGTCTTCAGCTTACCATCCCCAGACCCAAGAAGCGTTGGAGAGATATCATCAAACACTCAAATCGATGCTCAAGAAATACTGTTTGGAACATCAGAAAGACTGGGATAAAGGTCTTCCATTCGTTGTGTTTGCCGCAAGTAAGAGAATCTCCAAATGAATCACTGGGCTTCTCACCTTTTGAACTACTGTTTGGCCATGAAGTAAGAGGACCCCTTAAGCTACTCAAGGAATGCTGGCTGTCGGAGGAAGATGACGTCAACCTGCTGGAGTATGTGATGAATTTCAAAGAACGGCTGTCCACTGCTTTACAGCTGGCGAGAGAGAATTTAGGAGCTGCTCAGGAGAAGATGAAGACTTGGTATGATAAGAAGTCCAGGTTACGCCACTTTCAGCCAGGAGATCAGGTTTTGATTCTGTTACCAGTTCATGGGCAACCTCTTCAAGCCAAGTTTAGTGGTCCTTATTTCGTGGAGAAGAAACTCAGTGATGTCAACTATGTCATCGCCACGCCAGATCGTAGAAAGAGCAAGCAACTATGTCACATCAACATGCTAAAGTTATATCACAGGCGGGACGAAAATAATCCAGTCTGCACTGTAGCTGTTCCACCCGAGTCTGCAAGTGAAGCTCTCCCATGCAGTATGAGCCTGAGTGATAGTTTGGGGAAGAATCCTGATATCATGAATGATCTCCAGACTAAGCTTTCTCATCTACCACCCAAGGAAAGGCAGGAGTTTTCGGCATTACTGCAGGAGTACCCGCAAGTGTTCCGTGCCACTCCAGGAAGAACCACTGTGTTGATGCATGATGTCGATGTTGGAGACGCAAAGCCAATTAAATTGCCTCCTTACCGTGTGAACCCAGTGAAAGTTCCTCTCATCCAGAAGGAGCTTGGCTACCTGTTGGACCACAAGATGACTGAGCCCTGTCAGAGTGAGTGGAGTTCTCCTGTCACTCTAGTCCCTAAGCCAGGTGGGTCACAGAGGCTTTGCATCGACTACAGACGTGTTAATCAGATAACCAAAACAGACACTTACCCTCTCCCTCGTGTGGAAGATTGCATAGACAAGATCGGAAAGGCTAGGTACATAAGTAAGTTTGATTTGTTAAAGGGATACTGGCAAGTACCTATGACTGAACGTGCTAGGGAGATCTCATTTTTTGTAACATTAGGAAAGACCTTTGCATGGTCTGTAATGCCATATACAGATTGTTTTAGAGTAATAAGAAATTTCCTTTGTAAATTTCTTTTTTCTTTGTGGGGAGGTGTTACATAGCCTATGATTTTATCATCCTTTGTGTAATTTTAACGCACAGTTGCTGCATGTTTGATCACGAGCGTGTTCTGCCTCAGTCCCCCCCTTCTACCGTTATAGTAGAGTAAGTCGACATTTCTGTTATTCAGTGCGGGATTGTCATCTTTTTGTCCCCATGGCTTTCATTTGCGCGTCCTCTTACAAGTTGTATCAGGCTCTGCCGGCCCCTATATATTGAGCTCAGTCTCTGCATCATGGCCACTTAGATCTGCTCCTCATTTTGTTCACATCTCTGTCCTCCCCTGTACAGATATTATTATTGTGAGTGCTCAAGAAGTCTCCAACCATCTAGCAGCTGTGTGTAATTTGAGTATAACTGTTGTTGCATTTTTTTCTTGTACTGTATAGCATAAGTTTAATTTGTAGGCCTAGTGAAGTTTTTGTAATTCGTGTGGGGTTCTTTATGTCAGTCATTTTTTATAATAGTTTGTATCTGTAATTATTTATCTGGCATTCACTGAGTATTATCTGGTATCTCATTTTATCAGGGCTGACTTAGATAAAATTTACTCTTGCTAATTTCGTGTTAATAGAGGCTATTGCAGTTAACCATATATTTAACCTGTTTTTTGCCATTACATTATCCTTATGAGTCCTGAATGTTTTGTTGTTAGTTTAAGCATTAAACTTTAACTTGTAATTTTACCTAACTCTTTTGTTTTGAACCTGGAACTTTACGGGACAGTAGTGACTCTTCGTATTCTCACTTAAAGTGTACATTATCTTTCTCTGTTCCGTAACAATATATATATATATATATATATATATATATATATATATAAGTGTGTGTGCGTGTGTTTATTTATTTATTTATTTGTGGTAGGTGGGGGGCTCACCATCCACTCACTCGATGTAGGAATGCTCTCGGGTATCTACCCTTTCCTCTCTTCCATCTTTCTTTCCTTCCATCCTCTTCTGTCTTTTTTTTCCCCCTTCATTCTTTCTTCGTCCTTCTGCCTGCAGGTGACTCTACACTGAGTGACATGCCAAATGGTTTCCTGTACATCAGGAAACCATTTACTACGCTGGGTGGTAACCATATAACCAGATTTCGGCGCCTGGTGGTTTAGTGCGTAATTACGGCGCTCCAGTCGGATTGAGCCGTTGAATGTTTATATCCAAGGGCTGGTGTGGGGGAAAAATTAGAAAAATTTAGAATATACCCCCGGTAGTGTCGTAAATATTTAACTGGCTAATCACTTGCACTAAACAAGACAAAAATAGGCCTACAACACTACATAATTTGTCCGGATATATATGTCTTACTCCCAGGACTCACCTGGATCGTAATGACGTGTAGGTTGTGTTCCCTACTAAGCAACTAAACGATCTATTTAAGGATCCTCAAATAAAAGCTGGAAACCCTGGTGAAATATTATTCGCCCAGTCTTTCGCCACTAAGGGTCATTTAGTTACTTAGCTTAAGAGTAGCAATGGAGAGGCTTGTAGGTTGTTGCCATATGGTCGGAGTTGTTGAAGATGTTGCTTGTTGCTAGTGCTTGGCGGATTACTGGAGGTTACGGCCTGGACCAAATACGTACTTTTTACGTAAGCATTACTATTTACACTATTTATAAATTAAAGTGAATTGATAATGTTCATTCCCATCTAGGAGGAAGCACTGTCGTAAATTAATTAATCAGTCCAGTCTGTCCCAACCGAATTCTCTCTCAATACCACGAGAGTGGTTAGACTGCTTCCAAGCGTGACTAAGGCATGACTGGGACTGCCCCTGACTCGACTCGAGATCATCTGAGACTAAGACTCAATGAATTAGGACTGAGAGCGTGGGCGAGAGCCCGAGCAACTGAGGTCTCGAGACTCGTAATTGACCGAGGCCTAGCCGAGACTAAAACTTAGACCTCTAGAGAGAAGAACAGAGGCGATCCACCAATCAAATAACTAAAAATGCATATGTGCACATTCCATCCATGGCTGGGAAAAAGACTAAATTATGAACCATAGTATAAATATACGTAATCCTATATACCCATCACCCTGGGTTACGTATAATACATTATACTTCCAAAATACGACTGCCCATCACCAACTAAAATAGAAAATGGGAGGAATTATTCCTAAATTTCCGACAGCTGGTTGGGGTTTATTGCTCACGTAATGCCACTCAGGGATAATTGAGACTGGTCGCTCTTATCTTAAGAGTCAGGACAAACTTGCCTAGCCCCGGGCTCCTACGCTTCTCATGGGGCAACGTATTGTAGGACAGGATGATGGATGGCTATATATATATATATATATATATATATATATATATATATATATATATACAGTAGAGAGAGAGAGAGAGAGAGACCTATCTATCTATCTATATCTATCTATCTTTATAGACAGATAGATATAAATAGATAGATAGGTATAGATATAGATACATATATATATATATAGATAGATAGACAGATAGATAGATATTGATATAGATATAGACATAGATAGATAGACTGATTGATGTATACATGTATGTATGTATATATATGTATAAAAAAACACACACACAATTGTTCGTGAAATAAGACAGAAGCTGTTTAGGTTGACTTGATATGTGACCTTGACATCTGACTCTTCCCTGTGACCTTGACCTTTAACTGACTGTTTCCACAGTCTAAACAATTTATTCCAGCCTTTGACTGAACCCTCCCACAAAGTTTGGTATAAATCTGATAAAAACTATTCAAGTTGACCTAGCCACGAGACCCTGACTTTTAACCTGTTGCTTAAAACTATAAGGCAACTCCTTGAATGACCGTCAGCTCTTCTGCCAAGTTTGGCTAAAATCATATTAAGTGTTATTAGTTATTGGTTCACACAGAGACAAGTAGGCTGAACTTTGAACGTACCCTGTAACCTGGGCCTTAGACTGATTGTTCTCAAAATGTACTCACTTCGTTCTTGACATCAGCTAAACGATTCCAACAAGTTTGATCTAAATTGAACAGAATCTGTTTAAGCTGATTTTGCTAGGTTAGATGTTGACACAGCCTTGCGACCTTGATCTTTGACCTGTTGCCCTAAGAAACAACAGGTTTGCCTACGTAAAACCTCGTAATTGTTGCACTAATATTGGTTAAAGTCGGATGGAAAATTTTTATGCAATTTTCACACACACACACACACACACACACACACACACACACACACACACACACACACACACACACACACACACACACACACACACACACACACACACACACACACACACACACGCACGCACGCACGCACGCGCGCTCGCTGGGCTAGTAGGTACCTGCTCTTGTGTGGACATATATTTATCCATTTACGGTTATTACGTTTATAGTCAGGATACAACAGTTAAGGATCAACATCTACCATTTTCAGGATTAAAGATAGTCTCTCTCTCTCTCTCTCTCTCTCTCTCTCTCTCTCTCTCTCTCTCTCTCTCTCTCTCAACACTTCACCATATCGAATCCCTCTCCACCGCCTCTCCAGCACTCTGGCCAGGCCTCACCCCACCATCGATCACCACTCAGCCACTCCACCATTGTGCCGGCTGGCTCACGGGCCTCAAAGGTGATGCGGCTTGAGTCCTTGCCCTGCCAGCATCGCCCACCTCTCGAGTCTTCAGAGAGAGAGAGAGAGAGAGAGAGTAGGGGAGAATGGAGTAGTAACTGTGGCACGCACTCATTGAAGTTGTGGTGTGGTGAAGTGAAAGGATGCGGTATGACGGTAAGAGTTATTCCCTGGCCGTTGCTGACATTTTTTGAAGTTGATTAGACAGAAATAAAAAGGACTGTGAAAGTATTATTAATAACAAAAACATCAACGAATGCAAAAGTAGCACTGTACATATTTATGATATAAAAATCTTAATGAAGAGTATTCAAAGTAAGGATGTTAATATGATTATAGTCAGTACTTGAAAGACTAGCATTTCATCTTTTAGGTCTCTCACATTGTTGCTATATCTTTACATTATTCTCTCTCTCTCTCTCTCTCTCTCTCTCTCTCTCTCTCTCTCTCTCTCTCTCTCTCTCTCTCTCACTCTCTCCATGCGTTCTTCCTTTAGCACCTTCCAAAAATCCATTTCTTTCCCTTACGTCTCTCGTCCCACGCAACTCACTTTCTCTTTTCCTGGCCACCATTTCCAACTTGGTCCCCCAATTTTCCCCTTGGCTTATTTTCACCGTTTCTCTCCGCCTCATTTATTACCCAGACTTACACAAAGGGAATCGCTTTGCAGTTGCTATTTTGTTTGTTTGTATTTGCACTCACAGAAGAGTGAGCTGCATTTTTCCCCTTTTCGGACTGCCCTTGTTACCAAATAATTTCAGTGCTGATGACATTTACATTTTACTTTTTTCAAAATCTCGACTGTTTTATTGAGCTTGCACTTTGTTTTTAGAATTATTAGAGATAGGTATAACCCTCCTTATTCCCATTCTGTGAGAGTTTTAGCCCAAAGAGAGGTCTTTTCCAAGAGTGTTAAAGTCGTGGGGTGGTAGCTAGAAGAAACTAAATAATATATAGTTGTGGTTGGATATTAATGAGCTTCAGATTTCTGCCTGTCAGTAATCATGTTTATCTTGCGAAACGCGATGTGTTGACACTGTCTTCTAACTTGCAGTTTCGTAGCTTCGTAGAGGCCACAGTAGTGAAAGACAGAGAAGAATCTCTAACTCATCTACTCTGATAAGCCCATTTTAATTCGAAATAAACGTCGCCAAAACCTTCAGAGAAGGAAATAAAAATAATGACAACTAAATGAAAAGTTTAAAAATTGTTTAGATCATTTTTCCGGCTCTGGGATTAAGCTTTACAACCGGTTCCCAAAGCCCAGTAGTCCTTTTACATACCATACACCTTCACATATCACCAGTCCGGCGCTAATACCCACCGTCCACACTGAATACATGCTAGGGCTGTCTCATGAAGGGCAGGCGTATTAGTATTAGCGGGGGTATATTTACATGTCGGCAGGTCTTCTCGTAGCTCAGTGAAGTTTGCTTTATGAGATTTAAATCCTTAAACTATTCCCTGTCCCAGCGGGAATTCGAATCTGAATCCACTGGGACTGCAGGCCATCTCTCTACCTATTCAGATACCGCCTCCCCCCAGAATTTGGTCTGTGCAGCTCAGACACCTGATGCGTAAATTGGAAGGCTGGGTCAGTGTGTGTAGTTTTCAATGCTCTAATTTATCTTACGGTCACCATCTGCCATTTTCGACAATCTCGATCCTAATTTACCTCAAAATATTTCATCTCTCTTTCCTCCAGCTTTTTCCTTTCACATTTTGATAACAACGACTGATGTACGTAATTTTCTCCTCATCGCAAGATTCCTTCAAATTTCAAAGCATCCTTTCCTTACATTTAACGTTCCTCTCATCGACCTTCACTACACTCACTCTCTCTCTCTCTCTCTCTCTCTCTCTCTCTCTCTCTGTACATGTTCGTAGTCAATACGCATGGAATCTGATAGCGTGCAAAAGGAAGTAAGGGACAAAGACTCATTTATGCAACACGGTTTGTGTATCACATTTCTCGTCTTGTAAGTAGGTTACCAGAGTTTTAAAGCTGGAGAGGTGGATATATGATGGTGGTGCTATAGTGGTAGAGAGGTTGTGGTTTGGTGCTGGAATTTTGGTGATAGTGAGATTGAGCATTGGTGGTGGAACTATGGTGGTGGAACGGTGGAGATACGATGATGAAGAGGTAAGGATATTGTGGTGGAATTATGGTGGTAGGACTAGGGAGGTGGATATATGGTGGTAGGGAGGCAAAAGTATGGTTGATGGGAGGTAGCGACATGAGGATGGAGAGGTGGAGGAATGAGGTGGTGAAGCTGAGGTATGGGGTGAGAGTATAGGGGAGGGGATGATACGGAGGTGGAGAGTTGGAGATAATATTATGGGGTGGAGGCAGGGAGGTATGAGAGAGGTTGAGTGCTCAATATGCTGTGTATGTGGTGATACAAAGAAGAATGAAGGCAAGGGAATAGTGGAAGAGTGTGGAGACGGGTGGCAGGTGCTGGTGGATTATTAAAGTGGACAGGTGGTGGAAGTGATGAGTGAGAGTGAAAATGGATGCACGATTGGAAGTTGAAGTCTAAGTCTGCATTATGAATAGTAGATATATGGAATGAATATAAGAATGAATAATGAAGACAGGCAGTTGTTGGGCAAAGTGAAAATAAAGTTACAAAATGCCAACTGGAGTTGAAATGAAGATCTAAAGATTTAAGACGGGTAGAACTCAAACTGTTATGGGTAAGTATCCAAGTAGATGTATAAAGACTGCATTGGAAAGACTACCTGAAATGGTGGTAAGGAATGACTGTGACGTGTAATGAGGTTATGGAAGACTGAAAAGGTGTAGCATGAGGAATATGTGGAAAAAATGTTTTCAGAAGTCTGATCAGGTGTCCAGATATATAAAAATGAATTAATCGCAATAATCAGACATTTTTAGCGTACATTAGTTCGATAGCTGGGCACAGGTGGGCATGGCTGAAAGCGAAATAATTACTCTGCACTTCCTCAACTCAATATTCTGACTCCCGCACTTCGGTTTTCCCAATGCCTCCCTCCATTATTCTGCCAGTGCCATTGTTCATCAACACTGGATTGGTACGCTGCCTTCCTTCATCTCCACGCCACACCACACAATAGCTGGATTATACACGGTCCATTTGCTACCACCATAACACACCACACCACACCACACCATACCTCACAAGATCACAACTCCGCTACCACACGTCCCAACAACACCACATTAACCACACCTAGGCTACAATCATGCATCACCATTCCACACCATACCACACCTCCCTTGTCAATACAACAAACGACACTGCATTATACCACACAACACCACACTATGCCACACTACACCTCCACTACCTTCCCACCATACCACACCACATTTAACATCTTTCTTACCACAACAACACATAACACCACATCGCACCTATGCTACCACAACCCATGTAAATTGCCAAATCAGAACATATATGCATTATTGATGCAGTTCTTCACTACCAGCACGCCATAGCCCGTCACAGGATAGACCTCCTTCCTCTGAACATAACCACCGTCACTGTCACACCTTACACTATGCCTTGTGTCACTGTCATCTTCTTAGCTCCGTTTTCTCATTGACTAATCATGCCTATTGCACCTTGATATTTTCTTATAACAAATACACACACATACACATATTTATGCATTTTTCTATCTATCTGTCTATCTATATTCTATCTATATCTACATATGTGTACATAAATAAATATACATACCCTGTATACATACATATATATATATATATGAGAAACCATCAAAAAAGGAAAAAGTCTGAAACAGGTCCGAAGTAAAATGGCACAAGGAAAGCAACAAATTTCATCACTGAAAGACAAAAATGGTCATTAAATGCTGAAATAAGATGGTGAAGAGAGTTGAAGATTTGTACAAACAACTGTATGCATCAAAGACCGTAGTGCCAATAGCCAACTTTTTAGTTGACGCAAGTGAAATACCTGGGGTAACACCAGACGAAGTTAATGATCCTGCTATTACTAATAAACTACCTCCTCTACAAGTAAGAAGGAATGTTGCCGCCCTTGCATTATTTTAGTTATTTTTATAGCAAATGCTCAGACGAAGTTGCGTCCATGGTGCCACCTCTCCATGCCTTCCCTCGTGCTACACGGGCATCTGGTGGCACTCATGGCTGGAACGTCACTCAGCCATATCGCAGAACTTCTGCGTATCAGAATTCTTTCATTCCCCGAACTGCATCTCTCTGGAACTTGCTTCCCCAGAGTTGTTTCCCTCCAAACTTCAACCCACAGCTGTTCAAGTCTAATTGTTACAGATATTTTATGAACAGAGGACACCAGTAATTTGGTGTATGAATTAGTTTTTTTTTTTTCCTTCCTCTTCTGTTATAAAAAAAAAAACTATAAAGGAATAAAAATTATCCTGTGCAGAAAAAAAAAAAAAAAAAAAAAAAAAACGATGGCCAGCTCCAAGCGGGCCGTTGCAGTTCAGCCTGTACACATAAAGGAGAAACTTATCTGGTTAGTCTGAAAATACCATCTCTCGCCTCTCTTTCTACACAAACTAAACCACCCAAACAACAGAAATAACTCGATATTTTCATAAATAAAATAAACAAAAAAATGTGAAAAATTATATATATATATCATTTCCTGTGGCACCCCACGGGATGCATAGGGCCTCAATGAACTCTCTCCACCAATATTTGTCTCTTGCCATCTCCTTCAGGTCCCACCAACACTCCTCTCCTGCTTCTTTTTTCATTGTCCTCAACCAGGCTTCCCTCGGCCTACCTCTAGCTCTTCTTCCTCCAGCAGTCCACTCTGGAACATCCTGTATTAAACTACCTTCTTTTCTGTATATGTGCCCCAGCCACTTCCAGCGAGACAGTCTCACATATGCTGGTTCCACTCTTGTAATATCCCTTACTCTTGCATTTGTAACTCTGTCTTGCCACTTTACCCCAAGAATCCTTCTCAGTATTTTATACTTAAATCCTAATACTTTCTGATCTGTTGCAATTGTACTGTACCATGACTCATGCCCATAAATTAAAATTGGTCTAACCATGGACTTGTAAAGTTTCACTTTAGTATGTACCGAAAGCATATTATTATTCCAAACAGATTTCAACATTCCAACAGCTCGCCAAGCCTGTCTAATCCTCTCCTCAATTTCATTGTTTAATGATCCATTAGATGATACAATCGTTCCCATATATTTAAAGTTTTCTACATTCTTCACCACATTATTCCCAATTACACAATCGATTTGGTTCTCCACGTTCATATTAATAATTTCAGTCTTTCCACAATTTATTGCCAATCCCACTTTTTCTCCTTCCTCCACCAGACAATCAAGCACCCTCTGCATCTCGTAAATACTTTCGCAGATCAGTACAATATCATCAGCATAGTTCAAATCCATCAGCTTCGTATTTTCTTTCCAGTTAATTCCTGCACCTGTTCTCCTTACAACCTTTTTCATAACATAATCCATAACCAAAACAAACAGCAATGGCGAAAGAACTCCTCCTTGAATCACTCCTGACCTAACTTGAAATGGATCATTCAAAGAACCACCCACCATTACCTTACAAAGAGTACCTTCATGCAGGCTTCTAATAATATTTACAAACTTTTCTGGTATACCATAGAATCTCATAATTTTCAACATAGCTCCACGTGAAACACTATCAAACGCCTTTTCAAAATCCACAAAACACATACTAAGTGGCATTTTCATTTCATTAGCTTGTTGCATTAGATGCCTTACAATAAAAATCTGATCATTACAACCTCGACGCTTTCTAAATCCCGCTTGTTCTTCTCTTAAAATTTTATCAATTACTGGCTATATTCTGTTCAACAAGATTTTGGAAAAGACTTTTGCAACTACAGGTGTCAAAGTTATCCCCCTCCAATTTCCACACACACTTAAATCTCCCCTTTTTGGTATTTTTATAATCACTCCATTTTTCCACTCTTCCGGAATTCCACCATTATCCCAAGCCACATTAAAAAGTTTCAAAAGCGCATTCATCAACTCGTCATTTTCCACCTTAAGCATTTCAGGGAATATTCCATCCTCTCCTGGGGCCTTAATATTCTTTAACTTCTTTATAGATTTTGCTACCTCTTCCAAAGTTATATCCCCTGTTTCTATCTGCAAATCTCTCTCGGCTGGCAAAATGTCCTCTTCAGCTGGGACTGGTCTATTTAGAACAGATTCAAAGTGCTCTTTCCATCTTCCTTTTATATCCAAATCTTTAGTCATCAAATTACCATTTCTATCTCGTACAGGTATTTCCTTCCTTCTCTTTTCAGTCCCAGTTAACTCCTTTATGGCCTGATACGCTGCTCTTGTGCTCTGACCGTCATTTTTACTTAATTTAATTTCTGTCTCTGTCGCCTTTTCATCATATAGTCTCCTCTTATCACGTCTAACGAGTCTTTTTACTTCAGAATGTAAACTCCAGTACTTTGCTCTAAGTACTTCAACTACCTGGCCATCAACATGTTGTTCTTCACTTCTTAACTTAGCCTCTTTCCTTTTCTGAATTGCATTCCATGTTTCATCTGACATCCACTTTTTCCTTCTCGCTTTTCCCTTTTTCTTAATAGTAACCTTAGCACTCTCATGCAAAACCTCTTTTACCTCTCTCCACATTTGATTAATATCATTGTCTTCAGATTCCATCAAAGTCTGCAGGACTAGAAACCTGTTCCTACATTCCCACCGAAACTTTTCCCTCGTGCTCACATCACTTCTCAGCTCATCCAAATCATAATTATTACCTCCTATACAATTACCATTAACGTTTCTCTTAAGTTTTATTTTAATCTTTGACACAACAAGTTGATGATCACTACCTATATCTGCCCCCCTCCTTACGCAAACATCTTGCAAATAACTCCTATGCCTTCTGCTAATTGCAGTATATATATATATATATATATATATATATATATATATATATATATATATATATATATATATATATATATATATATATATAATTCCTTCCTATGTACCTTGAAAAAACTTTCCATTACGGTCAACCAGATGTACAGCTATAAAGGGAACCACAACCACCGGGTGTATAATGTGGAGGAATTGTCATGAACTGGTTAAAGCCCTGATACCTAGGTCCTGCTTTACAGCATTACAGTCATGGATGAACTACCTGAGAGTGCGGTGGGTTGGCCAGGTGCAGAAACTGTTTGTAGTAAGCAAGCTGGTGGCACTCACATTGATCGTGATAGTGGGCGTTGTGCATCTCGCCCGTGGCCACACTAGTCATTACCATCACGCCTTCAGCGGCAGCAACTGGGCACCTGCAGCTATCGCAACCGCGTGCTTCCACAGTTTTTTTACTTACAATGGCTGGTAGGTGGGAATGCTGTAGAAAAAAAAAAAATATATATATATATATATATATATATATATATATATATATATATATATATATATATATATATATACACTGTATATTATGTGAATGTAGGAGAGATTGAATGGGATATCTGTGCGTCTTTAGCTTGTTTCAGGTCCTTATCTTCTTACAACAAGACTGGTGATGATGTTGTGTCAGAAATGGAACGTTCAGTATATCTCGTGATTTATTATAAGTTTCTATATGATTTCATCAAGTATATTTTTGACTTTTGAGCGAGGAGAAATGTAATGTTAACCCCTTCACCTCAAAGACACACATTAGTTTTATACAGTTGTACTCAACTTAGGGGAGATGTCTTTAAGGGAAGGAGTCAACAAAGTCTACTGTATACGTATCTCTTCCAGTTCTAGAAGTCTTTCCAAACCTGAACCGAGTTATCTGGAGGTAACTTGGATAAAATCATAATTATGTTATTGGATCAAAGGGGTTGTGATCGGTGAGTGCACATGCCAGTCTGTGCTAACAGTGTGTTTCATCCACCAGGGAACAAATCTGCAACGTGGTGGAGGAACTCAAGAACAACAGGTGAGACATTAACTGGTTCCACTTCACCCAGGCTTCCATGCTGTTAATAGTGTTAATTTGCAAGACAGTCATTTTGCATATTCTTTAACCACTCCAGTGTGAGGATGACTTGTATATTTAAATTTTGCCATCACAATATGAGTTTACTCTGTTTACGAGACATTTTTCGAATTTTAAGAGTTAACTGTAGTTTTCATTAATCCCTCCCCGACAGGCATGTGTCGCTCAAGTGTAACTGTGTCAATAAATATCAGATGCATCCTGGTGAGTCTGGAGCCTGTTCCACCTTTACTGGACAGCGAATCACAATCTAGACGACCCTAGAGACGTCATCAAATACCAGCTAGATTTATAACATTTTCGCCCTACGAGAAATAGTGAAGAAATATAACTATGAATAGGAGCGGGTGGGACTGATAACTATGTTCCTGAGTGGGATGGCTTTGGTGGTTGTTGGTGATAATGACAGCATTGTCTCTGAGGAGCAATTTTTTCATATGAGATTATGGCGTCTGGCAATAGATAGATAGATAGAAGCTCTGACCAGTCTCCACAATTCGGACGGTAGTGCTGATGATTCATTTGAGTCACCTGTGTTTTCTTGTGATGTCTTGTTTAATGGTCCAACAATCATTTCAAATGCCCTTTCCCTTCATCTAAATACACACGCACACACACACACACACACACACACACACACACACACACACACACACACACACACACCTACGCACGCATGCGCGCGCGCGCTTCTTTGTGTATAGGTGTGAGTGTGTTTGGTGTTAGGGGGGTGAGTGGATATATAGCTGTATGATTGCAGATTACAATATTCAGTGATAAAATTCAGTATATACAGATATATACATATATATATATATCATCATCATCATCATCAGCCGTTTGAGTGTCCACTGCAGGACAGGCCTATCCCAACCGAAGTGGGGACGATGCAGCCAATGTATCTCTACCAAGAGGCTTAGGCTGTCTGGTTGAGGTATGTAGGGTGTGCAGTGCTTGTAAGTGTAACTGTAGTGTTGTAGTGGCTTTGGATGTGTGTGTAGTCTGTGAACCAAGTGTAATCGGCCCGTACAAACCGACTGGGTGTAAGCATACTTTATAGTATGCGACACTGGTTCAACCTAATGTCTGACTTGGCTCGTATCTCTGACTGGGGTAAAAATAATATGGTTGTCTTTAATGCATCTAAGACTCAGTTCTTACACCTATCAACCCGACAAAATCTTCCACAGGTATACCCACTAATGTTTAATAATATTCAGCTTAATCCTGCATCATCCTTGAACATGCTTGGGGTTTCATTTACTCGGGACTTATCCTGGAAAGATCATATTACATCTCTTGTAAAATCTGCTTCCAAGAGATTGGGTGTGCTAAGCCGACTCAGCTCTTTCTTTACCCCTGCACAATTGTTGACTCTATACAGGGGTTTTATCCGCCCCTGTGTGGAGTACAACTCTCATGTGTGGGGAGGCTCCCCACATACAGCTCTTCTCAATAGGGTGGAGTCAAAGGCTTTTCGTCTCATTAACTCTCCTCCTCTTACTGACTCCCTTCAACCTCTGTCTCTTCGCCACTCTGTTGCATCTTTATCTCTTTTCTATCGCTACTTTAATGGTCACTGCTCCTTTGAACTGTCTGCTTGCATTCCTCCACCTCTACGACGGGCGCGTAGCACCCGTCTGGCAGCAAACTCTCATCCCTTTTCTGTCCAACTCTCTAATGCAAGAATTAACCGTTACTCCCAGTCTTTCATTTATGCAACAGGTCAGCTCTGGAACTGTCTCCCTCTGCCTGTATTTCCTGCTGCCTATGATCTCCAGTCTTTCAAACGCAGTGTGTCCAGGCATCTCAAAATGATCGGATCTTGAATTTGGCTCTCTATTGTATTTTGTTTTTCTCTTGGAGGGAACTGTTACTGCGGGCTCATGGCCTTTGGTTCCTTCTTCCTCGCATAAAAAAAAAAAAAAAAAAAAAAAACACAGCACCCCTGATGTCCGCCAAGCAGTACATGGCCAGGAGAATGCTCCCAAAGTTTTTTATCCTGGCGGGGCGCGAAACCTCGCTCTCCAGTGTGAGAAAATGCACACTGTACCACAGAGGCTCCATATATATATATATATATATATATATATATATATATATATATATATATATATATATATATATATATATATATATATACATATATATACATTAGTATTAGCAGAATTAGTTTAATTAATCCAGTACACAGGAATTCACACCTTATTGGGAAACAAAGAGCTTATAATTATATCTGTATTAGAAGACACAGTTACATAATGTCCTTGTAATTAACCTGATATTTATTTTTGCACCCCACAACCCTATTGCAGAACGCTACCTAAATGAAAACCCCAATATATTAACTGACTTAAACTGCCATGTTAACTAGTTATTTACACTGCCAGATGATGTCGTCTTGGCTAACTCCTTACCCTTCTAATCACCTGATGGAGAGCTTGTATAGACAAAGAGTTGACGTAGTTAGTTTTCATAGTAAATCACTAAACCCATCCTCTCGTGGGCAAATTGTAGTATTTTGCTCAGTGTTTCGGTTGTATTGAACTGCTATACAACTGCTATCAAAGTGCTCTGAAACAAAAACAAAGTGCCATCACTGTATTCAAGAACGGTCAAAAATTCACCAAGCAACGGAATCAGAAGAATGTTAAGTCCCACCGCCGAAACTGCTTTATCATTGGTTTTTCATTATAATCCACAAAATTCATATGCAATCAGGAATGTATTGTATTTTCTTCATAATTTCTATTGGGCTTAAGCTGCAGTGCAACCAGTTTCTACTTTAAACTACACTGGGGTTAGTTTCCAAGCTGAGGGTCATCTAAACAAAGACTTGCAGTAGTTAGGGCAGGATGGATTCCATAGCTTCAATATCAGGTGGACCAAGTATTTATGAATGCGACTGTACCTTCTTAAACAGGAGTTTATTCTTTATTGTCTGATGTAAACCACTGTTGTCCTAATAGAATACATGACATTGTATATAAAAATGCCTCTACTTACCTTGGCCGTGCATCTTCCTGACATTACAGGTATTTTCCTAGCATTCCGGCATATTTTCCATCTCCTGGCACGTAGCTGAATCTGCTAATTCAAGTAATCCAAATTAATTTCGTTGTACTGCCACTGTGAGAACGTAATACTTGTGAAATAACCACCCAAGCGCCATAATTATCTTCATTGAGTATTTCGAATGATGGTAACGCAAGCCAGGCTTGTAAACATGCTATTATCTATTGTGGCAAGTACTACGTCGTCATGCTTTTACTTAATTTAGAGCATTTTTTTGCCCACAGTATACAGTTAAAGTCATAAAACTGCTTACAAAACTGGTGCAAAGTTTTATAAGCATATTTACTCCGGTAATTTCTGATGTTTTTTTTTTTTCAATGTCCTCTTTTTACCGAGAACGAAGTCAGCAAAGTATCACAGTTAGTGCACACACACACACACACACACACACACACACACACACACACACACACACACACACAGGGGCGCACGCGCGCGTTGACTGAACGCCGGAGGATGACTGGAGACAGATGTTAAGATATGAGGACTGAAAATGAAGAGTGACCCAGTACCTCCCACAATCTGGTTTCAGAGAGTGACGTTAAAAGCCGTGTGGTACATTTACCACACTCATACCATTGGTCCTTCCTGTCCATATGGTACTGCTGTGGACGGAGTAGCCTCCTTAGTCCCAGAGGTCCTTACGAAGTTCAATAAGATCGTCAGGAGCAATAAGAATCAAACTTTACGTTAAGAGTATGATAAATATCATTAGTTTCTAGATGATAAAATAATATGACAGTACGAGACAGGGATGTGATAACTATCCATGATGTATGCTCAAGAGATACTATATGTGCATCAGGGACACACCTGTGGCTATCCTGAGTTCCATGTCCTTGCTGACGCTGATCTACGTCCTCACTAACGTTGCCTACCTCGCCATCCTCACCCCTCAAGAGATGGTCGCCTCTGATGCTGTAGCCTTGGTATGTATGTCACTACTTTCAACACTACACTGCATAGATGTCCGCTGATAATTGTGATGCTTGTTTGTATACAAAGAACATCTCCAGTTTCTGTTTTCCCACAATCCTTGCTAGCCTTTCCGCTTTTCTTCCCTTTCTTCCCTTGTGACGTACTCGATACATTAAAGAACATTTTCTGTCATCTCACAATTGAACATGTTTTTTGTCAGTGTACCGTATGTTCCATGTATCGTGGACTCGTTCCACATTATGGTGCGATATGTCATAATAAATGTGTACAATGTGGTCGCAACCCCAGTGAGATCTACGTGACTGCTATTTGACCCCAGAGAACAATAAATGGTGCTAATCATCATGGAATGCCTAAAAATAGTTATGCAGACCATGACATAGGTTGAATAATGCCCAGCAGCCTCATGACACAACTGCATTGTCTATATCAATTTATCATGGCAGCTGACTCACACCCCCTAGATTCGTTTTCCCGTCAGATTAGAATGCATTCCAGCACCTCTTACTTTGCGATTTACATAGTACAGCTTGTTCTCTGGTATCTATCTTTTTTTCGTATAGACGTACACTGTATAAATAAATAAAAAGTATATGGGGTGAATGAGGGGCTCCCATCATTCACTCACTCAATGTAGGGCGACGCCAGGGTGACCCTACATTGAGCGACAAGCTAAATGACTTATTGGAAGCCACGAAATCACTTAATATGCAGGGGGGTAAACACGCGCGTTCCCTTCGTGTCAAAAACTGGGTTGGCGGAAGGGTTAGTGTCCCCCCCCCTGGAAAACAACAAAATAAAAAGACAAGCAAAACACCTCGGACCCGGACAAACCCACAGACGACGACCAAGGACGGGACAAAGAACACGATGAGGATGGTAACGTGGAGTGCAAGGGGTACAAATGATGAGGTGAAAGGGAGATTTTTCAGGTGCGTGAGGATGCAGAAATGAACATATGGGAATTGACTGAGATTAAATGGAGTTTTGAGAGTATGAGAGAGAGGGAGTATGGACTGGGTATATGTGCAGGAATAGGTGAGAATAGGGGGGGGGGAGGGCATAGGAAGGTGTATGGTCTTATGCAAAAGATGGAAGGAGAATATAAGAGAGTATGTATCAGTTGCTTCAACGATTGTGTGGGTAAGACTGAAAGCTAGGATGTAAGCGTGGACGATCGTGTGTGTATGTATATGCACCGACAGAAGACCGTGCAAGCAGAGTGAAAGAAGAGTTCTGGGCATATGTGGACACATGCATGGAAAAGTTTGCGAGGAATGAAAGAGTGTTTTTTATTGAAAATCTGAATGGAAAAGTAGGGAATGTGAAAGTGGATAGAGTAGTTGGTGAGAAGTGGTTGAGAACTGTAGTGTTCTAGTGGACATTGTGTTGGGAGAGGACTGGTGATAGCCAATACCCTCTTTAGGCACAAAATGATCCACAGGTATTAATGACGAGTGATGAGAAGAGTGCGTGGTAAGCTGAATGAATGAAAGGTAATGACTTTATGTGTGTGTGAATGAGACGATGAGAAGATATGTGCTGGATGCGAAAACATACAGAGGTTGGGGATGTTGACTCTTTGGCTACCACTTGGTGGTGGTGAAGTCAAGGTACAAATGCGATGGATAAATGGAAGGAGAGAAGGGCAGGAGGAAGCAGTTCATATAAAAAGAGTAGAAAGGTTGCTGGAGAATAAAAAAAAAAAAAAGGCAGACCATGAGAGAGAAGTGGAGCAACGACTGTCACATATGATTTGGAGCAGCTGGGGGAGGTGGAAAATGTGTGCAAGATATTCACAGATGAAATCTGTGCGACATATGCAGTGGTGTGTGGAGTGAGGAGAAGACGAAAGGAGATGCAAGGAACAGCACGGTGGAAAGCAGAGGCGACACAAGATGTGAAGGAATAGAAGAAAGCATATATTGAGTGGATAGGAAGTAGAGGCATGGAGGAAGTTGAGAGACGGAATAGGGAGTTGTAAATAGGGAAGAGGAGAGAGGTAAAACGATTAGTAAGAGAGTGGATGAAGAGTTTGGAAGGAATCTGAGTGTAAAGTGGAGGGAATGTAAGAAAATGTTCCGGAAGGAGGGTAAGACAGTAAGACAGGATGATAAATAAGGTAGTATGGGAGCAAAAGATGAAAACTGCATATTGCTGGTGGAGAAGGAAGGAAAAATGAGCAGATTGGGTGAACACTTCTAGGAACTGATGAACACAGAGAGTGATAAGTGGCTGGGGAATGGCTGGGAGGAGGAGGGAAATGAAAAAGAAGGAACAGATCAGTAGGCTGGAAGTAGTGGAAGCGATGAAAAAAGTCAGAATGGGAAAGCCCCAAGAACTGATGGAGTGTGTTCATGGTAAAATGCTGAAGGATGGGGAAGAGATACGGTAGTAGTAGAATGGACATGGAAAATGGGCAGATTGGCCTGGGATGAAGGTTGAGTCCCGAAGGATTGGAAGTCAAGTATAATTATTCCCCTGTACAGAGGAAAAGAGGAAAAAGAAGTGTGTGGTAATCATAGCAGCATTTGTCTTCTGAGTGTAATAAGAAAATTATATGGAAGGATACTTTTTGACAAAGTTAAGGAAATAACAGAGGAATTAGCTGAGGAAGAACAGGGAGGTTTTAGGAAAGGAAGAGGTTGTGTTGATCAAATATTCATCCCACGATGTTTAGTGGAAAAGTTTCTAGAGAAAGGAAAGAAGTTGTATGTTGCTTTCATAGATTTGAAGAAAGCATATGACAGTGGATAGACAAGAAATTTGGAAAATACCACAAATACATGTAGTAAAAGGGAGGCTGTTGAATGCTGTGAAGAGAATATATGAGGGCACCAGGGCTGCATTGCATGTCGATGGTGAACCGAATGAGTTCTTCTCTCTGAAAGTTGGATTAAAACAGGGATGTGTCATGTCTCCATGGCTGTTCAATTTGTATATGGATGAAGTTATAAAAGGGACACAAGGTAGGGCAGTGGATGTTGGAGCAGCCCTAACGAGAGACGGCAGCGTTTGGTAACTTCCTGTTCTATTGTTTGCAGATGATACTGTATTGTTAATTGAAGACGAAAGGGAACTGCAAGGCTTGGTGAATGAGTTTGGGGGAGTGTGTAAGAAATGGAATCCAAAGGTGAATGTAGGGAAGGGTAAAGTTATGGTCTTCGAATGAAATGAAGTCACTGAATGCACAGAGAGGTTGGATGGTGAGGAAATGGAAAATGTGAGTGCATCTGAGTACTTGGGTAGTGTGATAAGTAAGGATGGAAGTTTAGAGGATGAAGTGCTAGATAGGGTACAACAGGGAAGAAAGGTTGCTGGTTCACTAAAAGCGTGATAGAAAACAGGGGATAGACCATGAAAGTAAAAATGTCGCTGCATGATAGTCTTGTGGTCCAACTCTAGCGTATGGCAGCGAAGCTTGGACCTTGCTGGACACAAGTCAAGAGAGAGAGCAGTAGAAATTAATTATATGAGAGGAACATGTGGGGTTGCACGGAGAGGCAGACTGACAAATGAGGAAGTGAAAGAGTGTTGAGGTGTGGATGTGGATGTAATAGAAAGGGTTAAGAGAAATACACTGAGGTGGTTTGGCCATGCGGATCGAGAGGATGGAGAGTGAGAGACTGACAAAGAGTGTACGTGAATGAGGTGAAGAAGGGGGAGGGGTAGAGGGAGATGGAGACTGGCTAAATCACTGGGAATATTACATCATCATCATCATCATCATCATCCAGTCCTACATTGGCCCATGAGGAGCGTAGGAGCCCGGTACTAGGCAAGTTGGTCCTGACATTTAAGATGAGTGACCAGCCTCACTCATCCCTGAGTGACATTACGTGAGCAATAAACCCTAACCACCCATTGGGTATAAACCTCCACCGGCTTAATCCGACTGGAGTGCAGTAATTACCCACTAAACCACCAGGCGCCAAAATTTAGTTATATGGTTACCACCCAGCGTAGTAAATGGTTTCCTGGTGCACAGGAAACCATTTGACTTGTCACTCAGTGTAGAGTCACCCACAGGCTGAAGGAAGTGGAAAGAATGAAGGAAAAAAAGATAGGAGAGGGAGTGTAAAGTCACCGATAGGGAGAAGGACAAGGAAAGAATGAAGGAGAGAAAGACAGAAGAGAATGGAAGGAAAGAAGGATGGAGAGGAAAGGGCAGACACCCGAGAGCTCCACTACATCGAGTGAGTGGATGGTAAGCGTTCCCACCTACATATATATATATATATATATATATATATATATATATATATATATATATATATATATATATATATCTGAATGTATAGATAATTATAATCTTGTAATAGATCTGACCAGTTCTAAGGCTATATATTAAATGAATTACTTACAAGGGGCCTGTCAAAAATGATCACATTTATCGGGTCCAGCCACGCAAATTTACTGTGTATATATAATTTACATGTAACTACTTGGGCAATAAACCAATTTGAATTTGAATTTGAATTTGAGGATGAGATGGATGGATGGAGTCGAGGTGTATGAGAGAGGGGGGTTGTAAGTTGGGGGGAGGGCAGCATAATGGCAAGAAACAGGGCGACATAGAGACTATTTTGGCCACCTCTTGCGGGATTAAGGCGTTTGGCTATGGATAGATAGATATTATGTATTAGAAGTAGGTGTAACCCCAGGCTCATCTCCAAGTAAAGCCAGTGACCTGCACGCTTGAACTACCCTCCTCCAGTCGACCATCATCCTTTCCCGGGACAGGGATGTTACTGAGGGACATTTGTATAGCGAGGCAGTGGAGACGCCTGGTTAAATCGGTATCCTCGCATGAAGGCACCCCTACCCAGCACCGCATAATAATTATTGCATCAGATAATAAAAAAAGAAAGGAAAAGGTCTGAGAGAGAGAGTACAAGCCATGGGTAATGACGGTGAGTTCAAGAGTGAGTAAAAATTTGCGAGTGACAGTGAATGAGAGAGATCGAGTGTGAGAAAGATAGCAAGAGTCAGCGAGTAAGAGTGAGTGTGAAATTCTCAGAGTGTGCCAGCCTGAATCTGTGTGTGAGAGTCTGTGAGTGAAAGAGAAAGCTTGAGTGAGAGAGCGCAACGCATTCTGATGAGTGAAAGTGAATGAGAAGGTAAGAGTGAAGAAATGGGAATGCTTCAGAATTATACAAGTCATACTTTTGGTGCGATTTACTCAAAAACTGAAGATTATTCCCGTTATTCAGAAGGGCTAAATTTTAAAGATGGTTCTTGCCATTTGAGGAAGATTGTATTCATTTTAGAGGAGAGTTTTCTAATGGGGGGGAAGTCAAACATGGCCTCCAATAACCCCTCACTATTTCTTGGTCTCATAAGCCGACGTAGAAAAGCAGTAGGAATATGATAACAAAAAATACGGCATCGTAGTGAAGTGATTGTGCCTCGCCTTGTCAGAACAACTCAGTTATTCTATTCCAGGTAACACCAAGTACTGTAGTATCATACAACAGACTGCAAGGGTAGCTTTAATAGCCATTAAGTAGCCAACGCAAGTGTTTGGTGCCTCATTATGGTTCATCGTAAAGATAAATTCGAGCACCTATGACGCGCAATTATATATATATATATATATATATATATATATATATATATATATATATATATATATAGACTATGACGCGCAATTATATATATATATATATATATATATATATATATATATATATATATATATATATATATATATATATATATATATATATATGTTATGCTAGGTGTTTTTAGGGCGACTTCCCGTCCTAAGAACGCCTGGTCAAGTATTAGGTTCTTTTCAAGACTGGGGCGATACTACAAATATAGGAGGAACGGGGCATAAAAACTCAAGGCAACACCTTATACGTATATTCACTAAGTGTACACAAGGGCAATAAGATGTCTCACAATATTTCTGATTCATCAGTTCTGAGGCTCCTGAATAGGGGTGAGCGTATCTCGCAGGATACGTGATAGTCACAGTTCACAATTCAGGGTGGTAAAGTTCACAGTATGGGGTGGTACAGTTCACAGTACGATTTTAGGTGCCTCGGGGTTATTATTTATATTCAGTCTCTAGGAACTCTGGCTCCAGGTCACATGAGACTTCTTATATCCAACGTTGTGATGATCACTGGGAGGGGGGGGGGGGCACTGACTTGATCTTGTTGCAGGGAGTACTTGGGGGGTAGGAGAGAGTCTAGGTTGGTATAGGTGCAAGGGAGGGGGCGGGGTTTGCTGTATAATGATATCTCTACTTCGGGTATGGGAGCCTTACTTTTATCACACTGCACTTTAAGTCACTGTCTGGTCACGGTCACTTAATGATTCCACTTTTGGCACTCTATGTCCTCGTACTGATCCACACCTGAGTCTTATAGTCCAGGTAGGTTGATATCGTCCCCCGCGGGCGTGATGAAAGGCCCCGGGTGCTGGGGGCTGGGGCAGAGGTCTGGCTGGCGGGGTAGGGGCCAAATAACTCCTCCAGACGCCTTCTGAGCCGCTGGGTGGAGGACCCAAGTCGCCTCGGTCGGGAGTGGGGTGGGTCTCGCACCGGGGAGCTGGGTGTGCTGTCGGAGACCCGGGGGCTGCGGTCCACTCCGGGGTACTTCGCCGTCAGGAGGGGACTGCGGCATCATTCCAGGGAGGGGTCCGTCAGGGACAGGTCCTCCTCAGGGGCCGGCTGGAGGGAGAGTAACCCTGGGGACAGTAAAGGGGCCTGCCACCAGGCTGTGAGTGATGGGCTCCCTGGCTGGGAACTGGTACTAAGGCAGGTGGATGCGGGAGGACGATGTATGGGCGTAGAGCAGCTAGAGGCTGTCTCTCGTCTGCGGGTGCGGCAGAAGGCCGTCGCCGGTGTCCTGTCTTCAGGACCGCTACTGACCCTGCGGGTAGTTCTGGTGGAGTGGCTTGAGGCCGTCTCATTCGAGGAGCGGCTTGAGGCCGTCTCTAATGTGGTGCTGCTGGAGGCCGTCTCAGTTGTGGAGCGGCTAGAGGCCGTCTCTGATGTGGAGTGGCTGGAGGCCGTCTCTGATGTGGGGCGACTGGAGGCCATCTCTAAATTGAAGCAGCTTGAGGCTGTCTCTGTGGGGCTGTAAGGAGCATAAGGTTCTGCTCCACCCCAATCCTGATGCTGGCCGGGCTGGCAAGAAGGTAGTGCACTCGGGCTGAGGTGTACAGGTCAGGTCGGTTCCAGGGAGTACAGGCATGCAGCTTCCAGGGACTTGTGCCCATATGGTACGGACACCCCATAAGCTGCATCTAACCTTCTGTTGTCGCCTCCTGGGGGTGTTGTGTCATCATCCGCTGTTATCATTTCACCACTGTCGTTGTGGAAAAAGTCACATCCCCATGCCCGGAGGTGGTATGTGTGGGTGGTGTTGGTGTTGTGTGCTGGCGTCAGATATTGCAGAACGGTCCAGCAGTCAGTCATCTTGTCCGAGTTATGGTGTGGGGCATAAGTGAGGAGGCAGAGTAGGTGGTGGGGCCCACGGACGTGGTGTTTTGCCCTGAAGGCTGAGGCCCATGTGACGTGCCTGACCTTCATGGTGTGGTGGTGTGGTTGTGGTGAGAGCCTCCGCTGAATGCTTGCGAGGGAGGAGGTGATCATGCTTTTACATCGGGGCGGTGCGCGTCGGTTTACCCTGGCGATAGAGATGAGAGATGGCTGAGCCTGGTGTATCATGAAGGTGTTTGGTGTTGTGTTAAGGGTGAGAGAGTTGGGAGGGGAGGGTGGAGGGATGGGGGATGGGGTAGTGGTGTATCTTGCAGGAGAGCGTAAAAAGCGGCCGGAGCGAGTGACGGTGGTTTTGAGGGTGGGGTGGGTGGTGATGTGGATGTACAGCCTCGTGTCGTTACAGTTGTGTTTGGGGTGGCGTGTCTGGCGGTGGTGTCAGTGGGTTGGCAGTGTGCTAGTGGGTGTTGTGGTCGTGATCGGGGGTGGGGAGTGGGTGGCTGAGGGCGTATGGGCCTGGGGTGATGTGGGCATGGGCAGGGCAGGTTGCAGGTGGGGGGTGGGTGGGGTGGTGGGGAGGGATGGGGATGGTGGGATGGGTGGTTGTTGTGGTGCTGGTGAAGGTAGCGGTGAGGTGTGATGCGGCATTGGTGAAGGCAGCAGTGAGGTGCGATGCGGCGTGGCAGAGGGTGGCGTCAATGAGGGTGGAGAGGGAGAGGAGGGGAGGGAGGAGGAGGGGGTGATGTAGCAATTGTAGGAATTGGGAGGGGGGTCTGGCGTGGCAGAGGAGGACGAGGTGGGGTTAAGGCGAGTGGGGTCAGTGGGGGAGAGGGCAAGGGCATGGAAAGGGCGGATGTGACGGTTTCTGTATGTGCGGGGAGTGTTGTGATAATCTATAATCACTTGGTAGGGGTTTGGGACATTGGTGACTGTCAAGGGGCCCATGAAACGTGGGGCAAGTTTGTGGGGGATAGGCGGCTTTGCCACCATCACCTTGTCGCCTGGCTTGTAGGGGCTGGAGGGTGTAGCATCCAGCTGTAGGTCTAGGTTGTTCTGTAGACGGTGGAGGCGTCTCTTAAGATGGTGGAGGGGATCGGACGTGGGAGGAGTAGAGGGAGGTTGCAAGTGTTGGCGTAGGGGAAGGAGAAGTGGCTCTTCCCCAAAGACGTGTTCATGTGGGGAAATGCCATCTTCCCTGAGGCAGGAGTTCATTCTTCATTGGATGATCTTAAAGTGGGCTGGCCAGTCTTCATTCTTTGTCTCCTCTATTCGGGCCCGGATTTGATTCATTAGAGTGCAGTGGCTCCTTTCACATATCCCGTTGCCCTGCGGCCAATACGGGGAGGAGTGAGATATGCGGTAGCCGAATAGACTGGCTATCTCTTCCCAGACAGCGCTGGTGAATTCAGGGGCGTTGTCTGAGTGCAGGGCCTGTGGAATTCCAAAGTAAGGGAAGACGTGGCGGACCAGGATCTCAGCTATGGCGATGGCATGGTGTTCTTTGGCCGGGTACGTTATGAGGAACCTGGAGTAGGTGTCCACAAAGCTGATAATGTACCAATAGTCTGCCTTGGGTGGTAGGGGCCCCACCACATCCACGGACAGCAACTGCCAGGGCTTATGGGCAGTGATGCTTGCAGAAGGGCCGGATGTGTGGGTGATGTTCTTGCCCAGGGCACATGCTTGGCGGGATTGGGTGGTCTGCTTGGCTAGCTGGGAGGGGATGGGGGTCCAATAGATGTCATTGAATATCTGCAGGAGCCTTTTCGTCCCGAGGTGAATCCCGTTGCTGGAATGAAGGTGTCTCATGGCATCCTGGGTGGCATCAGGGGCAAGGGCGACATGTCTAGATGGAGTGAAAAGATGGTCACCCTGTTGCTGCAGCTTGGTAATAGATGGGGTGGGATCCATGGTGGCTGGTCCTTACTATGCCATTGTGCCAGGAGGTGTGATCTGGGCTGCAGTGCATGGATGGGGAGGCAGAAGGAGGCATTGGCATTAGTGTGGAGTTTGCTGGAGCGGTAGGAGATTTCGTAGTCGAACTCTTCTAGGGTCTCCCTCCATCTAGTGAGCTGGACGTTGTAAGTGTCTGATTGGCAGAGCCATTGGAGCGACTGGTGGTCGGTGATGATGGTGACGTGGGTGCCCGAGAGGTAAGCCCGGAAGTGCTCCAAGGACCAGATGATGCCCAGACACTCCTTAGTGGCGGCATAGTTCTGCTCTGCCTGATTTAGGGTGCGGCTGGCACAGGTGATGATGTGTTCTCGCCCTTCTTGCACTTGGGCAAGGACAGCTCCAATAGCTATCAGGGAGACGTCTGTATACATCTGGAAGGGTAGGGTATAATCAGGGAAGGCGACGATCAGGGCAGTGGTGAGCTTGTGCTTCAGCACCTGAAACGTTTCCTGTCATTCAGTGGTCCAGTTGAAGGGTTCCCCCTTCCAGGTCAAATTGTGGAGAGGCTTGGCGATATCAGCAAAGCCCTTCATGAATTGCTGGTAATAGGAAACAAGACCCGGGAAGGCCCGAACTTCATGGACGTCCTTGGGTGGGGGAATGTCAGTAATAGTGCGTAACTTGTCCGGGTCGGGTGCAATCCCATCTTGTGAGATCGCGTGCCCCAGAAAAGAGACAGTCTGGGCTGCCAGGATGCTTTTGGAGGGCCAGAGCTTCAGGCCGGCCTGCCGGATATGCTGGAATACTCTTCTGAGGTGATGGAGGTGATCGGCCCATGTCTAGCTGAAGATAATAATGTCATCCAGATATGCCAGACAAACTTCCCAGGTCAGGCTGCTGAGGACGGACTCCATCAATTGGGAGAATGTTGCAGGGGCATTGCAGAGGCCGAAGGGCAGGACATTGAATTCGTAGTGCTTCCCATTGCTATTGGAAAACGCTGTCTTCTGTCTGTCCTCGGGTTGAACGGGGACTTGCCAATAACCTGACTGGAGGTCCAGTGTGGAGAACCAGGAGGCTCCGTACAGGGAGTCGAGGGAGTCGTCTATCCTGGGAAGGAGGGTGGCATCTTTGATGGTCATGACGTTAAGGTGGCGGTAGTCGACCCAGAAGCGCATGGTACTGTCTTTCTTTTGGATGAGGATGACAGGGAAGGACCAAGGACTAGAGGAGGGTGAGATTACACAGGCATCAAGCATTTCCTGGACTGCCAGACTTCCTCCGCCTGCTGTTTAGGGTTTTTCCGTCTGGATGGTTGACGGATTGGTGGTCCTGCGGTGTGTATTTGGTGCATCAGGTAGGTGGTGTGGCCGATGTTGGAGGGGCCTGACGCAAAAAAGTCCTGAAAGTCCAGGAGGAGGTGGCGAAGGGTGTCAACTTGGTGGGTAGAAAGGTGATCGGGCATGGGGGGTAAAGGGGCGGGGGCAGAGGGGTGGTGGTGGAGCATGGCTCTGCTCCCTCCATCTCTCCCACAATGAGCCCCTTTGGTAGTGTGAGAGGGGTCGTGGAGATGTTTGCGATTCTCACTGCCATGATGTGCGGAGGTAGGAAGGTGGGGGTAGGAGACAGGCCGAGAGTGTTCCTGGCGGCAGTCCGGGGGAGAAGAGGACGGATGTTCTGGTGGGCCTGTTCAGGGGAAGCCAAGCTTCGTGGTGTGGGGGAATTGTCATGGTGGAGGCGATAGTGGCGGAAAAGGTGGGAGGGGGGTGGAGGTCAAGGGTGGAGGGGTTGCATGGGTGGGGACAGGGGGGAACAAAAGGGGGGGGAGTAGGGGTGGTGGCAGGGGGGGGAAGGAAAGAGGGGGTGGGGGCCAGGATGTGGGGGTAGGGGGCAGGGGGCAGGTGCATACTGCTTTCAGGGGTTGGGGGGCAGGGGCTGGACTCTTGCTAAACTGGAGCTGCCGCTTGTGTTAGTCTATTATGGATCGTAATTTTTGCAGGAGATCCAGCCCCAGGTATCCATCATAGTTGTGGCAGGTAGAGTCGAAGATAATAAATTTGTGCTGAGTGGATGTGTGCTGGTGAGTGTCGGCGTGTAGGCCCGTGTTTCCCCACGGATAGGCAGGGAGCTGTCCCCCGCATCTGTGAGCTGAGCAGAAGTGGGAAAAGCAGGCTGAAGGCAGACTTGTGACAGGAGTAGAAGTGGCTGTAAATGCAGGATCTGGCCGCTCCCGTGTCGACCAGCATCCTCACTTTTACCCCGTCCAGTCTCATTTTGTCATAGACTGGGGGGCGATACTTGCAAGAGGCAGCCCCCGCCACCATGGGGAGGTGCAGGGGTGGTCCTAAAAATCCAGCTGTTGGGGCGTGTTTTCTTCCTCTGGCTCAGGTTTCTCTACGTTGGTGTTTTCCCTGGGTGGGGTGTCGTCCCCAGGGTCCTTGTCTCCCAGGGAGCATATCTTGTGTCACCCCAGGATGTTTCTTTTTCATCGGGCAGCCTTGAGCTGCTCCCATATGTCGTGGTGCGGGCATCGGTGGCTACTTGCAGAGAATTCCCAGGGGTTGATGGATATGAGGTTCTGGCTTTCCCTCTGGCTGGGGCGTTTGCTCGGAGGATAGGCCCTGGGTGGGGGAGGCACTGGCATGGGGCTGATGTGGGTTGGTGAGGATCAGGGTTTGCCGTGTGGTGCTGGGTTGTTGGTTGGGAACTTGCTAACCACATTAATTTGTTGGGAGGTGGCGCGAGAGGTTAACAGCCGTCGTATCAGCCGGACGTCCCTGACTGGGTCCCCGGTTGGGTCGTGAACTGTGAAGTGCTCCTTGACCATGTTGGGGAGGACTCTAATCAGGGTATTGAAAGTGTGTTGTTCCCAGGTCTCTGCGTTTGCTTCCGGGTATGCAGCAGTGACAAGCCGCCTTGCCTGGATCAGTGTATCACCTAGGTTCCTGTCATATGTTAGGTTATCCAATTGTGATAATGCTACGACTTTCCAGAGAGAAGGCGTGACTGCTTCTGTCACTACTGTCGTGAAATTTGCCCAGGATTGGTCGGGGAGAATTTGGGGGGCAATGCTGGCTGCTGCCTTGTCCAGCAGTGGTAATGTCACAGTGATTTTCAGTCTATCATCCTCAAACCCAATATCGAGCAGCAACTTGATGATCGGTAAAAATATGTGGTATCGTATTGCTCTTGTTCGAATTTGGGTAGCTGAAAGTGTGGTTTGGTCGCCATTTTAGTATTTTCCCTGTTTTTCTTCCTCCTTTAGTCTAACTCAGCCCTGGTCAAGAACCACCGCTGTCCACCAGTGTTGTGCTATGTGCTTTTTGGGCGGCACAGATCCACCACTTAATGTATAATATAATTTGGGGCTACACCATTTTCGAGTAGGTTATACACCGAAGACTCAAGGTCACGTTACCGTAGTGTGAGGATGTTTGTGTATCGCCAAATGAATGTGCTCTTGGGTTTTGGCTGCTGACTACTACAACCTTGTTCACGTCTGAACCTTTTGCTATAGTGCAATAATAGAATTTCCCTTAATTCCCATCACAACTCAAAAGCGTAATAATCTTTCAAGACATTTTGGCTACTTCATGTAAATGACTAGTTCCAATAAAATATGCATTGTTCGTTCGACAAGTATTTCACGATGATTTGGGTGCCTGGTCACTGTCATATATAAGGCAACGATCAGTTGTGGAACACGAAGAGACTTCAGGATGTTCTTCATGCTATCTAAATGGGGTCCCTTCCTCAAGGAGAAATCAATGAATCTTCTGGTTTGCTTCTGCTGTAAGTCAGTGGGCCTGTCATGGCATATCTTTCAGCAAACCATTGTCAGTCGCCTGGAAGAGAGTGTTTTGTCAAGTTCGAGGATGAACCGTACATGTATCAACCAGATGCTGTCCTGCATTAAAGATTTCCATGGCAATGTGATGCATTTGATGCGATATTGTCTGTGAGTCATATCATCCTGCACTGTCGGCAGTTTATTCGTGAATGCATTTCATTTATGAATTAGTGTGCCTCAGCAAATGACCCTCTCATCTTTTTCAACATTCTGGTTGATGGTGTACACGGTACTGTTATGTCCCTATCCCACACTGCCACAGGCTCCAACAGCAGTAGATCAGTATATGAAGGACATTGCCCAGTGAGTTGTTCTTCCTAGAGGCAGCATTTCGGTATGCAACAAGACCAGCTGAGGCGTTGTAAATAAACACTGTTTATTGCAGTTCTCTTTACATTTTCTCGGTGGTGGGGCTGCTTGGGAAAAGCCGAGTAGTTGTCGCCCTTTAACACCAGCCTCCACTAGTTTTCCGCATCTTTCTGGTCTTCTGCAACCTTCTTCTTATCCTCCTTTTTCTTCTTCGGACGTTTAGAACTGATGTGTCCCACCTCACTACATGCCCAACGCATTTTTGTTTCAATTGAAGATTTCCTTGCACTGCTCTGTTTTTGCTCATTCTTCCATTTGTAACAATCGTCCTTCTTGTGTCCCATTTTCCCGTAGAACCAGCAACCTCTTCCGGTCTTCTCCTGTTCCCTTTTCCACTTGTGGCAGTTCTCTTTTCTATGTCCTGGCTTTTCACGGTACAAGCAACTTCAAATTTTTCCACTTCACGTACTTGCCCCTTTCTTGCTTTGAATCCTGCACTACGACCTGGCTGAAAAGTGGACGTACTGGACCTGAAATAGGACTCAAATTCTAGAGCCCTGGCTAGTGCTTCGTGCATGCTTTTGCATTGTGTCTGCTTCACTTACACTTTCAACTCTGCATTATCAAAAGCATCGATGAACTGGTCCCTAAGAAGAACAGCCAACAGGTTAGGTGCTGCTCCACGGTACGCCTTGTATGCCATGTTCTCCAGGTCATGAGCAAGCTGCTGTAGGAATTCGCCTGGAGCCCGTACACGGGTTCGGAATCTTGCTCTGTAAACCTCAGTCTGGTACATGGTCCCATATCTGCACTCCAGCACTAGGGACTGATAACTGTTCCTCTCCTCTACTGACTTCTGGCCCAGAACTTCCATTGCAGCACCCTTGAGGGTACTAGCAAGCTGAACTGCCCCCCACCTATCATCCCAACCATATTGATCAGTAATTCAAACTGAGCATGGTATGCTTCCCAAGATACTCTACCATCAAATTCCTGTGGTTTCTTTTTAATTGTACCCCCATTATAGCCATGCACTTCACTGTTTTGGGGCCTAAAAACTGGGGCATCATAATTAAGTCCAGGACTTATAACTTCTGGATTCTGATTATTCAACCCTGTAATGCTACCTTTAGATGCTTGGGATTCATCAAGAGTCACCATGCACTGTATATTTCTTTCATATGCTCCCTGTACACTAACCTGAGGCTCAGCAGTGCAATATTTCTCTACAGCCTCATTTCTCTCACTAATTATCTTCAAATGGCCGACTACATGCTTCAACTGGTCATCTGCATGCTGTCTGCACCCCGTCACATTACTGCATACCTCACATATCTATTGCTGTAACTTAGTGTTTGCTTCCTCTTTCAACTGTTGTTGTTCTTCCTTCATTTCCCCCATGAAAGCATCCAGCTGTCCTTGCGTCCTCAGTTGGAATTCCTTTTGTTGCTCCTGTAATGCCATTTGAAGCTGTTCATATCATTTTTTCTGTTCTTCATTCTGTTCCTGCAATTGTTCTTTGAGTTCTTACTGACCTTTATTCTGTGCCTGTAATTGAACAGTTTGTGCCTGTAATAGCTTCATAATTGCGCCAGTGATGCCTCTTCTTGTCTAACTTGGCCTCTTGTCTGTACACCTTCCTCCATGTCGAAAGTTTGACTCATTGCAGCACTTCCTAATGACCCACACTCCTGACACCACTCTCTTCCATGCGACTGGTAATGGTTTACTGAAAGATATGCCATGACAGGCCCACTGACTTACAGCGGAAGCAAACCACAAGATTCATTAATTTCTCCCTGAGGAAGGACTCCATGTAGATATGAAAAACATCCCGAAGTCTCTTCGTGTTCCACAACTGATCGTTGCCTTATATATGACAGTGACCAGGCACCCAAATCATCGTGAAATACTTGTCGAACGAACAATGCATATTTCATTGGAACTAGTCATTTACATGAAGTAGCCTAATTGTCTTGAAAGATGATTATGCTTTTGATGGGAATTAAGGGAAATTCTATTATTGCACTATAGCAAAAGGTTCAGACGTGAACAAGGTTGTAGTAGTCAGCAGCCAAAACCCAAGAGCACAATCATTTGGTGATACACAAACATCCTTACACTACAGTAACGTGACTTTGAGTCTTCGGTGTATAACCTACTCGAAAATGGTGTAGCCCCAAATTATATTATACATTAAGTGGTGGATCTGTGCACCCATTGTACTGAACAAAGATACAGGGAACCATGAATAAGTCAAATGATGAGTTACATGGCTCCCAAGGCGATATATTTTTTAAAAACTAGCTTCAGTCACTGGGGTTTACATTAAGCTTCTAGGTCAGCAAGTAGAAGCATACTGCCAGTGGCCAGTGAACCATCCTCACCCTCATCCCGACCTCACAGCAAGTGTTGGCACTGCTCCGAGCAACCACAAACCATTCTCCTCAAGGAGGAACTGGATGTCATCACAAAAACCTGGGAGCTATACTTATGTTTATATCTAATAAAGAACTTATACACCTTACCGAATTTCTGATGGCTCCCTAGCATGTACGTGATAGATACTTACGAAAATGCAACTGTTTATCAGAGTGAGCTACTAAGTAATTAATGTAAAATTTACAAAATTTAAATTCAAATTTTGGCGAAATAATAAAAAAGAAAAAGTTGCTGTCACTGGCCAAAGTTACATTCAAGTTGGATATGTTAGAGGTGGTAAATACTACTTCAGTAAACTTAGGAATGAAACACTTATAATCCATACTGCAAGGCCCTCTGGTGGACGGAATGAAGGACTGATTTCATTGCACCCAACCAGTAACTTTACAGTATAGGAAAGGTGTCATACCGGACAACAGTCAGCACAGAGGTGATCAGGGAAAAATCACTGATAATAGTAAAAGAGTTGGGCTACAATTGATGCTCTACGAACTACGTCTTCTTGGACATAAACGTTCGATATTACGGTGCACGGTAATTTTACAAGTAGAGTTTCGTCCACCAAAACGCCAGAACAAAAATGGGCATATATTTATAGAACTTCCGTAATATAATACGTTACTATGTCATTCATGGGCTCCATGGATGTACAAGATCACCTTTACCATGAATTTTTTATTGGCCAGCGGTTCGAAAGATTATACTTAAATATGATAAAACAATCTCTTGAATTTCTGCAATATAAAGATGCCACATTGCACTGTATAATAAACGTAAACCAATTTTTTGTTTATGTTGATATTTACGCTATTTCTGATCAATGTCAATGCGTAAATTCCGAATTTGTTATTTGTTTTTGTGTAAATCTAGAGTTATAGAAATTATGCAACAACATATGTATCGTACAAGGGCAGGAACTGTAACTTGTTTCCATATCGAGAATGTTGAGAATGTCAAAGAATTTATATATTTCCGGGTGTATTTTGTGATTATAACTAGAAAATGAGCAGACAGTAACATCACAAGAAATGCAGGGCACGTAATATCTAGAAATGCACTTTTGATCTTGACTTTCTTCTGTAGCTGTGATGACAATCGCGCAACAATCCCCAAACGTAATTGTCCATCATCACCTCGTTCCACCTGCCCTGATATCTGGTTTCCATCAGCAGAATGTCCTGGTGGAACCATTCGCCATGCTCCTCGCTGACTGCACCCAAGTTGCTTTTGAAGAAATCCAGGTGGGAATGCAGAGAGTGCATTTTTTTTTTTTTTTTTTTTTTTTTTTTTTTTTTATGTGACCGACTCTGGGCATAGGCTTCACAGCCTGCTTTCAAGGCCCAGTAGTCCTCCTACGTACCGTACACTTCTACATGTCACCACTTCGGCGCTAACACCCACCGTCCATACTGAATACATGCTAGGGCTGTCTCATACAGGACTGGTGTATTGGTATTAGCGGGGGTATTTTTTTACGACATGTCGGCGGGACTTCTGGTAAATGAGTAAAGTCTGATTTTCCTGAATTCAAATCCTTAAACTGTTCCCTGCCCCCAGCGGGATTTGAACCCGGGTCCGTTAGGACTGTAGGCCAACTCTCTACCAACTGAGCTACCGCCTCCCCATTCTGCATCCAAGCCAGTGGAATGCGCCGATCAGGTCATCGACGAGCTCTGCGGAATCTGGTCTCCTCTGGTTGCCAAGAAAACCTTCCACAACCCCTCTGAAAGCATTCCAAGTGCGCTCTACATCGTTGGTCATTTTACCCTGGAGTTCACGACATGCAAGCATTCTTCCAACTTGCAGCCCAGTGAATATGCCAGCCGTCACCTTTGCCACGCTCAACTTGGGAAACATTGATCGGATATGCAGAAACACATCGCCTTACTTGTCAATGGTTTTTGCGAATTGTTTCACAAGACCAAGTTTTAAGTGCAGCGGCAGTAGCAATACTTTCTCTCTGGAGATCAGTGGAGCTCTCAGAACGTTGCACAAGCCTGGTGTAAGACTCTCTCTGAGAGACTAATCTTTCCTCAAGAAATGTTCTGCATCGCTCTGGCTCTCCCACAAGCATAAAAAACATGACTACGGTAATTTGTATAACTGCCTTGCATTCCAAGTAGGAACGAAATCATTTTGAAATCCCCACAAACCTCCCAGTTGTGATCTGAGTACTTGATCTTTGTCAGACAAATCTTCACATTCTCATAGCCTTCTTTCATTTCTGCAGAATGTGCAGCTGGAATTGGTGGGAGTTCGAGGTCGTTATGCAAAGGTACAGCTTTTAGGCTCTTCACGGAACTGTCTATGAAAAGTCGCCGTTCTGAGGCCTTGTAATCCACTCCCATGGCTTGGAACAAATCGTTAACGTCAAAACAATAACACAACTAGGTTTCTTCGCAAAATTTGAAGAAGGATGCAATCTTGCTGTGGCGATTCCAATAACTCAGCTTGGAACTGGGGTCCAACAAGCTCCATTCACTTAGACGTGACTCCAGCAGCTCATCATTGGACTTGGTGAGTCCTAAATCTCGGACCAAGTCATCCAGTTATTGACTGGGAAAGTGTGGAGTGTCTCCGGAACATTCTCCAACATTCGATCTATCATCACATTCCCCTCCGTCATCGACAACATCCTCATGGTCAGCCATTACGTTAGCCATTACATCGGAGTGCAGTAACAAGACTGGAAATAAACAATTGCCATTTGTTGACAAAAACCTAGAGATAGACAAACAAAACATACACCATTGGAATCAGCACGGAAAACAGAGTCTAACAAGACCAAAAAACTGAATAAACAAGTTCTTTGTTACACAGTGTTATTCATCGTTTGGCCAATTCTTCAACATTAGACAGAAAGGAGCTTATTTTAAAGAATTCGTTCCATGACTTCACATACTCAAGAGGTGACAAGTGGTGGCAACCATCATCCACTCACTTGATATAGAGTTGTTTACTTCGTCTTTCACAGTTATAATTCTTCTTTCTGTTGTCTTTCCTGATACTTTATTACCCTTCCTACCACTCCAGATGACTCGACGCCGAGTGACAAACCTAATGGTTTCTTGCGACCCAGGAGGAAACCATTTATAACGCTGGGTGGTAACCATATACCCAAATTAGTGGGTGATGCGGAGCTGAATAAGATGCTTTTGTTAACTGAGTGGAGAGACGCAAATGAAGTGTCCGTTCAAGAACCAAACCTCCACACTCTTCCCCATGCCTTGCAGCGGCGAGGCGTTGTCTACCGCGAGGGAACATCGGTTCATTGCACAGATTGGCCCTGCAGGTACGACTGCATTCCTGAAGTTGATGGGTCTGCTCTCCCAGATAGACCAGGGCTGCTCAACAACAACCAAGGAATCAATCCGGTAGTGGGATTCATAAATTACCAGCCTGTTTTGGCATCACTATGGCGTGTGCAGAGTACCAAGAGTTAAAAAGCATTAGGGACATCTGCAGCATAATGTACATTGCTAACAGTTTAATTATGCTGTAATTGCTGTTATCGGATTTGGACTGATGTCGTTGTAGGATTTAAGAGCAGGGAGTGGTTCATTCGTTGTCAACACTTAGTTCTGTGGGAAACCTACCTCTTTTTATCAAAATTCATTTATTGTACCTCAGACGTGCGCTTACAGTCTTGAAATTGCGGTTCATAACTGGCTGCGCTATTAACACGTCAAAAGCTGTGTAGAACATTTGCCACGTCCATGGGATCCTTGTGAAGGTGAAGGAGCTGCCTGAAACGATTCACGTCGACAGAAAGTACGTCAGGAGCCATGATTAGCCATTCAGGAATTTTCTTGGCTTCAGCCTTTGCTTGACTGAATGCAACAAAATCTATTCAGTAGGCTAATTTTTAAAATCCCGTATCGTCTGCTGCATCTCCATAACGACTCTCAGTAATTTGGTATGCAAACTAACAAACAGCATCGTCAACTATGTATATAATGGAATAAGATACATTTCAAATTTTTACATTTACGTGTCTTCAGATATACCTAGATGAACGATCCTCGAGAAACATCGCGAAATCGCTTTATTGATATTTCTTTTAGGCGGCGGTGCGACTAGAAGAAATTTGTAATAAGTCCAGAATTATGAAACCTCGTGGCCCAGACAAATTTTCCAAAGTACTCGTGGATTTTTTTTTACTTTACGAGGCCATACAGTCACCCCACATATATCATAATTATAAACGATTTTAGAACCACTGGATTTGTATCTTAAATTTTGATATAACTGTGCATGTACACTTAGAATAAGATATTAATTGAATCTTAATTTACGAACAGAACTCAAAGTTCATGATGGCTAATCACTGCATGGAAGCAAAGTCGGTGGCTGTTCTATACCGGATTTAACTTATCATTTAATTTTACCTCATTTAGACGAGAGTATGTTTTGCACACCTTAGTTCAGTGACAAGACCCTTTTTATACGGATTTTTATCATATATGGCTCATTTCTATAAGGACAGAGACAGACAGACAGACAGACAGACAGACAGAGAGGTATATAAGAGGATATACAGATTAAAAGTAATAGAGAGAGAGAGAGAGAGAGAGAGAGAGAGAGAGAGAGAGGGGGTATTATTGTAGAGTTAGTTATAAAATAAAGATATGTTTAGTTATTAGGAATGGTAGGGATTAACTATTTACATCCAAAAGTTGATTACCCCATGCCCAGTAAAAAAACATATTCATATCGTAGTTGTAGGTGCACAAGCATGCCATTCCCGGCATACTGGAACTTAGTCCAACTATCCCAGTTCATTCACACACACGCACACACACACACACACACACACACACACACACACACACACACACACACGTAAATATATATAACTATCCCAGTTCATTCACACACACACACACATATATATATATATATATATATATATATATATATATATATATATATATATATATATATATATATATATATATATATATATATATATATATATATGTACTGTATAAATTATATGGTCATGTGGAGAGAATGGATAACAACACAGTGGTGAAAAAGGTCTATCTGAGCGAATTTCAAGGAGGCAGAAGGCAAGGTAGGGCATGGAGAAGGTGGAGAGATATGGTGGATGAGTGTGTGTGAGGAGGAGAGGTTTGGAAGTCGGTGAGGCTAGGGAACTGACAAGAGATCGAGCTGGCTGGATGAATGTTGTGAGAAGTGCATGATAAGGGATCCCTTCATCCATCGGCTTCACAGGGAGTAGACAGTAGCACCAATTAAACAGGGCAGTACTCCCAAGGTGGATGGATAGTTAATAAGAGAGAGAGCTGGAAGTCCCGTTTCATCAGCCCACAACTACTTTCTGACCATCCCCCTTTGCTGAACTTTTTCAACGTTTCAGTACCACAGAGAATAGACCAGCATACTCTCCTAAACAATTCCCTCCAACTGTCAACATCAAACTACATGCACATTACACACCACATTTCTTTTTAGACGAAAAAAAAAAATGGCATCTCATCACCCAGCCTTTGAGTCTTCGGGGAGGGATGACCATGAAAGCCCTCACTATCCGCCCCGCTCCCTGTGGCATATTTTTTTTCCGGTACACTTAGTCATTCAGTCACATTGACTGTCGGAGCAAGTTCAATGAGAGATAACTTGGCAACGTCGCGTCTTCGCTTGAGAGTAGATGAGACAATCAGGTTAATCACATTATAAAATCATCAGAAGAGCTGTGTTTTGACATCAAACCAATCTATACCTAACTAACTTAGGCGTAACGTAACATAAACTTAGCATAATGCCTTATTTTGTTTGGGGGGATGAGGAAGGTACAAAGTTGCTGAGTCTTTTCTCGAGGCACTCGATCCGACATTGCCAACATGATTGAGTGATGAAGTATAGGCCTACCGGCAAAAAAATTACCTACCAAAGATTGCCAAAAGAGATACATGGAACAACTGTCGGACTCACTTCTGCAATTCTCCAACATTCATGGCTTTTCCACTATTTTTTTTTTTTTTCGCTGAACACCACCTCTCTTCTTCTAAACCTCAACTGCTGTTCCTTAATGAGACTCTGCTGTCTGAGGCAACTGATAGCAAACCCTTCTCTGTATCCTCGAACTTTCTCTATACTCACTTCAAAGCCAACGGTGGCTGTTGTGTATATGTATGCAACAACATATCTTGCCCTCATGTTCGTGAACCTGAATCTTCTGAATTCTCTAATGTCTGACCTTAGCTATCCCGTCATTCTCTGACTAAATATATCTGTGTTGTTTACTTATCTCCTACTTTTACTGATTATGAAAAATTCTTTGATTATCTTACATCTAAGATGGAAAACATCTGATCAATTTCTCCTTTCTCTGAAATCTCTGTTCTACATGACTTCAATGTTCATCACCACCTGTGGCTCCCCTCTCTTTTCACTGATCCACCGAATGAGCAAGCCTACATTTTTCTATCTTTAAATGACCTAGAACAGCTTGTAAAGCATCGTACTCGTATCTCTGACTGCCTTGGAGAATGTTCCAACATACTTGACCTTTTCCTTACAAGTAATCTTTCTGCTTAGACTGTTAATATAATCTCTCCGTTTGGCTTCTCCGATCACAACCTTATCACCTTAACCTGCCCTATCGGGACCCTCCAAAGAAGTGGCAGCTTTGACACTATGGAGCTGCTGACTGGAAAACCCCCAGGCAGTGCTCCTTTGATTTTCCTTGGAATGATTATTGCTTCCATGGCCGAGAGCCATCTGAGTGTACCTTGCGCATTACGGAGGTTATTCTCTCGGGCATGGAAGCATACATTCCTTTCTCTTATCCTATAAATAATAGCAAAAAAAAAAAAAAAAAAAAATTGCTTTAATCACATTTGTTCTAATACTGTCCACAACAAGGAGAAGGCTTGTGAACGGTACCGGAGCCTACCCATCCCTGAATATCATCTCTTGTATTTTTACCCGGAGTCGTATTGTCTGTTCTTTACTCTGCCAAGATTAATTTCCTCCGTACTAAATGCTCTGAACCCTCCAACTCTAGTTCTTCCCGCTCTTTCTGGTAACTCGCCAATAACTTTTCAAACTTCTTTACTTCATGATTCTTCCCTCATCTTTTCCACTCTGATGACTATTCAGCTGTTTCTTCTACTGATAAAGCAGAATTCCTTACTCAAACCTTTTCCTCCAGTTCTGTCCTGTTTCAGACATCTGACCAGTGTACATTTGGTGTGCTTATCCTGTGTTCTACCCCTGGCACCTGCAATGGCAGCTTATTGAAGTGAATCTCAAACTGTTCTTATTCCAGACGTTTGGAAACCGTGCGTTGGGTGTGATGGCGTGGGTGATGCCCGTGTTCGTGCTGTGCTCTGCCTTTGGCACCATCAACGGCAACATTCTGGCTCGCTCGCGTATGATGTACGTGGTGGCCAGAAGTGGACAGCTGCCGTACTTTCTCTCACTCCTGCATATTGAGAAAGCAACACCAGTTCCTTCCATCATACTCACTGTTTGTATAAAAGTCATGACTATCATTTTATATTAGGATAATACATTTATGGGATTCACATTGCACAAAACCCATGAAGGCAGAAAACGATTAACAGGTTAGGAGTTAAGGAGACGGAAGGGTTCTGCGACTTACACCTCCCTACTTGATCTTAACTGTTAACTGATATATATATATATATATATATATATATATATATATGTAAAAGGGCTACATTGTTTGTTTGTTTGTTGGTTTGTATGTTTGTTTGTCCTTCAATCACGCCCAAATCATAGGCCAGAGAGACTCAGTCCATATATATTCTGAATCAGGGTGACCCAAGGATGGATTTAGGGGGTCAAAATTCAGATCTGGGTCATTCGAGGTCACCGGTAGAGTATTCGCCTTTTTGGCCCGGGCAACGCCGGGTACCCTTGCAGCCCAATTTCCGTACTGTGATAATAGAGGATATATAATGAAATAGTTTTCCTTTAGCCTACTTTGATTTTTCGCGATTTTTTCAAACCTCCCTCCCCGCAGAACTCGTTTTTTCATTAGAATTTTTAATTACTCAGAGTTGTGGCACGATTTAAGGGTGCGGACTGATCTTAAAATTTAAATGTGTTATACCAACGCTTAGACTAAGCAGGTTTCCTTAATTTTCTGTTATATTACTGAGTGTCAGAGATTTAAAGGACTTGTTCGAATGCTGACCTTGACTTGGACTGTTATAATACTTTGTTGACTCATATCTCTATTTTCCTACAAGAATTTCATTGCTGATAAGTATATAACTGATTTCTTATTGCTTTTGACGATTGTATTATCGACAAACTCAGTATGACATCTGATAATAAAAAGAGTATCAGTTTTAGCAACAACGAAATCGAACAAACACCTCCAGCCAATCAGAATCTCGGCAGGAACAGTGTTGCCATACATGCCTGGCCAGATTAATTGGTATGAGGTATAGTAGTACATGCTCAAATGACTGGATCTCAATAGCGCTGCTGGTTCTACCGAGTCGAAGTCGTTTTTCGTAATCAATAAACGCCATATACAAAGGTTTCCTGTCTTAATTTGTCTTCCCAGTTATCTGATATACTGTATGTATGTAGTCGACGGTTCAGAATCCACTTCGAAAGCCTGCTTGTTCCTTAGTCTGGTTAGAGTCTAGCACGTCTGAAATTCTCCAGATGCTGTACTTCCTTTCATATTTTCTAAACTGTTTTTGTCATTTCTGTACTTATAGCTGGAATATCTGTCGATATTAGGTTTCCTCTGACGCTTGGTCGATCGTTTGAGTTGTAGAGATGACCATAGAATTCTAGCACCACTTTGTAAATATTCCCTCTCTTGTGTTATTTCATCATTTGGTTTGTTTAAAGCATAAATTACTTTTTCCTGTCTCTATTCTCCTCTTTGCTGTATTTACACTAGTTCCTGAGATTAAAACTTCTTTTATTTTCTGCATGCTGAACTTCCGCATATCTTCTTGCTTTTTCTTATTCATGGTCCTTGTTTATTCTGCTGCTTCTGTTTTATCTCTAACATATATTACCTTCTAGTTTCTACGTAGTTTTGTTTCGTCTGAGAGTTTATAGTTCCTTTACTTTACTGACTTTCTTCCTATTTCAGGTGTTGCTTCTTTCAGTATCTTGGTGAAGCTCTCTTTATTTGGTAAATGTCGGGGCTTTCTCCATGGTTAAAGACTGAATACCTGGTACAAGTGCTGATATTAAATTCTGTTTCCCTGTTATGCAGTTTAACTGAGTTAGAAAATATCGTTTGTATGAGGTTATTCTTCTGTTCTCTTAAATCAATTTTCAGTTCACGTTTTATCATTCTGCGATTGCTACCAACATTTATTTTCTTGACAACTGTTACATTTTTTATCATAGCACGTCGGTTTGTTAGTATGAAATCAATCTCACTTTTAACGTCATTTGGAAACTTCCATGTCCATTTTCTGCATGTTCTCAGGGAAATTATTCACGATATTCAGCAACAGAGTTTCTGCATATTCTACCAGAGCTTGACCTTTCCTTTCTTGACTCTACACTGTGACTTGCAAGAGAAGTCTATCCTGCTACCTTTTTTTTATACTTTAGCATTGAAGTCACCCATGAGCACAGTTTAGTGGGCCTTTCCTTTGACAGTAGTTGACTGTACATCTTTAATGAATTTAACATCTTCATCGTTACAACTACTTGTTGGTGCATATACTTGAACTTCCTTTAATTTGTATCCACCATTTAATTTGATTATGACAGTAACCACTCTTTCAATTATGAAAAAAAAAAAAAATCTACAGTTTTCTTCTCACGATGTTTGTCAACTGGGAATCTTACTCATGTTCTTTCTCACTACCCCCAGATTTGCCCCTCCAGACTAACACATGTCTACTGTTTAATACTGTCTATTCTTCACTAAATCTCCTTATTTTACTCTTACTACATCTCATCTGATAGTGGACAGTTCTTCAAGCAATACTAAGAGGTCAGCTTCCATTCTCATGGTCCTTATATTGTAGGTGCAGATGGTCTTAATCATTTTCCCTGGAGAGTCTTAGCATTACCCTGCTCCAAAGTTATTCTGACTGGCATCGTAACCAAAAGGTCTTTTGCTGCTGGGTATTATAGGCTGTTATCTTGTCTGTCCATGGTTTTATTTGGAAGGAAAAACAGCCATTATACCTATCCTGGCTGGCTTATGACCGATTTTCTGCAGTCCACTGGGTTCACGCACAGATGAAATTGAGGTTACAACACCACCACCACCAACAACAATCATTTCACTGTCGCTGCCGTCCTACTAGCAAGCAATATTCTATTATATGGATAGATTGATTGATTGGCTGATAGCAATCCATTCGTAAGCTATGACACGATTTTTTACTTGTATATTGCTGAGATATTTTGAACAATATTACCCATTTCCATTATGATGTCTCGTCACTGCATGCAGAGCAAAGCTGGTAAATCTGCTCAGATGTCCCTGACCCCAGTGAACTTAATGTTAGCCCGTCCGGGTGAAAAGGAGGAAAAATAAATCTTAAACGCGATAATTCCACTTCTTTTATTTGAGAATGTACTCATCTTCTACTCAGTGGCACTTACTGCACTTTTTTTTTCCCTCTTGTGTAGCCCATATACTTGCATGCAAAAAATATACCCCGAATATGTGGATCTTTTTCAGTATCATCAATCAGGAGTGGCACATCTTTGATTGCTAGCTACTGGAAAGGATAGTATGAGGGGGTTATATTGCTACAGATAGGTGTGCAAGACATCACTATGCAATTCTGAAAAAGAAAAAAAAAATCACCATTTTCAAAATCTGAAACACTACTACCGACGATTACGTCAAGAGATGGTTCAGAAATTAGGCTTTGGCAGTGAAAAGGTTGATCTCGACTCATTCTGCATCACAAACATCACTAATAACAATGTGTATTTACAATCAAGAGCGTGATGGCGTCGGTGTTCGTGACCACTTCAGGGATACGAGAACTCATCCAGCACTGCGCGTATGCCAGCACCCTCATCGCCTTCAGCTGCGTGTGTGCCCTCCTGTGGTTGAGGTATAAGGAGCCAGATCGCATCAGGCCCTATAAGGTAAAATCTGCCCATTCCCTAAGCCCAGCAATCTTTAAACTTTTTAATTTTTGTGGCCTGCTTGCCTGATTTTGATGACTGTGAGACTTTTTACTTTGATAGGCTGTGGTGGAATGTAAGCATGATTCCGAAGGTCTGTGAGTATTTGGCCTAACTCCAGAATAATCTTTTTGTTGATGGTATGCTTGTTCTCCAATACCCACAAACTTGTGTACGAGTTATAGGTTTAGACAGATGAAGCTCTGATAATAGGAAGCCAAAGAGAATGTGGTTGGAAGATCCGTGTGTTCTTTGTCTACTATAACAGCAGATCAATATGGCACAGGAGCTCTAAAAAAAAAAAAAAAAAAAAACGTATTAGCAAGAGAATAACCAACTGAAAAATGTTTAACTTTCTCTCCTTTTATACAACGAGAGAGAAGTCCAAAAATTTCTGGAAACATCACTGCATTCTCATCGGATTAATTTTCTGGGAACTTATTCGTTTCAAAATATCTTTAGAAGAAGTAGTTTCTAGAAAATTCCAGAGGCCAGCTTCTATTATCTATTCTACTTTCTGAAAACGTACATCATAGGGGTCACAATACGACTCAAACTTCCAACGATAAAGCGTTTAAAAGTTATGATCGAAATATTACTTTTTTATTTTTCACATGCCAGATTGGTGTAATGCTTCTTGCAGAAAAAAATAATCTCTTTCTGAAACCACCAATGTCGACTGAACAAAACCTGCAATGTGATTCCTACTTGCTCAAGATGCTACAAGCTAAACCAGTCGAACGTAAGCCCTATAGCTGGCAGGGTTCAATACACCTTGATAAATTTTAAGCCAAACATGTAATCAGACCACCAGAGGATTTCTTGTCTGAGTGACACTGTGTCGAATTTAAAATTCTGTTAAGTTTATGCAGGCTTTCATTTCTCCCGATAACGATAATTTGTTATGGATAATGTTGTCAGTAATATACGCGTTGGAATAAAATTAATATTCATTTTGATGCTTTGCTCGTGTGTGTGTGTGTGTGTGTGTGTGTGTGTGTGTGTGTGTGTGTGTGTGTGCATATCTTCATCCTCCAGGTACACTTGGCTGTGCCGGTGATGTACACGCTAGTGCAGCTGCTGCTTCTGGTGCTCCCCATCATATACAGCCCCGTGTCTGTTGGCATTTCCATCGGTCTCATTGCCTCTGGTCTGCCGGTCTACTACCTCTTCATCCATAGACAAGACCTGCAACGCAAGTGCTCGCCGATAATGAGTAAGTAAATGTAACAACAAAATTATGAAAAGTTCGACTGCCATATCTATCTATCTATCTATCTATCTATCTATCTATCTATCTATATATATATATATATATATCTATCTATATATATCTATATATATATATATATCTATCTATCTATCTATCTATATATATATATATATATATATATATATATATATAAAATCTCATCTCATCAGCCGTTTAAGTGTCCACTGCAGGACCGGCCCATCCCGACCAAAGTCGGGACGATACAGCCGATATATCTCTACCAAGTGGCTTAGGCTGTCTGGTAGAGATTGTATGTAGGGTGAGAAGTGCTTGTAAGTGTAATTGTCGTGTTGGAGTGGCTTTGGATGTGTGTGTAGTCTGTGAACCAAGTGTAATCGGCCCGCGCGAACCAACTGGGTACAAGCATACTCTATAGTATACGACATTGGTTTAACCACAGCACCCCTTATGTCCGCCAATGCAGTACGTGGCCTGAAGAACGCTCCCAAAGTTTATTATCCTGAAGGGGTGCGAACCCTCATTCTTCAGTATATGAAAACGCACACTTTACCACTGTACCACAGTGGCTCTGCTTCTTTATATATATATATATATATATATATATATATATATATATATATATGTATATAGATATATATAGATATCGATATAGATATAGATATAGATATATATATATAGAGAGAGAGAGATAGAGAGAGAGAAAGTTGGGTTGAAACAGGGATGTGTCATGTCTCCATGGTTGTTCAATCTGTACATGGATGGGGTAATAAAAGAGGTACAAGGTAGGGTAGTGGATGTTGGAGTGGCCCTGGTGAGAGAGGATAGTGTTTGGAAACTCCCTGTACTGTTGTTTGCAGATGATTCCGTTTTGTTGAGTGAAGACGAAGGGGAGCTGCAAGGCTTGGTGGATGAGTTTGAGAGAAAGTGTAAGAAACGGAATCTAAAGGTGAATGTAGGGAAGAGTAAAGTGATGGTCTTTGAGAGAGGTGAAGTCAGTGAATGTACAGCGAGGTTGGATGGTGAGGAATTGGAAAATGTGAGTACGTTTAAGTACTTGGGTAGTGTGATGAGTAAGGATGGAGGTTTGGAGGGTGAAGTGCTTGAAAGGGTACAGCAGGGAAGAAAGGTTGCTGGTTCTTTGAAAGCAGTGATAAGAAACAGGGAAGTGAGCATGGAAGTGAAAAAGTTACTACATGACAGTATTGTGATACCAACTCTAACGTACGGAAGTGAAGCTTGGACGCTGTTGGAAGGACACAAGTCAAGAGTGAGAGCAGTGGAAATGAGTTATTTAAGAGGAGCCTGTGGAGTTACATGGAGAGACAGGCTGACGAATGAGGATATAAAGGAGCGTTGTGGTGTTGATGTGGATGTGATAGGAAGCGTTATGAGGAACACACTGAGGTGGTTTGGCCATGTGGAGAGGATGGAGGGTGAAAGACTGACGAAGAGAGTGTATGTGAGTGAGGTGGAGGGGGAAAGAGGGAGGGGGAGGCCGAGGATGAGATGGAGAGATGGGGTGGAGAGGTATATGAGAGAGGGGGGTGTGAGTTGGGAGCAGGGGAGTGAAATGGCGGGGGACAGGGCGACTTGGAGGCGATTTGTTTGTGGCCACCCCAAACGGGATTGAGGCGTCTGGCAATAGATAGATAGATAGATATATAATTTGAACAGAGGGAGCCAACCGTTAGCAGAATTGCCTTTTGCAGCTAGGAGGAGTCAGCAGCACCCCTTATGTGTCAGTGTGGCCCCGGCCGTGTCTGTGAGCGGACGTGTTGTTAAGCTATGCTTACTATTGTAACGTGGTGTGTAGGTTGTTTGATGGTTTTGCAATGGCAGACCAATGGCACAGCAATGTGAAGTTGATGTTCATCGTTTTCTTCGATATCCTAGGGATTGTTCACAAGGAATTCGTCCCACCTGGTCAGTCTGTCAGCAGAAAGTTTTACTGCAAAGTTTTGCAGCGTCTGAGGGAGAACATCTGCCTCAAACATCCAGAACAGTTTAAGAACAAGGACTGAGTCCTGCATCATGACAACGCTCCCGCCCGCACATCAATTGTTGTCCGCCAGTTGCTGGCTTCCACTAACACGGTATCATTCCCGACCCACCCTATTCGCCTGACCTTGCCCCCTGCAACTTTTCACTGTTTCCCAAGCTGAAATTACGACTGAAAGAGCGTCGATTTGACTCGACTGAGGAGATCCAGACAGAATCGCAGGAGGTGCTCAAGACCAACACGCCTGAAGCCTTCCAGGGATGCATGGACCTGTGAAAAAAACGCTGGGACCACTGAATACATGCCCAAGGGGACTACTTTGAAGGCGACAGTGAAAACTAGGAGGTAAGGTAACTTATTTAGCTACAATTTTCAAGTAACTGGAACTGTTGGGTAGCAACTCATGTATATATATATATATATATATATATATATATATATATATATACATACAGGGAGAGAGAAATATAGATAGATATAAACATAAATGTGTGTGTGTCTATCTTTCTATCTATTGCCAGACTCCTCAAGCCCTTAAGGTTGGCCACAAACAAATCGCCTCCATGTCGCTCTGCCCAACGCTATATCACTGCCCTGCTCCCAGCTCACACACACACCCCCCTCTCATATACCACCCCACTCCATCCCTTCGTCTCATCTTCGGCCTCTCCCTCTCTCTCCCCCCCCTCCATCTCACTTGCATACACTCCTCGTTAGTCTCTCACTCTCCATCCTCTCAACATGGCCAAACCATCTCAAAGTATTTCTCCTAACGCTTTCTATCATATCCACATCCACACCACAACTCTCCATCACTTTCTCCTTTGTCAGTCTGTCTCACCTCGTAAATCCACATGCTTCTCTCAAATAACTCATTTCCACTGCTCTCATTCTTGACTTGTGTCCTTCCAACAAGGTGCAAGCTTCACTTCCATACGTTAGGGTTGGTATCACAATATTGTCATGCAGCTACATTTTTTTATTTCCCTGCTTACCTCCCTGTTCCTTATCATTGTTTTCAAAGAACCAGCAACCCTTCTTCCCTGTTGTCCCTTTTCAAGCACTGCATCCTCTAAACTTCCATCCTTACTCATCACACTACCCAAGTACTTAAATGCACTCACATTTTTCATTTCCTCCCCATCCAGCCTCACTGTACATTCAGTGGCTTCATTTCTCTCGAAGAACGTAACTTTACTCTTCCCTACATTAACCTTTAGGTTCCGTTTCTTACACACTCTCCCAAACAGGTTCACCAAGTCATGCAATTCCCCTTCATCTGTAGAAACTTCATAGCCACCATTTATATATATGTAACTCTTTAGTCTTGTAATATTTAAGTCTTGAGTTTTGGTTAAAGCTATTTTGGTAATCGAAGAGCAGGAGGAGTTCAAGATGAATACAGGGAGTTGATCTTGATTTATTATCTTCAAAGAAAGTCTAAGTTGAGCAGCGTATGTATTACACAGGGACTTAATATACTAAGTCTACTTGGACCCTTCTTCTTATTTGATCTCTCCACTACCTGCCGGTTCTATGGCCAGCCCCATTCTGAGCTCTGATTCCTACATTCTCGTTTAGCAGGGGTCGTGTCACGTGAGCTATACAGTTGTGAAGCTTCTAGAACACTGTATGTCTGTGTGTATGTACAGCTTCCGGTGCACATCCAGCATTCCTTCACTTAAGAGTTGCAAGGGTTGCGACACACTTCCTATCTTACCCCCTTGCTTGGTGCTTCTATCTGTCTATCTATGAGTTGTATTATTATAATATGGAGTCCTGACACATCTTCACTTAACAATACAGCATCATCTGCAAACAATAGTACAGGGAGTTTCAAAACACTACTCTCTCTCATTAGGGCCACTCCATATCCACTGGCCTACCTTGTACCTTTTTTATAACCCCATCCATATACAGATTGAACAACCACGGAGACAGACACATCCCTGTTTCACTTCAACATTCAAATAGAAAAATTCACCCAGTTCACCATCCACATCCACTGCTGCCTTAGCACCCTCATACATACTCTTCACGGCGTTCAGTAACTTCCGATTTACTCCATATATCCTTACTACTTTCCACATTCCTTGTCTATCCACCCTGTCATATGCTTACTCCAAATCCGTGAAGGCTTTCATTCTCTCTAGAACCTTTTCCACTAAAGACCTAAGAATGAATCTCTGATCCACACAACCTCTTCCCTTCCTAAAACCTCCCTGTTCTTCTCCAAAGAATTCCTGTTATTTCCATAACTCTGTCAATAAGTATCCTGCCATATACTTTTCCCTTTACACCAAGAAGACAAATGCCCTCATAATTATCACACATTTCTTTTTCCCCTTTTCCTTTGTACAGGGGAATAATTATTCTGACTTCCAATCCTCCGGGACTCTACCTTCCTCCCAGGCCAAGCTGCATATCTTCCATATCCATTCTACTGTTATCTCTGCTACATGCTTCAGCATTTAACCACACACTTCATCAATTCCTGGGACTTTCCCCATTTTGACTTTCTGCATTACTTCCACTACTTCCATCCTATTGATTTCATCCTCTCTTCTCACCTCTCTCCCAGCCATTCCCTAGCCAACTCGCATATATATATATATATATATATATATATATATATATATATATATATATATAGTTGACAGAGTCCTTAGGGCGGCGGTGATGTGGACAATGGGAAAGCTTGGCAGCGTGGAGTGGCTGGTTAGAGGGGTTATGACTATGTACTTGTATATGAATGGAAATTTGAGTGATAAGTTTTCAGTGCATGTTCACCTGAATCAGGGGTCAGTCTTGAGCTCCTTATCGTTTGTCATGGCGCTGGAAGCTCTCTCAGGTGACTTCAGAATGGACTCCCACGGGAGATGCATGCTGATGACTTGGTGTTGACTGCAGAGAATAAAAGGTAGGCAGGGGAAGGATTTAGGAAATGGAGAGAAGGAATGGGGCACAAGGGTTTCGGGGTAAATGTGAATAAAACAAAAGTGGTGACATCTACGGTTGGTGGCGGTACTGCCAATGCAGAGGGAGTGTGGCCATGTGCAGTTTACCGCAAGAGTGTGGGGAGTAGTAGTAGTAGTTGTTCCCTAGGCAGTCTGGCCAAACAGCCCCGAGTTCCTAAAGAAGGCCACGGCCGAGACCAGGCTTTCCCACAGAGCTCTCAAGGTGTGTATGTTGTGTTGTTGGCGCAGGTGATTGTGTGCAATGCTGTCTTCCATACTGTGATTAATAGTGTGGGGTGCTGTGTTGCATCCTGGACAGGCGTCAGCGACGGAGTCATCCAGCCTCTTCTGATAACTCAAGAGGGCTGGATGATGCCCGCATCTCAGTATGGCGAGGTGGACCCTGTCCTCACAAGGAAGGTAAGATTCAGAAGGGTGGATATCAGGAGGCCGTGCATGCAGCTGTGTGTTGTCTTTAAGTGACTGATTGGAGCAATAAGTGATCTGAGTATGGGATTGCTTATGGGAGCTGGTTCGAGGCGGGCAAGGGGGGAAAGATGACAGTATTTGTGTATGATGTGTGCTGGGTGTTGTTTTGATGTTCCTTGGTGTATGTGGATGTGCTGCCATGTAGTGTTGTGGATGGTGTCGGTTTGTGGAGACTGTGGCAAGAATTTGTGTGCTTCTCATGTCTAGATGATCCTTAACTTTGAGGACTTTGGTTTCTTGGTGTAGATTGTCTGTGGGTGTAGTAGCTGTGCAGCCTGTGATTATTTTTAGGGCCTTGTTCTGTATGGTTTGTAGAGTGTTGTAGTGTGTTCTAGTGATGTTAGAAGCCCAAGCAGGGCTTGCATAAATCATCACTGAATGTATATATTGTTTGTATACTGTGGTGGTGGTTTCTTCGTTTTGTTCACATGTTGTTTGGGCAAGTGATCTTAAGGCGTTGAGTCTTGGTGTTAATTTATCTTTAATGTTTGTGATGTGATGTTTGAATGACATTGATGTATTGTATGTTACACCAAGGAGTTGTGTGTGTGTGTGTGCGTGTGTGTGTGTGTGTGTGTGTGTGTGTCTGTGTGTGTGTGTGTGTGTGTGTGTGTGTGTGTGTGGTAAGGTAGTGTTGTTTATGGTGAGGTGTGGAATATGACTGTGTTCTGCTGTCCAGTTTGTGAGATGGGTCATAGTAGATTTGGCTGGGGCTATTTTGAGTCTGTGATGAACCATTCGCGTAGTGTGTTGAGTTAGGTTGCAGAATGTATGTGGCTGTGTTTGCGTTTTGGTGTGTACATGTAAGTGTTATGTCGTCCGCATAGGAAGCTATGTGTATTTGTGGGGTGTTGTGTGTGGGTATGTCGTGCATGTAATTAGAGAGATGGGGACAAACCAGATCCTTGAGGGACGCCACTTGTGAGGTTTCTCGTGTTCGATGACTGACCGGCAAATGTTATGCCTGCTATATAGTTTGCCAGCCATCTTATTGTGTTATTGTGCATGACTGTGTTGAATATTTTATTTGTGAGGTTGTGGCGGGGGATGGCATCAAAAGCTTTGTTAATGTCTAGTGTGACTAGGATTGTTCTGTGTGGGAGTAACTTCATCTTGTGTTTGTTTTATAAGGGTGTATAAGTGATATAGTGGTATTACAGGTTGACGTCGAGATAATGCTGACTTCGTGTGTATAGTGTGCCGGGGAGTGCATGTCGAGATTGTCAGGCGGGAAATGATTGATCACACTGGTAAGCCTCGAGCGTATGGAAAAGTTTTATTATTTGGGGGACATATTACGTACTGGAGGAGGGGTTAGGTTAAGGAGTGGTTGGAGGAAGTTCAGGGAGCTGTTGCCTATCCTGACATTGAGAGGGTTCTTCCTCCGTGCTAAGGGATTTTTGTATATGCCATGTGCCACGAGTGTGATGCTATATGTTAGTGAGACTTGGGCAATTAAGTAAGAGGATATTCGTAAGCTCAAACGTACAGAAATAACAATAATTAGACGGATATGTAATGCATCCTTGAATGCAAGGCCTGGGGGAGGGGGAGCTAGGTTTCCGTATGAAGAGTTGAAAGATGGGACTGGAGTGTACTGTATTGGTGTTGTGATGAGAAGGGGCAGACTGAGATGGTTTGGGTATGTGGATAGGATGGAGGATGACAGTTGGATGAGGAAAGAGACAATTGTGAAAGCTGGGGGTAGGATTGCGAGGCAGACAGAAAAAGACCTGGGACGAGGCCATAGAGTGTGAACTCAGGGATAAAAAAAAAAAAAAAACTGAATAGGGAGGCTGGTAGAGATTGAGAATAGAGGAGAGCCGCCATTAGGTGACCAACAAAGACCAACACACGCAGATATGTTGGAGCGCGAATACTCTCTCTCTCTCTCTCTCTACTCTCTCTCTCTCTCTATATATATATATATATATATATGTGTGTGTGTCAGAGGGGGATGTAAATTTAAGAATAAAATGCTGATATTACTCGAAAGTAGACAAGTCATTGACTTGTGACATCAAGTAGTAAGTTTTTGTTTATGCTGCCTTACTTCGCCGTTTCTCTAAGGACGAGAATTTTATAAACTTTCTCAACAGCACACAGTGGAGACCATCCATTCAGGAATGCTATATCATTAGTACTGTTAACCTCTGAGAAAGTGTGATCTTTACCCCCTGAATCAATGATTAATAATAATAATGAACAAGTTCTTGCTGATGCTTAACTCCTGGCTGGCACAACGGATTTAAGTTTTGATACAAAAGATCTGGCCTAAATACCAGTTGTGATTAATATGAGAAGTTTGTGGTAACTGGGAGTAGGAAACCAAATTAAGCTCAATATAGAGAAATCAAACACCATTAATACACTTAAATGAGCTCAAAGAAAAGAATTGCAGATTTATTGATTACAATAAAATAAATTTACGTTACATGAATCTCAAAATGAATTCAAAAGGGGAATTCACTGTCACAGGGGGACTAGTGAATTCAAATAACAAAGAAAATACACTCACTCACTCGTT
>NC_137057.1:15027194-15028196 GCF_032717465.1 Coenobita brevimanus | reverse complement strand
AGATGCCTGAAGGTGCAGTAGGCTACGCGACATTTGGTTAACAGACCTAACTTATCAAAACTGCGCTTGACAAGAGACCTTTGCCAGCACTCCTTGTAATCGATTAACCAGCTGAACCATCCAAAGTGTAGACGGTACGAGAGAGATGCGGGAAGTGTATTAGCAGAAAGGAAAAAAAAAAAAAAAAAGCTAACTGAAAGGAGGTAGTTTTTATAGCGGAATAGTTTACAATAATCTCTCTCTCTCTCTCTCTCTGGTCTTGTGGGAAATATTTTCCCCCAGAGCAGTTGTGCTCTCTATTTTCATCATAGTTATCCCTGGTTAAAGGCAGAGGAAAAATTGAGACCGTTGTTAATTGTTCAAGCGGTTTTAATAACCCAGAAATTACATTCTCTTTAATAATTCTTGTTATTGATAAATTAAATGCTACTGCATTTAACCCCCGTGGACAACTATACATTGTAAATACATGTAATTATATGGTATTTTCCACTGACCTAAACTGCGTCTGCGCGTTAGGTGACGTGGCAAGCAGGGAAAGATTCTCCTGTTAAGGCAGATGTGGAGTTAAGATATTTACATAGTTAAAGGGAATATTTGGTCTAACTTTAGTTTAAGTAAAACTAAGATTAAATTGTTAGATTTGCCCTGTACATATCATGATGTAATTTAACTGTATTTAGTACTGTAATTAAATAAGAGTTGGCAACCCACAATTCGATGAAGAGTTGGGGCTTGCCGCGTTCACTCACTCTGCTCCTAGATCTCGTGGAGTTAGCACTTTGTTCCTAGTCATCCTCAAGCTAGGTTGTACAGAAGCACCATAAGGACGCTTGCTTGCTCAAGCAACTACACCAAGCAGCCTCATCGTCATCGGTTAACGATCACTCCCTCTTCACTAGCTAAGTACCTTTACGAATTGGCCAATTCAAGGGGGGATTAGCTATGAGATAGAAGAGAAATAGTTATTGTAGGTGAGTTAAGTTTAAGTTACGTTTCGCC
>NC_137057.1:14969694-15022194 GCF_032717465.1 Coenobita brevimanus | reverse complement strand
ATGTACAGATTGAACAACCTTGGAGACATGACACATCCCTGTTTCAACCCAACTTTCAAAGAGAAAAATTCACTTAGTTCACCATCCACACGCACTGCAGCCTTCGCACGATCGTACATACTCTTCACAGCATTCAACAACTTCCCATCTACTCCATATATTCTTAACACTTTCCACAATCCTTGTCTATCCACCCTGTCATATGCTTTCTCCAAATCCATGAAAGCTGCATACAACTTCTTTTCCTTCTCTAGAAACTTTTCCACTAAAGATCTAAGAATGAATATCTGATCTACACAACCTCTTCCCTTCCTAAAACCTCCCTGTTCTTCTCCAACTAATTTCTCTGTTCTTTCTCTAACTCTGTCAATAAGTATCCTACCATACACTTTTCCTATTATACTAAGAAGACATATGCCCTCATGATTACCACACACTTCTTTTTCCCAAACCTACCTACCCTTATAGAGATCCCTTCCCAATATAACCCGTATCACTGTATTGTATATAAGACTCGCCTGAGCCTATATACGTCACCATTATATACTGTAGTCAGCAGAGGAACAGTAGTCATGGAAGATATGGGAAGCTGACATCATTATATACAGTCTTTTGTGATTCCCTAAGAAGAAATGTGTAAACTGGCTGCCCTCTCCACTGTTGGTGGCAGGTATCTTGGTGTGGCCCTGCTGTATGTCAGGTTCCAGCCACAAATGTAGGCGAAACTGGATTCTGGAAGTTATCTACCTCGTACATTTAGGAGAAAATTTAAGAGACATACACTTTAGCATGAGAGGTTTAGATGTGGGATAATTTAAGTGTAAGTTTGTTGTTAGTTCTTCCTCCTCTCACACTCCTTATATGCTGATTCTTCCTTTTCCCTCATCACCTCTAAATTTCTAGCTTATCCACATCCCCTGCATTCCTTTCATTTACGCCCACCCCACCGTCTCCTGACCTCCAAGTTCTTTATCCATCACTTCTTATTTTCATCCTTTCCCTCAGGATCACTCTTTTTTCGTTTGTCGTTTCGTCCTCTCTGGTCAGTGTGGGTAGTTTAGATGTCAGATGTAACACAGAAGAGATGGGTGGAGTTGCTGGATATTGTGTGTGTGTGTGTGTGTGTGTGTGTGTGTGTGTGTGTGTGTGTGTGTGTGTGTGTCATCATGGGTCCCAAATTCCACTCAGTTCTGATTTCCACACACTACCGCCACCATATTTCGATATACTCACAAAGGCCTACACCTTCCACCACACAGTTCCTTTATACTCACATACTGATCGTACAACTACACTCTTACAACACACACAAACACATATACTCCCCACCACCACTGTTCTCCTAAATACTGTACTAACACACACTGCCGCCACACTGCTACACATTCACATTCTCCCAGCCGCCACCACACTCCCACACACTGACACCACCACATACCAGCTTTCGCACACGCTTCCTTTGATCTCACTCCCATGCCTTCACTCAGTCACACACACACCCCACAACCGTACTACCACAAACATACAGTACGCATACAACCATAAATACACACACACACACACACACACACACACACACACACACACAAAACTCCAACAATTCGCGAAAAAATCTGGAATGACAAACTGCGTGCCTGTGATCCGAAGCGGCCGCTTTGTTGACACTGAGTCTCCGGGCGGTGTGACGTCACAAATTCAACGTTGCTTCCTGACCAAGCTCCTGTCGGAGTCTGGAGGAGGGAGGAAGGGAGAGAGATGGGGGATGGTGTGGTGGGGAAGACCTTTTGTGGCGGTGTTGTTTGGAGAGGGAGGGAGGCAGATCGCCCCATTGATTTTGATGAGGACCTCGTTCTTTGTCTCTTTGATTTGGTAGTTTCAGGTGAGTTTCCTTTTTTCTTTTTTCCTTGAATAAACAGTTTGTCTATGTTGGGGTAGGGGATGATGGATATGGAAATGGAGTATATATATATATATATATATATATATATATATATATATATATATATATATATATATATATATATATATATATACAGTATATGGCGGCTGGCATTCAGTCATCTTTGATCATATTCTCACCAATAGTAATAAGCTTCTGCGCATCCACATAGATGCCATTTCCTAAAGTTTTGATGAAAATTCGTCCACAGCTTTTCGAGATATTTTGCCAACAGATACGCACACACACACACACACACACACACACACACACACACACACACACACACACACACAAACCATATCGTCTCGCCTAGCTAATGATGGGGGATGAACACGCCTTTGGAGAAGTTGTGGATGTTTTGGGTATAAGATATTTTGTGTATTTGAGACCGTGTGTGTGTGTGTGTGTGTGTGTGTGTGTGTGTGTGTGTGTGTGTGTTTATTCGTGTCTGAGTGTGTAAGAAAATGTGTATATATATTCGTGTGGTGTTTGTATCTCATTGTTTGTATAAAGACGTGTTTGTATTTCCCCCAAATAGTAAGCGTCTGTTTGCATAAAAATTATATGTGATTAAATATACGTTTAAATCATCAGAGAAGGTCGAGCATATCGTTCCCGTGACTTTGTTGTTTGCCTTATGGAGAGAGAGAGAGAGAGAGAGAGAGAGAGAGAGAGAGAGAGACAGACAGACAGACAGACAGACAGACAGAGAATGCAAAGTGTAAAGGTATAAATATTCATGGACAAGGTAAGGGAAGACGTGCTGGGATGACTGGACCAAAGTCTAGTGATATTGAGGTATGTTACATTAACATTCTGAACTGGGTCATCGATGGCTAACAGTATCCTTCACATTTGGACCTTTGTTGACGACACTTTAGAAAGTTTTCAGGTACCTATTGCTCACTAGTTTGTTTCTGCATATACTGTATGTCATTGATATTCTTAAGGATGTAATTTTTACAAACTATGTTAATGTTAAAAATTCATGAATTTCTTGAAAAATATGAACTCTTTCAGCGAAACGACTAATTTTTCGTTTTACTGTGGGCATTACCACCATTACCAAACGTTTGTATTAAACTCAAGAAAAACCTCGTATAGTAATGGGGATACATGAAGGTTACATCTAACACATCCAGATCGAAAAATATTCTCTGAAATGAGTCATCGTGTTGAAGGAGGTAAAATGTAATCTCCATAAATAAATCTACAAATAAGAGGTGCCACGGAGCCTCCAGAGATGATGGGATGACTGGCTTTGTACTGCGCCGCTGTTCTTAAGAGTGGCCCTGAATTGTGTGTGTGTGTGTGTGTGTGTGTGTGTGTGTGTGTGTGTGTGTGTAGGTTAAGGTGTGGGTGTTGGTGTGGTGTGAGTGACTGGGTGTGGAGGGTAATACTCTAGCTGTAACACCGCATCCTTTTCTAACATCATCACTTCCCCTGACTGCTGCCGAACTTTCACTGCTGGATTTTTTTTTTTTTTTGCGAGGAAAAAGGAACCAAAGGCTGAGCCCGCATGAACGTTCCTTCCAAGAAAAAAAAAAAAAGAGATCCCTGGATACACTGCGTTTGAAAGACTGGAGATCATAGGAAGCAGGAAATACAGACAGAGGGAGACAGTTCCAGAGCTGACCAGAGTTTGAGTGTGAGGAATATGATAGAGGAGAGCACAGAGATGGACAGAGAGGAGGTGGTCGACAGAGAAGCATTTTGCCTGATGTCCTACTCTCAGATGACGCCTGATCATAAGTGTGATAAAGGTGACAGGGAACAACACAGTAATGGAGTGTGAAAGAGGTATTCAGAGATACTTGTGAAGGGATGACAGGACAACACAGAGGTGGAGTGTACGAGGCATGATGATGAAGATAATGATGATGATGATGATGATGATGACAAGGAACACACCACCGGCAGATCATTAGCTTCAAAAACTAGTCCCTCTCAAGTATCACAACACCCATTAAACCACACACATTTGGCATCACCAATTCAGATTATATATATTTTTTCTTATTGATAGGCAGGCATTCTCTGTTTCGTTTCTTCAGGTATCTGGAAAATCGAAACAAGGTTGGTGTGACATGGAGTAAGAGTATAGTTATCGAATCGGGAGAGAAAATGGAAGAGATAATTTTGGTGACGTAAAGAATGTGTCAGTGCATGTAATAAATATCGTTACGACAGCTGTCCTCACCACCATACACACAACAACTTTACAGTTCTCGCCCCTGTCCTTCCCATTGCCTGCTTGTGCCTGAAGGTTGAGGCAATCACAAGCAGGTAACGTCACTGGGGAGCGATGATGTATGATGCTCTCTTTGGTAATGGTGGGCAGTTGTTGTGTCATCTCTTCCTGCTTGGCTGTTTGTTTAATGGGGTGGTAATACACACACACACACACACACACACACACACACACACACACACACACACACACACACACACACACACACACACACACACACACACACACACACACACACACACACACACACACACACACACACATACACACACACACACACACACACACACACACACTGGTATCATCAGGGTGGCCAAGAACCAAATTATTCTGTTGGTTTAATATGTACACAGAATGACCAGCATTCTGTTTGGTTTGCTGTGACGAATATCCCGGCTATTTACGCTCGCACTTGCGAAGCCAGAACGGGTGTAATGATATGTTTGACTGTGTGTGTGTGTGTGTGTGTGTGTGTGTGTGTGTGTGTTCTTGCCACAGCTGCTTTGGATTTGCCTTTTCTGAGGGAAGGGTACATTGCAAAGGTTTGTAGCTAATTGCTTCTCATTTTCCAGTCAACAAAAGTAAGTTAATTTGATTTCTTCTAAAACCTCAGAGCTTCACAGTATTCCAAACCTGTTGATAACGGAAGTCATTTTGTCTGTTGCATGTCCTCGTTGGTTTTCGCTAGTTTCACGACATATTATTGTTCAAGCTACTGACAAAAAATATTTGCTTATGTTCACTTACTACGTGTAGTCGTATAATTTTATGAAGTTAAGCACCCTGAACAATAAAAAGGAAAGCCCACCACAAAAAACGACAGAAAGTTTCATTTCTGTAATCTATTCATAAATAAAATTGCGCAAAAGTGATACGGAAAATCATAAATTGAAGACTATATAAAATGTGCTTTTTTTCTTACTTACCTTGATGTTGTAAAGAGTGTGGTAAAAGGGTATTATTAGAGTGTTTTGAAGTCAGGAGATAGTCATGATCGAAAGTACATACAACACTGATATAAATGCTGGCGGAACAGAGAGAAGCTTCGTCCTTGGGAGGTGGGAGTAGGTGTCTGTGAGAGAAGGCATAGGTTTAAATAAAAAGCTTGGCGAAGGAAGACAAGAAAAGGAAAGAAAGGAGTGGGTTAGGAGTAAGAAGAGGAGCTGAGCAGGGGAAAAATTAGGGAGTATGTATGTAGTTCTGTGTGAGGAGGGACGCAGATTTAGACATAGAAGAGAGATGAGGAGTGTGTGTAAACTCCCATCACAATTCATTATTTTCCTCATAGATTATTCCTACTTGTGGTATGCTATCTGCCTCTGCAGTGAAGACGCTTTCATTCCCGAGGGAGTGACCAGTAGGTAATCTTCTCCACGTCTCCCTTTCATTCCCCTACAAGCTACCCAGCCTTCATTAGCCACCACTCTTCACTTCATCTCACTGTCATCCTCAGGCTCCTCCCAATTCATCCTCCGCCTCCCCCTACTCTTCACCTTGTCCTTGATCTCTCCCTCCACTCTTCGCCTCGCCCTTGATCTATCCCTCCACTCTTCACCTTGTCTTTGATCTTTCCCTCCACTCTTCACCTCATCCTTGATCTCTCCTACACTATCCACACCATTCCTTCACCTCATCCTTGGTCTCCTCCTCATATACACTCTCCTTGTCAGTCTCACACCATATTTTCTAAATCATTTCAGTATACACCTCATAACATCACACATCTCACAGGCTTCCTCATTTGTCTGTCTGTCTCTCCATCTTTTGCCTTTTTACGTTTCGTGAAGCCTTCGTCCACGTACAGTATGGCTGGCCAGTCCAAGCTTCACTTTGATACGTACGTGTGGGAATCACAAGAGCCTGCCAATATGTTCCCCTGCCTATTCCATGTCAGCACACTCGAACCCTCCTTCCATACTGTACCCTTTCTTGCATTTCATGCTCTCAACCCCCCTCCTTGGTTATCTTTCTACCCAGCTAATTGAAGGCTTTCATGTTCACCATTTCCCGACCATTCAGCCTCACTGACTCCGTTACTTCATTTCTATCAAAAACCATACATTTGCTCTTTACTACATTCGCTTTCAAATGTCGTTTTTTACACTTCCAAACTCATTCATCAATTAAGCCTTGCGATTCCAACTCATCTCCACTTTACTGGACAGTAGCCTCTCAACAGCAAATAACAGTACAGGCAGTTTCCAAACACTACCCTTTCTCACTTGGGACACGGGTATCCACTGCCTTCCCGGGTATTTCTTTTATATATCTTTTCCCCGCCTAATGATGGGATGAGGAAGGCCCGTAAAAGCAAGATAAATGAAACGCGATTAAGGGAGAATAATCAACAGCACGCACAGTAAAATGAGCCGGATACTCATACCCCTGGAAAACTGTCTCTATCCTCACAGGCCTAACCATCTGCAAACTTATTACAGAAGTCCTCCATTTTGTTTACCAGGTACAGTCAGTCCGTCGAATATTAAAAGAAAAAGAGATGCCTTATCAAGTGTTCTTCCCTAAGAAATCCATCCAGTCAACTCTTGTCCTCTTTCAGTTCCCTGTTTTTATCAGCTTCCATACCTCGCTTTCATGCGCATTCATTTACTCTATCCATCCATTTTTTTTTGGCCTACCGCCTCCCTTCCCAGCCTTTTCATGACCCCATTTACAGCCATTCTCTCCAACTGTCCACACTATCCATGCACTCTACCTTTTCATCTCACATTCATACGTTAAGGGCACAAATACATTCATGCAATCCTCTTGAAGTCTACATACTTAAACTTGTTTAGTTTAAAGCCTTCATCCTATTTACGGCGTAACTTTCGTACGTGATACCTGCTTACTTGTTCATATTAAGAGTTGCTAGATTGGAAAATATTTCGGCCCAAAAAATTAACAGATTTTGTCAGCAATGTCTAAAGGCAAAAAGAACATCACTGAGCACAGTGCCCTGTGCAGGCAGGCGGTCTATTTCAAGCAGCTCCGAGACCAGTTGGAAAGCATTAATGCCTCGCAGGCCCGACACTGCCCCAGGAAGGTAGTCCAACTAGATGATGAAGCCATTGACCAGCTGGCCCAGGGGCTGGTGCAGCTAGCTACCTCCCGCACACAGAAGGCGGTGAAGGTGACGGTCACGGGCAGAGGGCAGTACAAGGACATACACCTTAACTTAAACCAAATTATAAATATCAGTTTGGTTAACACCACCTCGCTCTCTGCCTCTACCCACCTCTGTACTCCAACGTCCTCCGTATCACACCCGTCCTGTTCCTCACAACGCCGCCGGGCTTTCTCCACTACTCCTGGCGATGCTAGAACCTCTCCTGAGACTGGACCCTTTCCTCAAGTGGCCTCTCCTATTGCCGAAGCCGCATCTGAGGCTGGGGCCTCTCCAGAGGTTGGGGACTCTTCCCTGGCCAAACTCGCACCTGAGGTTGGGGCCTCTCCTGTAGAAACCTCACCCGAAGTTGGGGTCTCTCCTGTAGGCAAGGCCTCACCTGAGGTTGGAGCCCTTTCTGCAGGCAAGGCCTCTCTTGAGGCTGGGGCCTCTCCTGTAGGCAAGGCATCACCTGAGGTTGGGGCCTCTCCTGTAGGCAAGGCCTCACTTGAGGCTGGAGTCTGTCCTCTGACTGAGGACACACCTGAGATTGGGCCTCTCCTGAGGCTGTGGCGTCCCCTGAGGCCGAAACCTCTTGCGATGCCAAGCCCTCTCCAGATGCCAAGGCCCCCTCTGATGCCAAGGCCCCCTCTGGTGCCGAGGCCCCCTCTGGTGCCGAGGCCCCCTCTGGTGTCGAGGTCTTCTATGGTGCCGAGGCCCCCTCTGGTGCCGAGGCCCCTTCTGGTGTTGAGGCCCCCTCTGGTGCCGAGGCTCTCTCTGGTGCCGAGGACTCCTTCGATGCTGAGGACTCCTCTGATGCCAAGGACTCCTCTGATGCCAAGGACCTCTCTGATGCCAAGGGTCCCTTTGATGCCAAGGACTCTTCCAATGCTGAGAGCTCCTTGGATGTCTGGGAATTTCCTGACGCAGGAAGTTTCCCAGGCACTGGGTCTTAGTGCAAGGGAGTGACCTCTGCAGTCTCCTCCGTCTTCTCGTCGTCAGTAATAGACCTAAGCCAGTCTCCCAGGTGACCCTCAGCTGTGAGGATGACAGGTGCTGCTGCTGCTGCAGGATCAACTATAACTTTCACATTAATATCAAAATTAGACTCAAAGCTGTGAGCAGCAACAATTCTTACTCCTGTTGGTGAGAGAAGTGAACTTTCCCCCTTCTGTAATACCCCAAAAATTCACCTCTCCCTCCTGAAGAGGAGAGAAATATCCTTTCTCCCTCCAGCACGGGAGAGACAGAACTCTTTCTCCCTCCTGGAAGGAGAAGAAGGTGTAATTCTCCCTCTTGTAGGGAGGAAAAGACTTTTTCAAAGTTCACGTCTATCTCGCCACTGGGGTAGACGGATTCAGGATCATGATTAAGCTCAAAGATGTGATATGTAAATATATTCTTTCTATAAAGACCGGTAGAGAAAGCTTCAACTTTAAAATTAAACTTAGGAATGTGAAACACACACACACACACACACACACAGTTATATACATAAACAAAAGCTTCATGGGCCTATCGGGCAGCTCAGCACTTGTTCCTGCAGAGACGCAGGAAACTACACTGGAAAAACTATCACACTCTTTATGAAATTACTTAAAGGCTGAAAGAATGCAATAATAATTTTAATACATAAGAAAGGAGACTTGAAAGATCTTAAAAACTACCTCAATCAGCATGTTGTCAGTTACGTACCAATTATTCACAAAGATCATCACAAATAGAATTTTAGACGTGCTAGACTCTAACCAGACCAAGGAACAAGCAGGCTTTCTAAGTGGATTCTCCACCATCGCCCACATACAGTACATACAATAAATCAAATAACTGAGGAGACAAATAAGTAAAGGAAACCTTTGAGTATTTCTTTCATTAATTAGGAAAAAGCCTTCGACTCAGTAGGAACAACAGCGGTACTGAGTGCAATTCATAAACAAGATGTAGATCATTTCTGCTGTACAATATTGGGAGACATATTCGGAGATGAAACAGCGACCATTAAGCTCCAGACTGACTATCTATCTATCTATCTATAGCCCGACGCCCTAATCCCGCAAAGGGTGGCCGCAGACAAAACGCCTCCAAGTCGCTCTGTCACCCACCATTTGACTACCCTCCCCCCAACTCACCCCCCCCCCTCCCTCATATACCTCTCAACTCTTAGTCAGCCTTTCTTTCTCCATTCTCTTCACATGTCCAAACCACCTCAGTTTATTTCTCCTAATCTTCTCAACCACATCCACATCCATCCCACAGCGTTCCTTCACTTCTCCATTCGTCAACCTGTCCCTCCACGTCACTCCACATGCTCCTCTCAAGTAATTCATTTCCACTGCTCTCACTCTTGACTGACACAGGAAAAAATTCAATAAAAACAAATGTAAGACAGAGCGATGCTGTCTCACTAAAGCTGTTTACAGCATGTTTAGAAAATGTACTGAAAAAGCTTAACAGAGGATTTGTTTATAATATACAAGAGAATATAAAAGTGTATGTTGTGTAGAATAAATCGCCAAGGAAGAAATGTTACGAAGTTCTAAAGGCAGCTTAGAACGTGAGGCAAAGTGTGTGAATTAGGGCGTTATCACAGTCGTCATGGAAACTCAGGGATGGGGACAATCACGAACAGAGAAAACCCTTGCTATTTACCAGCAGCTAAATTCTGTTCTAGTTTAGAGAAGTGCGATGACGGGAGAAGATAAACTCCTTTGGGTTAATTATGTCTTTTTATATTCTTGCTATTGTCACACGATTTTATCCAGCTTCTAGCATGCTGGGGAGGGAAGCCTGCATGTGGTGGCATCGATATAACCAGGAGACTTTACTACCTGGTTATACAAACGTCCGTTACATTCTTCTCTTATCTCCTGAAAGGTGGTTGGTGGACTGTAGGAGAGGGGCAACTAAGGCCTGCAGTCCACCAGGTTCATGCTTCAGATGAGCCTGTGGCCACAACAACAACAACAACAACAGTCAGATGAGGGAGACGTCTCACAAGAAAATTTTCAGAAACATCACATTATCCGACTCGTTATGTCATCTTTTATGTTATTCTTGCAGCCCCAGACCGCTTTGTTTAGGTCAGGGGAGAGCTCACAGAGAGCTTTTCGTTTAAAAAGATTAACTGCCATAACCATAGATTTTACTTATATCCCTCTGAATAAGAAATGAAAAGCAAGACGAAGTGGAGCCTTGTTTGTCCTGACATCACGCTTCTCTCCTCCTCCCACCTCCGTCGCCACAACAAAAATGAGTCACATCCTGTCATTCACCATTCCCTGTGCCCAGTGGCGTATCCAGGATTTTTGCCTGGGGAGCAAACACTTCGAATATTTCCCCAAAATATCTGTCACCACACTGGCGTGAGTGTCCCGGACACACACACTTTCCCACATCCGTGATGCTATCGCTTTTTTTATATTTTCATTTGCGGTTTTGTATCTCTCTCTCTCTCTCTCTCTCTCTCTCTCTCTCTCTCTCTCCACTTAGCATGTATGTGTAATTTAAAATTCGCTGCCGCACCCACCCCCAGTCTGGTATTCTGTTTTGTACTACTGCTGTGATGGTAGCCACAAGAAATTCTGTTTTCGAATACTTATTATTTTACTTTGATTGTTATTGGCTCAGGCATCAGGGGTGGTGCATACGTCAAGACTGACCTAAGTAAATACATCTGGTGGGATTAACCTCTCTCAATCCTTGACTCAGGTGACCACTCGACCTGCCCCGGTCAGCAGAGAGTGATTTTCATATCGCCTAAACTGTACTGTACTGTATGGAAATGATTTTTCCATTAAGAAAAAAGAAAATAAGAAAAAACGGCGTAAAGCTATTCATCCTGAAGATTTTCACCTAGGAGAGTGGGGGTGACAAAAGATTCTCTGTCCCCCAGGCTCCAAAAATTGTGGGGTCACGTCCCCCAGACCCCTACCCAAACGAGGCCCCTGGCACACATATTTATATCATCTAAAATGTAGTCTGAGGTGATCAAAATGGCTTCATGCAGTCTTCAAAAATTCTGCTTGTTTCAGTTGTTTGTCACACTAATTGTGCAGTGTTTTTTGCAACTGGCTACAGGGTGAGAGGATATGGCTGCATCTCATCCTTGGCCTTCCCCTCCCTCTCTTCCCCTCCACCTCACTCACATACACTCTCCTCGTCAGTCTTTCACTCTCCATCCTCTCCACATGGCCAAACCACCTCAATGTGTTTCTCCTACTGCTTCCTATCACATCCACATCCACACCACAACGTTCCTTCACATCCTCATTTGTCAGTCTGTCTCTCCATGTGACTCCACAGGCTCTTCTCAAAAAACTCATTTCCACTGCTCTCACTCTTGACTTGTGTCCTTCCAGCAAAGTCCAAGCTTCACTTCCACACGTCAGAGTTGGTATCACAATACTATCATGCGCCAACTTTTTCACTTCCATGCTCACTTCCCTGTTTCTTATCACTGCCTTTAAGGAACCAGCAACCTTTCTTCTTTGTCGTACCCTTTCAAGCACTTCACTCTCCAAACTTCCATCCTTACTCATCACACTACCCAAGTACTTAAACGTACTCACATTTTCCATTTCCTCCTCATCCAACCTCACTGTACATTCACTGACTTCACCTCCCTCGAAGACCATAACTTTACTCTTCTCTACATTCACCTTTAGATTCCGTTTTTTACACACTCTCCCAGACTCATCCACCAAGCCTTGCAGCTCTCCTTCGTCTTCATTCAACAACATAGTATCATCTGCAAACAACAGTACAGGGAGTTTCCAAACACTACCCTCTCTCAATAGGGCCACTCCAACATCCGCTGCCCTACCTTGTATCTCTTTTATAATCCCATCCATGTACATATTGAACAACCATGGAAACATGACACATCCCTGTTTCAACCCAACCTTCAAATAGAGAAACTCGCTCAGTTCACTATCCACACGCACTGCAGCCTTAGCACCCTAATACATACTATTCACACCTTTCAACAACTTACCATCTACTCCATATATCCCTAATACTTTCCACAATCCTTGTCTATCCACCCTGTCATATGCTTTCTCCAAATCCATGAAGGCCGCATGCAACTTCTTTCCCTTCTCTAGAAACTTTTCCACTAAAGATCTAAGAATAAATATCTGATCTATACAACCTCTTCCCTTCCTAAAGCCTCGCTGTTCTTCTCCAACTAAGTCCTCTGCTATTTCCCTAATTCTGTCAATAAATATCCTACCGTATACTTTTCCTATTACACAAAGAAGACAAATGCCCCTACGATTACCACACACTTCTTTTTCCCCTTTCCCTTTGTACAAGGGAATAATTATACCTGGCTTCTCAAGGGTTTTATAATATTTAGTCTGGCTTTCAATTTCAAAGGAAATTATTGCTCCCAAATAAATATTTTTGGAAGTAGATAATATTATTCAATACACAAGTGGTAAAATTAGGAAAACTGTATTGTCATACAAAAACTATTCTAAAAATCCCTTTCAGCATATCCCCCAAATTTTCCCAGGGAGGGCAAACCGCTCCCCCAGTGGCTACGTGTATGCCTGTGCCACTGCCTCTCTCGCCTATCACAGTCACGTATTTTTGGCCACTTTTATCTCTCCTTCCTTCTCTCTCTGTTATCTGTGCCTGTCGCTTGGGATTTTGTTAAACATCATTTTCACAGTTGCCTTCCTTCCCTCTGTTCTTTAACGCTAGAGGCTACTTGCCATTTAGGATTCTCATGTTACTGGCCAGCTCCATGCAGCCCGTACTGTGAGCTGCATTTTCTTTTTTGTAGTCTTGTTGTCTTGTACTCTTGCATAATTGTGGCAGGCACTTCTGCCCTTTAGAATTAGCCAATTCTGGCCAAACCTGGACACAATGGCCACCCACTAATTGTCTCCGCAAGGTTTCGGTTACTTGGCAGCTACTCGTTGCCCAGCAACGGCCGGAGAACCTCTTTTTCGTACTCACGTTTTAAGCTGTAGAAGCATTAATAATGGACGTAGAAAACTGTGACTTCTTTATGAGAGATTTTGAGTTTATTCTCAGTCGGAAGTGTTCCATCCATTTTTCCACTCTCTCCTCTAGTTTCTGAGTGGCAACCCTGCGAAGCCTCAACATCCGTAGCAGTCTTGTTTAATTGTGGCAAGCACTTCTACCCTTCAGAATTAACCGATTCCTACCAAACGTGGACACAAAGACCAGCCAGTGACCTAGTTGTGTCCTAAGGTTTTGGTTGCTAGACAACAGTTCATTGCCCAGCAACGCCCCGCTTAGCCCCTCTGTGGCTGGAGCTCCAGAAATTGTTGGAACCCAGTGGCCTGCCCCGGCACCTTTTTTTTTTTTTTTTTTTTTTTTCAAATTTCGAATATCGATTTTTTTTTTTTCTTACCAGATTGAAGAGAAACATCTGGCGCACTTGGCAATGCAATTTTTTGCTTCCTAAACCCATGCTCTGCTTCGCAATGAAGAACGAGACATTTCGCAAAATGACTGCATACAAGCCAGTGAAAATATAGAGAAGCGAAGGGGAAAAAAAAAAAAAACGCACTAAGAAACATCAATATTTCCCACACCCCCAAAAAAAAAAAAAAAAAAAAAAAAAAAAATCAGTTGTGCTGAAATGGTTTGCAGTGACGATGTGTTTAATACGAACAAAATCAGTACATAATATGGGAGATTTCATTATATATATATATATATATATATATATATATATATATATATATATATATATTATTGAGATTTTTTTTGTTTTTCGTGTGTATGCCAGTATCGAGTTATTTCTTGTGTCTGGGTGGTTTAGTTTGTGTTGGAAGAGAGGCGAGAGATGGCATTTTTAGACTCTAACCAGATATGGGTTCTTCTCTGTGTGTAGGCTGAACCACAACGGCCAACTCAGAGGTGGCCATCGTCGCCTATCGGCTTGTTATTTTATATCTTTAACTTTTTTACCTATAGGTGTCTGGTGATTTAGTGGCTAGAAGTGACTAACCTGTTCTTTGCGTTTGGGTTCAAAGCCATTGGGGTATTGGACACTTTTCTGTCATGTAATTCCACGGGGCGTACACTGATCATCTACCCTTCAATATACTGGAGCATGGTAGCCAATCCTTCAATCCGTACACCTAGATGGCAGTAATAAGGAATTGACCATAATCTCTCTCTCTCTCTCTCTCTCTCTCTCTTTATAACTACATGATCGTTTCGAGTCACTAATAACATCACCATCATTCACTACAACATGCAAAGCCCACATAATGTCTCAGTCCTTTGCCTTTGCTCTCACTGGTCCTGTGCATGGAGCTGGAAAGGACTATGACCCATTTTCTCGACGGGCAAGGAAGCTCCCTAGCACCTCTTCCTTAGTGATTTATTTGTGGATATGGCTATTTTTCAGTCATTTATGCCGAGTATGGCGATAATAAGATGATTAATGTAACACGGAGGACAGTAAGGTGTAATAAGCAAAATAAGTTAGGAATAGGAGTTAGGGAGCTTCCTCAACATACAAAAGTACGGGCCTGTGATTCTATGGGACTGGCAGACTAGGAAGGATAATATGATTGTTGACAGTTTCCGACCGGGAAAATCGTAAATAATATGTTGTGACAGCTGCCAGACAGAATTATTTAACGTAGGACTGGCTTCCCTTCCCTTAGACTAATAAACTTCCATTATCTGTAGCCTATATTACGTGCGAAAATCGACGCTGTTATTCTCTTACCGTGATTTCAAGAATCCTTTTGTGTGCTGCTGTGAGAAAGAAGGTAAATATTAGGTCAGGGAAATTCGCTTGTAAATTGTAACCTCTCTTGTAGTATCATATCGAAACAACTGTGTAGTGAAGGAGGGACCAGTAGGGAATAGTCACCGTTAACCACACCGCTCATCTGCTTCCTCTTGTGGCAGTAGTTCAACGAGGTTTGGCCATGTGAAAGAAATGAGAGAAAAAGATTGGCAAAATAAGTGCTTAACCGAGAGGTGTTTGGGAGAAAAATGAAGTAGACCACGATCAAGTAATATGACCAGGTGCTGGATTCTGTGAGGAAGGATGCTGTGTCGTAGGAGAAGGGAAGAAGATAGACCCCGAGCTTTATGAAAAAAGACGGTTAGACATTTCTTCAAGGACAATGGGGTATAATAGTAGTAGCAGATGACAGGGAAAGTGACTAGAATCCCTGGGATCTTTTTGTTAAAGTGATTTCTCACATGATGCAGCGCCAAGCATCAGACAGATATGCGGAGAATCAGTTTTCTGGAAGCAGAGACAAATGTGGGCAGCCCAGTCCCTGGTTCTGAAATGAGGCGCTAAGTGGATGTTTGGGTGTTGCAACAGACACCACACTGGAGATTAACACGCTGCTTTAAGTAACGATCCATCACTCGGTAATTTGGTCACCTTGAAACACATCGACCCAGCAGCAGTAACTAGTGGTTTCGTCGACGTCCCAGGTTGGGTTGCATATGGATGGCTGGAGCTTAGCTATGATTTATGAAAAAGGGTTTTCCAAGGAGTGGTCAAACGTAATTACAGGGTGGACCAAGGAGAACTCTTGGAGAGCTCAGGGGTATTTCCCCGAAAAAATGGGATGGGCAGCATATTTCCGTTCTATATGGTTATTCGTCTCACCTCCTGGAACCCTCAATCAGGAACGCTCTCCCCGGCGTTTCAAAACTAACCTTAGGTTCTGCTAGAAAATATGCTCAATATGTTTCCCAGGCAAAATTACCTTATGCTGACTTAACGAAACCTAACCCATCCCACTAGGGCTGCTTGACTGAGGTGGCTGGCTGTGGTATTGAGACGAATACCCATACGGAACGGAAATACCCAGACAGGCATTGGGTTGGCTTGCCATATTTCAAAGTGGCCCTTTTCAGCCTGGTCACCCTTCCAGCAGCGCCACTGTGGCAAGGTGGCTATTTAAGATACGAGTAGCACAACAGGGGATCATTACTCTGGTTGTCTGTAAAATAGGTGTTGTGTCTTAAGTTTCCAAGGTATTTGGACTGGGTGAATTTAACACACTTTTACACAAATGGACATAGGAAAAACAGGCAGACATAAATAAAGGAATGTTAACAGGGATATATTTATCGTCTCAAGAAAGGAAATCCCAAAGAAAGCACCAGACGAGATTAACAAAATTTTCGTTTTCTTACTGAGGCTATAAATAGATCATCCAATTGCTTGGTTTTGCTATGATAATAGAGATGAAGCAAACTACAAGTATTATCTGTCTCAGCAATGGCGAAAAAAGGGAAAGAATGAAAGATGAGAAAGGAACGATAAGAATATTCACTTCCTCCACTCAGCCCCACTCCTCCCCGGTCTCCATTTAACTCATCCCCCCGCCCGGAGTCCACACTCCACCTGGTTAATATTAACAACTCACTCTCACAACCAACCAGCCATGAAATTTAGACCTCACCGGACAGAAACGCCTCTCGTGACAAACACATGACGGAGAGTGGCGGTGAGTGGCGGCCCAGGGGGAAGTGGTGGCTTGGTGGTGGATAGAGGCTAAGATCTCACGGATACAAGATGGAATCCCAGGTGTTGTAAGAAAAGATCTGAAAGTATGAGTTATCAAAACAACTTTATAAGTTCTCAGTAAAACCCACAATCACGGACTTTAATAAATGATGCTAATACCTGTACACTGGTTCTGCATAAAAAAGTGTGTGTGGCGCCATCTCTCGGCATGTGGGTACTGAACACTTTTGATGACCCCATGGCCTATTTCCTGTAGGATGAGTGTGTGTACGCATCAGGACCATAACTATTGGAGAGGGGTCATGAGGCGGAACCCCCCCACCCCACAAGTTTTAGCGGTGAAGTTCAGCCATAGAAATATTATAATAATAAGTGCTTTATTTAGACCCTACTCCTTTAATAGTTGCATAAGACATGCTCTACTCTACAAACATCTTTGTAGATTAATATACTCCCAAACACAATATGCATGGCGGAGGGAGGATTGAATTAACTGCTGTATCGCACCCTCTGCTTCCCTTCCATCCCCGTTCGGTCTGGCTGATCGGAAAATATTTTCTCCCGATCATAAATTGTGGACACTACCTTGGTGTGTGTGTGTGTGTGTGTGTGTGTGTGTGTGTGTGTGTGTGTGTGTGTGTGCGTTTGTGGGTTGGGGTGATGGGTGTGTGGACTCAGGTGAGGCTTCAAGATGTTAAGTCGCGTTAAATGCCGGACAAGAAAAAAGGCAACTCCTGGTTGTGGTGAAGAGGGTCTGGGTCAACACTGGTGGACCTCCTCACTCCCTGGCACGGCCTAAACTGCACCACCAGTATATATTAGCGTGTTTGCCGGACTCTTCACAACTGGACAGATGTTGCAACTGAGACGTCTCAACTGTGGGCTTTATTAATACTGTATACACAAATTATTTTACCTTGTATCAATCACACTGTTGTCAGGGGTTGTCTTTGTATTATATTTGATGCGGCTGGATAAGTTTTAGACTATTCTGAGTGTCTCAATGTTGCTTGACGCCTTGGCTCAAAATTGCATCATCTGAACAACCCTATAGTTATGTAGCGTGTATCCTTCCTTCTTCCTACTTCCGTTCCCAGTGCAGATCCCTCAAATACATCACAGCCGTAGATTTTCCACTTCAGTCCATGTTTCGGCTTTACTGTACTGTACTGTTCAGTCCTGCCCATCAGTACAATGTGTTGTGCATCTGTATCTATCTCGCCTTCTGTAGGTTTCATTATTACCACGTTGCGAAGCGAGCCGTGTGGTAATGTCAGTTGTGAGGTTGTCTGGCTGGCTGTTTGTGTGTGGGTAAACAAAATATCTCATGAACGGCTTGAGATATCAACAAGAAATTTTTAGCGTACCAAGATGTGGCCAAAATCTTGATACCTTGAAAGTTTCATGTTGATAGAACAAGCCGTTCATGAGATATCTTGTTTACCCACACACAAAGCCAGCCAGACAACCTCGCTACTGAAAACATTACCATTCCTCTCTCTTACCACCCGCCTTGCGAAACGAGTGGCGTGTATATGTTTTCGGTTGTGAGGCTGCCTGACTGGCTTTGTTTGTGATTTGTAAGTGATAAAGTTTAAGCAGACTGGGAACTGGCTGTTTGCTCTCCACATTGGCATTAACATTCTGCTACAGTTGTATACTAGTTAAGGCAGGAGTTACAACAGTCCCGAGTCCCTGGTGATCATTCCCTTATTCCCTGTGTGTTTACTCCTTTCTCCCGCCATCATTCTTGCTGCCAGCTGTAAAGTTTAGGGTACTATTTCTTCTTGTTTATACTATCATGATGATTAGTTTCTTTATCCCTCCTGGTGAGAGGGAAGTGAAGGACAAGGCTGGGGAAAGTCCAGGGGAGCAGATATTGGCCTCTCATCACACACACACACACACACACACACACACACACACACACACACATACTACTGAACCGCCATTATCCTCTTCAGTCCTGTCTTCCACCTCCCTCTCTTCAGGGGGTTGAAGAAACTAGTGATCGTGACACTATTTAAGTTGAAGCAATGCCATTTTATACCAGTTAATGCAAGAGTTACAGTAGCTCCTGGTGATTATTCACTGCTTGCTTATCCCTTTATATCGCCATTATTTTCCCCATTAGGTATAGAAAAAAAATTAAGGTAATAAATCTCCCTGTCAAACAGTACCCTATTCACAAAACCTTCTCAATGGACGAGCAGCCAGTATGATGTGTTGTTGTGACCATGTTAGTGTGTAAGTGGTAACCAGTTTGTAAACATGAGAGTGGCTGGTGTATTTAAGATATATTTGTACTGTGGAAGACTGTGCTGTGTTTTTCTGTGCTGTCTTGTGTTGTGTTGTAAAAGACGATGTTGTGTTGTGCTGTGTTGTGTTGTGCTCAAGAAGACAACATTGTTTTGTGTTGTATTGTGTTGTGTTGTGCTGTGCTGCGTTGTATTTTGAGGGGGGAAGGCTGTAATTGCTGTGTTAGCCTGTACCCTGCTGGTCACCTCATCTGACTTGTATGGTGTCAGGGTACCTGCTCTTTCTGTCTCTAAATCTTGTAACTTACCTGCTCATCTGTCAGTGTCTAAGAAGGAAGGGGCTGATGAAGGACTGTTGGAAATATGATTCATAGAGAGATTAGGGAGAAAACTGGGTCAGGATAAAGGAGAAAGCTTGAAGGAGGAAAGGTGCAGGAAATGGTGAAAAGAAAAGGCGTTTATTGAGTCGTCCTGGAACCTCTAATATATTAGCGTTGTCCCGCTCATGCCCCTCCGGCGCATGGAACTTCGTTGGAGTTGTGGTATCAGCTCATCCATGCGTTAGACTAACAACCAATCAGAATGCTCCCCGCTGAGAGTAGTGGGTATAATGTATCAGTAAGAGAGTTGGGAGTACATTTTAGATAAATATGAAGGTATGAATGAATTTCCCACTATAAAAAAAATTATAAATGAAGAGTATATATATTTTTGCCTGCAGAAGCATCTGGTTAGAAGAGGGTAAAGAGCCTACAGTGCAAAAGAAACTTAAATAATATGGTTCACTGGTACTTACTTTGGCTCCACCCCTCCGTTCAGTGGGTTGTGTTCGATTCCTTTTCGTTGTTTTTGATGCCGACACATTGATATTAACCTTAATTCATTATTCTTGACGGTTATCTATAGACATTCAAGGTTTACAACAACAAATATTAGGAAACAGGTTATTAAACTCTAAGCATTGAAATACCGTTTAGAATCATTAATGGTTTTACGGTTTATCTTAAACCGTGCATAAAAATGGATACTCCGTCCCAAAACTGGGAGCGGAGGGAGAATTGACAGTAGCAGGGTACGGGGTAGCAGTTGAGGCGATCGGTGCAGGATAGACGCTGCTAAAGAATGAATGGTATGATTAGTACAGCTGGGATTTTTACTGTAGCATTAGGATGGAAAAGCTGGAATAAATTTGTAGCCCATGTTCTAGGAAGAATACTCTGTACCCATGTTTTTCTAAAAACCTTTTATTAAGCATTACCTTCACAACCAAAATACATGATATTATGGTGAAGGAGCATACATGGTTGGGACAAAGGAGCGGTTGGAGAGGCAGTCGGGGTGGCCCTAGCCAGCCCTGATTATTGTAAGACCACTCCAGCAGAAATATAGGAAAAGGGGGGGGGGGGAGGCGTACGCACTTCCACAAATCGCTGACCCCTTCGACTACGTCCCCCACTGAGCCCACAACCCAGTGATCTTCGTGTAAAGGGAACTGAACATGCAAGACCTGAAAATATCAATAAAGGCGAGTTTATAAAGAAGCTTCCGTTCAGTCACATATACCGTATTATAAAGCCATTCCTACACATATAGAAGGAAAAGATAAATAAATTTACTTATTTTCTGGACAATGTAGACATTGTAATTTACATATTAATGTAAGCCTGGTATTCTCTCTTCAGTGCAGTATCTCTCTCTCTCTCTCTGTATAAATATATATATATATATATATATATATATATATATATATATATATATATATGGAGAGGATGGAGAGTGAGAGACTGACGAGGAGAGTGTATGTGAGTGACGTGGAGGGGGGGAAAGGGAGGGGAAGGCCAAGGATGAGATGGAGGAATAGACTGGAGACGTATATGAGAGAGAGGAGTTTGAGCTGGGGGCAGGGCAGTGAAATGACGGGGGACAAGGCGACATGGAGGCGATTTGTCTGTGGCCGTCCCTTTCGGGATTAAGGTGTCTGACATATATACATATATATATATATATATATATATATATATATATATATATCATCAGCCGTTTGAGTATTCTCTGCAGGACCAGCCCATTCCGACCGAAGTCGGGACGATACAGCCAATGTATCTGTACCAAATGGCTTAGGCTGTCTGTTAGAGAGTGTATGTAGGGTGAGAAGTGCTGGTAAGTGTAAGTGTAGTTTTGAAATGGATTTGCATGTGTGTGTAGTCTGTGAACCAAGTGTAATCGGCCCGCGCAAGCCGACTGGGTGCAAGCATACTTTATAGTAAGTGACACTGGTTCAACCACAGAACCCCTTATGTCCGCCAAAGCAGTACGTGGTCAAGTGAATGCTCCCAAAGTTTATTACCCTGGTGGGGCGCGAACCCTGGTTCACCCGTGCACGAAAACGCACACTCTACCACTGAGGCCCCATATATATATATATATATATATATATATATATATAAATAAATTTAGTAAATTAGTAAGTGATTGAGGAGACGGTAAATCCAAACCACGTTGGAGAGGATGGCCATGGATGGACTTACCATCTCTTGGATGGTCTTCTGTTTGCCATCTTCTTGGCGCCTAGGACGGCCTGCTGGATGGCACCTTCATGGCTTCCTGGATGGCACCTTCATGGCTTCCAGGATACCTCCAGGATGGCCTGCTGGATGTACTGGTTGGCTTGCTGGATATAATGGATGACTAAATCTCCCTAATGACCTACTCTATGGCCTGCTGGATGCACTAAAGCCATTCCGGAGACCATCCAGCAATCCATCCAGGAGGCCCCCATCCAGCAGGTCATGCATCAGGTCATCCAGCAGAACATCCAACAGGTCATCCAGCAGAACATCCAGCAGAACATCCAGCAGGTCATCCAGCAAGTCATTCGCATAGCCAGTGAATACTCGCCAGTTAGCATCTGAAGGTGTAGGCTGTGGGTGTTGGCGCTGATAGTGGTGATGGTGGCGTTAACCCACTTCTTGATGGAGTTGGTTGGCTTATGACTTATCTTTCTGTACTTAGAAGTGTCACTGAGGATGGTGTTGATCTTTTGAATGTAGTCTTCCTTGTTGATAACGACGAAGGCGGCTGTTTTGTCAGCGCATCCGATGACGATGTTTTTGTTTTGTTGTAGTTGTTTGGTGGCCAGGATGTGGTTTCTGTTGATGTTTTTGCTGTGGTGGGAGCCACGGATGTTGGCGACCTCGGCGAGGAGGGAGGGTTCAAGGATAGGTGGCGTCCTTACTTTTCCTGCATTTTAATATAAATTATGTATTAATTATCCCGTTTTCATCATATATTTCGTCGTTGCTTTTCAATAATTCACTAAATTCTACGCATAAGATTTCTGATTCCCTCATTCTTCACGAATATATTGCATTACCTACTTCCATTCGTCATTCTTTCTTTTTACGTCTCTACCATTTTCTGTTCTCCTCTTCCTTTTATCTATATGATTCATTTCTTTTTGTCTTTTTCATTGTCCCTCCTTCCCACACATTTTGTATTTAGTTTCCTCTTTCTTACTGTTAGCTACTTTCTTCTTGGTATTCTTTAAATTATTTTTCCTTCATTTATTCCCATCTGTTTTCTACTTGCATTTTTTCTTCTTTCCTTCGTTTATCCTATCTTTTTATTACAGTATTTTATCTTTCGTCATTTGCATTTATTAATCCCTTGCTTTCTCTCCCTACTTGATACCTGGAACTGTCTTCCTCTATCGGTATTTCCTGCTTCCTGTGATCTCCAGTCTTTCAAACGCAGTGTGTCCAGGCATCTCGAAATGAACAGATCTTGAATTTGGCTCTCTTTTGTATTCTCTCTCTCTCTCTCTCTCTCTCTCTCTCTTGGAAGGAACGCTCATGCGGACTCAGCCTTTGGGTCCTTCCTCGCATAAAAAAAACTTTTTCTATTATTATTATTATTATTGTTATTATTATTATTATTATTATTATTATTATTATTATTATTATTGTACTCCATGTCTCTCGTTTCTCCCCCGTGTTTATCTTCCAGTTTCATCTTTCCTGACTACTACATTTTTTTGTTTTTCTGTGATTTTATATAATGTTTTAGTCTTCCCCGACGCTCTCTCACATGATTTTTTTTTTCCCTCTCTGACCTCTCCTCTATTTATCTTATCTTTCCTTCCTTATCATTTTATTGCCTTTTCTGATTCATGTTTCTCATTTCATTCTCTGCCTTTATCCATTCTTCTTCCCTTTCTTCATTTTTCCTTTTGTACCAGTCTTTTATTATTATTATTATTCTTTATTCATGTGGTCTGTGTCTCCTTTCTCTTCATTCTTTCCTCCCTTCCTCTCCTGTTCAACGTCTTATTTCCTCTTATTTCTTTTGACCAGTATTTTTTCCATTCCTACTCCCTACTTCTCTTTAATACTTTGTATATTTTGTTTTTCTAGGGTGAGAGAGATTAGAGCTTGAATCTTTTCTTGTCTAACGTTTCTCGCTACACATTTTTTTTTTTTTTCGGGAGGGGGAACGTTCCTTATTTACCATTCAGTACAAGCCCCAGCACTCTGGGGAACACAGTCGCTGAAGCCAAGCAAGGATGGGTGCGTGAGAGCAAGGGTTATTTTACACATAGATGGCATAAAAGGTATAGAAGTAATTATCAGTACAAGCACAGTAATGAACAAAGACGCACTGTGACACATACATGGCACAAAGTTGTTGTGGTAACTAGCATTACAAGTTTAGAAATGAGCAATTGGACACACACACACACACACACACACACACACACACACACACACACACACAGAAGTCATTTTCAGAGAGTCTTCCCCTCTTCGGAAATGGGTTTTCTGTGGCCCGGAACGTTAAGGAAAATACAGAATTCAACCTGTGTCTCTCCCACCCAACATTTTCGCTTGGCGTGCTGGCTCATCTACATATTCTATCTTGTTTATTTTTCTTTTTTCCTTTTATCGCTGCTTTTTCCTGATAAAAATTAATTCTGTTATCTTCCGCCTTTCCCTCCTTCTTTACTTTTTCTTCCTCCAGGCTCTTCTCTCTCCCTTCCTTGTTTTTCCTCTACCTGCTGCTCTTCCCGTTCATCTCGCTTTACACTTGAACAGTTCTTCCTCCGCACTTTCTCTTTGCTGTTTATCTGAGTCTCTGCCATCTTTCTCCCTGCCTTCCATCCTTTCATCTCTACTTCCTTCCCTTTATCCTTCATTCGCTTGTAAGATCATTCCTTAGTTCGCTTTTTCCTTCCTTTCCTTTTTTCTTCGTTATTTATTCATTTGTTTCTTCATGCTAACTTCCTGCTTCCTTCCAGCATTCCTTCATTTTTTTTTTAAATCCCATTTGCCTTCATCGCACTGTCCCATCATCCTTATATTCTTTTGTCTCATGTTCCTTCATTCCTTCCTTTCTTCCTCCATCCCTCCCACTTCCCTGCCTCCCTCCCTCTTCTCCATGATCTTCACACCTATGTTTACATAAATTAATCTTTTCTTTCTCCTGTACGATGGTACCATTTTCTTCATGTCACCCCAGACTATTTTATTCAGCTTTGGATCAACCCAGCGGAGTGTCGTTGTTGTTGTTGATACTGTTGTTTGCTATAGTTGTTGTTGTTGTTTTGCTATATTTGTTGTTATTCTATAGTTGTTTTTGTTGCTTTGTTATCATTGTTGTTATTGTTATTGTTGTTGTTGTTCTAATTTATAATTATAATTATTATTGTTATTATTACTTATTTTAATACTGCAATATTTCAAAGGCTATTTGGCATTGAACCCTCAAAATTGGTCAGCTTAGTTGCACAGTTGACCTTTTTTTTTTTTTTTTTTTTTTTGCCAAATATGGCGGCAATCCGTCAACCGGATCTCCGGATATTATCCGCAACTCAGACAAGTGAGTCAGCCAGGCTATCTCCAGAACCGCTTAAAATAGGAAACTGAAAATTTACTACAAAACAGCCTAAAGGCAGACGCAGCCCTGAAGGGATTATGGTTCCAATTGGTTGATTATTCTTTGAGATCACCTAGGGTAGAAATTTGGGTCTTTTCCTGATGTTTCCGATATCACCTAATTTTCCATGAAGGATTAAAGCTAGAGCCACCAAACTTCGTGGACTTATAGATTATAGTGACCCAAGGTGACAAGTACAAGATCAGTGACCTTGATCTCAAGGTCCCTTTATAGCCCGTCTTCTAATAGGCAATGACAGTGGGAAGCTTTTCATTATCAAAATAATATTGCTACAATTCACTGTGTTCTAGCTATTATTATTATTATTATTATTATTATTATGAATATTATTATTATTTCCTGTTGTGGCCCATGGCTCAATTGATATGTGGGACAAGTCGATTGTAGTGAATGGAAAACTGTCTTCATGCATTAAATTTATTGCCGATAGTACCTGATTATGGCATTAATTTATTAGCAGTGATACTGTAATTAAAGCACTGAAAAGCTCATAAATTTTTCCGAAGTTTTCTTTTTCATGGTTCCTCTAATAAGTTTTAAACAGGGTCACTTTTCTCTCATACATGTATAACAGCCTAGAGGGAACGTTCAAACTGAGGCCGTCCCGTACCGTAACAGTATTCCAAGCTGGGGAAAAAAAAAAAAAAAAAAAGTTCCATCACTGTGATTGTTGTTTTGGTGCCCAGTGGTTGTGCACCAGTCTTTATATAATTTTTGGAGTATAAAATCTTTGTAAAATCCAAACCGAGAATATATGAGAGGTGTGTTACATGCCAGGACCAGGTAAAGTCATAGGCATATACTATACTCCGTTCGTCCCCCCAGCCTCTTTCTCACTGTTGGGTTCATGGATGCTTTAATGAGACGCAGCAGACAAAGATGCATGTTTTCACACAAAGATGAATGATGGTATGTACCTCAGTCCACTACGTCACTATTAAGCGTCTGTGAATCCATCGATGAAATAAAGGCAAGACAGGTGAACGGATTTTATTATTAAACTTTATATTCATAGTAACCCTCAGGTCAAGTGAATCAGAATAATGTGAGGCCGTGGCAACGAGGATTGATTAAATGACTGCGAGCACAAACACCAAGAAACAGAACAAAAACAATTTTCTTTTGGTAAATGCACACACACACACACACACACACACACACACACACACACACACACACACACACACACACACACTTACGCTCATCAACATATCCAGTTATTTATACTCGTTACTAAGTAGACAAGCGATAAAACAAGCATCACGCCCCAGCAAGCAACTGCATTCCCTGCAAGCATTTCCACAAGGTTAGATAAGCCTGGAAATTAGCAGGGAGGCAGCTGCGTTGAGTAGTCTGGGGTCAAAAGTTCACCTGATATTTCACCTGGTCTACCCACATTCCTCTGCTGGTTAATTTTTATAAGCTGAGAAGGGGCGCGTAAATTTCACCTCATCTACTTGTCATTTTCATCTGCTTGCTATCTTCCTGAGACTGGCGTCGTATGTTTCTTTGTTTTATTATTTCACACCTTCTCCCTAACCTACACTGGTGCAAAATTCAATTATTTAAGAAAACTTATCCTCCTATGACGCATTTAAATCTGACGTACTTAGCCGAGAAACTGTGTGTGTGTGTGTGTGTGTGTGTGTGTGTGTGTAATTTTTTTTTTTTATGTGAGTAAAGCGAACTTTCACATGAGCCCACTTTGATGCACTTACGCGGTCTTTGCTCGAGAGGGTTAAATTAAGAGAGTCTCGCCTTAATTAGCAACATGGAACAACGTGCTGTCACTACTGACATTGTCCATATTCTTACCTCCAACCACAATGCTATCCTTGCCACATATTCCATTTCCATCCCACTGTACACTGTCAGCACCCCATGTCAGGAAAAAAATTAATATCCCTGTTCCTCTGTAACCCACTTTCGAGAACATGGTAAACACCTGGTTTGCCAGTCATTCGTTCACCACATCAACTGAACTTTACACCTCCCTCATTACCGCAGTATAGGCATTTTATGACCATTACATGTTGTCAATCAACCAAACTAAATCCTCTGCCGGCCAGGCTGGGGAGTGGGTATGGAATCACCATCTACATGACAGTGAAGAGGACATGTGGGGAGCGGTGGTTGTGTACCGCACTGACAGTAAGGCTGACAACCTCCACTCCTATCTCACTGTAGCCAGGTTCTCTCACGACCTGAAACACAGTGTGCACCAGGAGTATTGGCATGCCTTTCTCTGGTATATTAACCCGTACTGTGCTTGGAAAAACAAAAAAAACAGATACCCCTCTATGCTGGATGATTTTGGATTTTTATTTTCTGGCTAAATGGGCTTAATACATCAATATAAGATCCATGGCACTAATAAAAGTAATCACTAAAGCCAGAAAGTTGGTTGAATTGAGTCAGGTTGGCGCCACTCCACATTTGAAATCTTCGAGGTTACTTAGAGAGCAGAACGGCTGTGACCTTGTGAATCGATTTTGGATTTTTTTTTTTTCTGGCTAAATGGCCTCAGTACATCAATATAAAATCCTTGGCACTAAAAACAAGTAATCCTCAAAGCCAGAAAGTTGGTTGAATCGAGTCTGCTTGATGCCACTCTACCTCTGAAATCTTTGAGGCTTCTGAGAGGGCAAGGCCTCTGTGAGCTTGTGAACCGATTTTGGGTTTTTTGGGGGTAATTGGGCTTAATACATCAATATAAGATCCCTGGCACTATTAAAAGTAATCACCAAAGCCAGAAAGTAGGTCGAATCGAGTCAGGTTAGTGCCACTGGACCTCTGAAATCTTCAAGGTTACAGACAGAGCAGAGCAGCTGCGACCCTGTGAAGACTCAGTTGCTTCCCGCACTCATAAGTCAGTGTTGTAAGCGTAGTGGAGGAATGTCTGAGGTTAGCGAGATACGATACTACCTTCCATTTTACTTCGGTTTCTTACAATGACTTCTCACTGGTACAGGACGTAGATCTACATCACCGGCGTTTTTGAAGGGGATGTAGATCTACGTCGTTAGCACGGTACGGGTTAACACACACACTCTTCAATCTAGGGCTTGGTGGCTTGTTAGCGGAGTTGTTAAATCCCGTGACAGTCCTTCCCCTCCTCTCCACCACAATCCTGTGGAATATGCCAACAGCCTGGTTGATAAATGGTCCACCAAATCTCAACTGGCATCCCTGCCTCCCCCGATCAAGCCTTGCCTCTAGGCTGCTAGCGGAATCAGGCTAGCACGCATTGGAAAGGCTTGCTCCACGCCCTCTCCCCTCCATGGTCACCCCATCACCAGTGATGAGTTGCGGCTTGCACTTTTGCAAGGCACTGCAAGTGTCCTGGGTGATGACGGGATCACCTATGCCACACTAAGACTCATCACTCAAGTACCTGGCAATCTCTCACTCTGTTAAACCTGAGTCTTTCTGAAGGCAGTCTTCCTCCAGAATGGTACCCGTAACACCATCATACTCATCCCTAAGCCTAAATCCTCTGATTTCCGCCCCATTTCCCTAACTTCCTGCATATGCAAAGTCCTTGAGAGAATATTTTTTAGCATGGATCCGTAATCTTCTTCAGGATCAGCCCTCTCCTCATCTCTTTGGTTTCCTCCTTCGCTGAAGCACACAACATTGCCTTGCAGAATTATTCACTCATCTCACATCCTTCTGTACAGCTTTCATTGACCTCAAAGCTACATTCGAAGTCGCAAACCGTGACGTCATCCTTCACAAACTTGCGCACTTGGGTGTCTCTGGCTGCCTGTTATTGTATTGTGAGTATGGTGACTGTTTGTCAGTGCAGATAATCATATGATACGTCTCTACAGTTTGTCAGATGTTACAGCTGTTGTCACAGTGATTGGGCATTACTCTTTTAGCGTATTACGTGGTATCATCATGGATGACGACTGATATGGCTAATAGAGTAGGGACAGACCTATGTAGAGTTTTCCTTTATCACCTTTATGTAGATATTCCTTTCAACGCCAACAAATATGACCAGTCTGACAGTAATGATGGTCCCTATGGTTCTCATTAATATCTGTATGGCAGCGACGTAAAATAAAGGTGGATTTACTTAACCCAAATTTTTTACCGTTTTCTGTATGCCATGTTTGGATCTTGATTTTACACATTCCCAGCTGTTATTATTTAGTTTAGGTTCATATTGAGCAACTGTCGTATGCCCCAAACATTTTCTCGCAACTCCTCGTGGCAATAATGGTGGAACAAGGTTGTAATGCCTGCAGTTATCCAGTCTGAGCTCATGCATATTACATCAGTAATGCCATTTGTTACAGAAATCACTTGTATTAAATTCAAACACACACTTTATCTGCAGTGTGTTTTGTTATGCTAAACAACCGAGTAGTGTTCACACTGTATGAATTTAACAGGAAAAAGATGACTACGAGGACTATTGCCCTGTTCACGGAAAGCAATTAATGAGCCACACATCTGAGTAGTGTCCGAACATGGCGTTGTTGCCGTGGCTGAGTAACTGTGTAAATTGCAGTCCATTACAGAAGACAGGTGAACCACTGTTGCTGATGCATAAACATATCTGTTCATGGTGTTCCAGTCATTATGGCCATCTCCCCTCCCCGGCAGTACCCATGTCGGAGCGCACATAGGTTGTCGGGAGGAGGGAGGGGGAAACAGTGAACTGGATTCTGAGGTTGTGAATCAGATTGCTTAACAGTTACACGTTCTTCATACCACGATTTACCCTATCAATGTAGGGTTTACAGTTACCTGACATAAAGATCATGTAATATACCTATTAGCCCCCCCAGTATCGCCACCTATGTTCTGGGACCCAGTACATACCACCCCCTCCTAGAAAATCACATTTTCGTTTACATTGCTGTCATACAGATATTAACGAGAATCAAAGGCACGAATCACTGTTGTTAACTACTATTTATTGTGGCAAGAGAAAATTCCTCCCTCCCCCTCCTCTGCTTCCGATACCACAGTCGTCATCCACAATGTAACTACGTAAACGCAACAAAAATGGCTCCCAGTCGCTGTGACAACAATGTGACATCAGACAAACATTCTAGGGACATTTCATATATTGTGATGAGATAGTCGTCACCATGCACTATTAATGCAGGGTTTGTGTAATGTGCCACCCCATGGGGCGTAGGTCGTCCTATAGACGATACAACTGAACATGCAGGTAGACTGTAACGTGTCAAAGTCTGAATAACGTTTAACGGCCTGGCTATCAAAGTCCATGATCAACGTTAACCTATACATGATTTGGCATCATGTCATCAACGTATCATTTATCCATCCCCTCCTAGCTTCCTGTCACAGTCCACTCTCCCCTACCCCATCACTCATCACCCGTCTTCTGTAGGGCTCCCCCTCACACCAGCCAGAACAATATTGCTCCCTCCTCACCCACCTTCCCCCTCCTGTCTCCCAGGCATGCAACCCTGCCTCCTCCTGTTTCGCCACCTCATATGAAATTGCGTTCATTAAAGAGATCTACTAGTTTCAGGTTCGCGGCCAGGGAGGACAGGGGTCACGGTAATATTGCGATTATTATGATAGGTGCGGGAATGCAGATAATGTTATAATACCTTACACATTATGCTGGCCATTGGTAAATGTTGTTTGGGTCGTGATGTTTTATGAAAGTCATGTAAATAAAATACGCATATGTATGGTGTGAAATTATTTTATTACCATATTCACAAAACGTTGTTATTTTCAGTATATTGTCAGGCGAGACATTGTTTATAGACCACCAGTAACTGCGCACAGCGGCAATAATCACCGGGTTCGGTTCGTCCTAGCGACCGAACGACTGGTGTTCCATACGTAGCAGAGTTACCAGATGTGGAAAGCATTACACCACCTCGTTGGTGGACAGGGTGGTTCTGTTTGATATGTCCACAACTGTACATGTCAGGTGCATGTGCATGTATTGTCCTTGTGCTGGGGTTTCAAGATAACTTTATAATACGTATCGTTTCTGTCTGTCTGTCCACCTGTGTGCAGGCATGATCATAAATAATCATCTATTCTCCGGTGCCCCGTGCCTCAGGCTGGCTCCTTTATGCGCGGCAGGCTCATTGGAGTGAGAGGTGCTGGGGGGGGGGGGTAGAGAGAGAGGGGAAGGTGGGTGGAGGAACGAGTGATGGTTCATTGATGGAGTGGGGGAGGGGAGGGAGGGAAGGGTGTGGGAGGGAGATTGAAATGCGAAATGGTGGTCACATTATTTGTCTGTTTTCTTTCATTCAGGGCATGATATAAAGGTGTTAATATTTGGTAGCTAGTGCTGCATTACACCTTGTACAGCACCGTCGGATCACAAGCTATAGAGTGGTCATATCGAGGGCTGCCTAAGAGAAATATACTGACGTGATTGATCAAACATTAGTGCAAAGCCGTCGAGTCTGTGTGGACCCAGACTGTCAATGCGAGGGAACCAGACAAAGAGAGGACACTGGCAAGCCTCCTGCAGCACACCAAGGACAGGTGGGAGCTGTTCAGACGAAACCAGCAAACCATCAACAACAGTGTTTCCTCGGTGACGCGAAGACAGCAAGAGGTGAGGCAGGAGACCATTGGAATACTTACAAAAGCTTTCCTGGTTGCTTTGGCTTGACCAATGTTGGTAAACAGTGACATAGATGTATTTTCGGAGTTTGGGTAGGATTTTCTGTCATTTTCCTTCTAAAACATTATGAGTAATATACAGTAGTTACTATATCCACTGATGCTCACAGACATCAATTATTTTTATCTTTTATGCATATTTTCAATAGCCTTTCATGAAGAGATGCCATAAAATAGTTGACAAGACACTAACTGTACGGAGGGAATGTAGGCTATACTGTGGACACAGACATGTCAAAAGTTGCATATCATCCTTAGTTCAAAAAATTACATACATGTTAGGATATATGAGGTTTCTTACACAAACATCAAGGAAGTCACAGCCATCGACATTGCATTCTGCGTCGGCATTCAAAATACACGGATGAACACTATTATCTGGCTGCGCACTAATGTTTGATCTGTCACGTCAGTATATTTCTCTCACGTGCCAGCCCTTGATATCGCCACTCTAAAGCTTGTTATCTGACGCCGCTATAGAGGTGTAATGCAGCATTATCTACCGAATATTAACTCTTTTACATCATGGCCTGAATGACAGAAAATAGACAATGTGACCATCACTTAGCAATTCAATCGCCCTCCCCTACCAACCCACCCTCCCCTTTTTCACTGCACCACCGCACCATCATTCGTCCCCTTCACCCACCTTTCCTTCTCTCTCTCTCTCCCCCCCCCCCTCTCAGCCCCTCCTTTTCCACCGCGACGTGCCACGCATAAAGCAACTAGCCTGAGGCAAGGGGTAACAGAGGATAAATGATTATTTGTGACCACGATTGTATGTGACTATATTTATGTATCTGAATAGTGTAAATATATATATTTGTCTCCCTGTACATGTATATATGAATATATATTATATATATGTGGATATAGTGTATATATATGTAAACACGTCTGTACATATAACCGTATCTTTATACATACGTACCTATCCTGTACATATATGACTATGGCTACATGTGTGTGAATATATACGTATATGTATACTGTAGATATATATGTATATGTATGTTTGGAGGGAGAAGTGCTTGAAAGGGTACAGCAGGGAAGAAAGGTTGCTGGTTCTTTGAAAGCAGTGATAAGAAACAGGGAAGTGAGCATGGAAGTGAAAAAGTTACTACATGACAGTATTGTGATACCAACTCTAACGTACGGAAGTGAAGCTTGGACGTTGTTGGAAGGACACAAGTCAAGAGTGAGAGCAGTGGAAATGAGTTATTTAAGAGGAGCCTGTGGAGTCACATGGAGAAATAGGCTGACGAATGAGGATATAAAGGAACGTTGTGGTGTTGATGTGGATGTGATAGGGAGCGTTATGAGGAACACACTGAGGTGGTTTGGCCATGTGGAGAGGATGGAGGGTGAAAGACTGACGAAGAGAGTGTATGTGAGTGAGGTGGAGGGGGGAAGAGGGAGGGGGAGGCCGAGGATGAGATGGAGGGATGGGGTGGAGAGGTATATGAGAGAGGGGTGTGTGAGTTGGGAGCAGGGTAGTGAAATGGCGGGGAACAGGGCGACTTGGAGGCGATTTGTTTGTGGCCACCCCAAACGGGATTGAGGCGTCTGGCAATAGATAGATAGATAGATGTTTCCATATGTGCCTCTCTCTGAATGTGTATGTACAGTCGCCAAACGTTCCACCTGGGCCACCTAGCCGCGAGAGGTGGGTAACGGGTGCTGGCATCGGTGTATATGTTTGTTCGTGTGTACATGCTCGACGGAAGTTCGGATCTTCAGCTCTCTTCGTCCGTAGTGAACTTCCGGCAGAGTTCATCCCAATATTCGGTCAACAATTTTTAGCCAATAGAATTTCAAAGGAACTTCTTGAAAGTATTGGATAATGAGAATATTGAAAACAATAAGTAGAATAATCTAAAAGACCGGATCTTTATACATATTGCATATTTATAAACGTATTCATTTTCATTATTACATGATAAACCCATGGCTAAAAATTGTACTGAATACTGGGGGGAAGAACTGTCGTGTGATCGGCTCTTACGGTAGAATAGTAGATACCGGTGTCTAACTGTTCATTTTACATTTCGCCAGTCCTGGGTCGGTCTTGATTAAACCTATTGAAATACCATTCTTGATCCGAGACATGATCACATAAGTTAGGTCAACTCATTGGGCGGATATTAATTTACACTAAGTGGGCGAGATAGGAACTGTAAATGTCGGAGGTTGAAACTCGTTCGTTGAGCCGAGGCAGAATACCGCCTCGAGTCAGATAGTCACGAGTCAACGGGAGCTAAAGCGCCTAGGTTCGTGCGATAAAAAAAAAAAAAAAAAAAATCAGTGTTTCAGCTTGTAATGATAATTTCATGTTCGTTATGTTGCATTTACCAGTCACTTAAGTAATATCACAGGCAATGGTGATATAAATGTCCCAATAATTCATGAATCAACAGCAGTTGTGCTTAAAATGACTGGAAGCTTTTGCATACTGTGATGGAGAGGTGGTGTCTTCATCTTGCTGTAATGTGAGATAATGTTGTTCGGTGAATAATCGATGAGCGTGTAAATGTGTGACCTCACACATAAGCGGCATCGCTCACAATCAATATTCCTTGTAATGTGTAATTCAGTCATTCGTTAGATGAATGGACTATAAAGGTGTGCTGTTATGACCATAGTCATATAAAATATGATACGGTAAGTCATTAACATAGCTGATATAATAGCCACATCGACAGCAGTATGCATAAACTATGCCTGTTGAAGTGACAGTATTTTAACCTCCTACCTCTTCGTGGTGCTCCACAGAACACACAAAAACCTGAAGTACTACCAACGAGGAAATAAGCAACCGTTAACAGTGTCTGAACACCATCCTAATGTTTATTGGTCAGTGTCATTCATGATGTGAATATGGCAGGTAATCTTACTTGTAACTGGATGTAGATGTTAGGTAAATGCATTGCTCTTCAACCTGTACTGATAATGGTATCAAGTGATAATCCTATGAAATGGAATTACTGATATAAGGAGAGAGTGAGACGGAGAAAGGTTAGGAGCGATTACAGTATATAGTGTTTTGGTAACAATGTAAAAACAACATAGAAAATAAAATGTTTACTATTGTTAAGAATACAAATATTTAGTAGAATGCTAATGGATCTCAAAAACTAGTTCGGCAATGATTATCACTGACGGTATGAACAACGTAACCCCCCCCCCCCCCCGTCCGGCGCCTGCCCTGGCCTTCACTATGCCAAGCTGCCCCCTTAAGCAGCTCTCCCACCGGCTTGACCAGTTGCAGGACACCGGTTGCATGGAATTGTTGCGTGCCACAGGTTGCACGGACCAAGGCCAAGTAAGTATAGTATGATAAATATTATTGTATTATATATAAGAGTATATATTTATATCATAATATTATTATATATTACCTTAGTATAGAATTAATATAGTCATATTTATTTGGCCTTGGTCAGGGCGACCTGTGGCACACAACAATTTTCCGTGCGACCAGTTTCATGCAACTGGCTGAGCCGATGGGAGAGCCGCCTTACTCCTGAGACATTTTTCTCTCCACCCAACTCCGTACCCAGCCATCTATGGGATGAATTCTGACTCTGACGGAGGTTCACTACAGACGAAGAGAGTTGATGATCCGAACTTTCGTCGAGCATGTACACACGAACAAACATATACACTGTTGCCAGCACCCGTTACCCACCTCTCGCGGCTAGGTGGCCCAGGTGGAACATTTGGCGACTGTACGTATGTGTGTCATGCATCTCTTTGCTCATTCCTAAACTTGTAATGATAATTACTGCAACAACTTTGTACCATGTATGTGTCACTGTATATCTTTGTTCATTACTGTGGTTGTAATGATAATTGTGTTTATACCTTTTATACTATATATGTGTCATTGTAACCCTTTCTCTGTGTCAGGTCAGACACTGTTCTGCTACTGGTGCCATGTGATCCAGTACTACCTGTTTCATGGCTGGATCGCCGGTGACTAAACTGACACCCCCACTGGTCTAGGCCAGTGAGGAGGGTGACTAGACACCCTGCAGGATAAAAAACAAGGCCTGTTAAAGGGCGGATGAACAATCTTTGCCAACGGCCATCTAGTAGGGTCGGTGGAGCTTGTTTGCCTTGGTTGGCAGTTCACCTAGAAGGAAACTCTGAGGATAGCCATAGTCAGGGATTCTACAGTACTTCCTTGTCCATAGGCTACTGATGAGCTCTCTCCTAACCTGGGAGGTTGGGGTGGGGTTTGTGTCCCCTCCCAGTAAAAGAAATACAGCCCCATGTGCAATAAGCGATGGAAGAGGGATAAGGGTCAGTGCATGTTACCTGACCCTGACCCAGTTTTGCTGGAGGGTCCTCCCTTGGGTGCCTGCCTAACAGGGCGTTTCGGGCCCTGTCATGCTGGCACCCATCATGATGGTTACTGGGTAAAGCCTATGTGACTCCAGCAACAGAATGATAGGGAGGGGGAACCCCAAGTCAAGAACCTCCTTTTGATTTGCATCGTGGTGGTGCAAAGGACGCTCGAGCCCTAGGCTCCAAACACGGGTTTAACCTTTGGAAGGCACTGCAGATGGGGGCTTGGAAAGTTCTAAGCCTTTCAAAGGATGATGGACTGCCTTTGTTGTCACGAGAGTTGGGGAGATTGGGTGTCAGCATGGCTGCACTCACAGAAGTGAGGCAACCTGGGCATGATGGGATCAGTAGCGATGGTTGCAAATACAATTGGTCTGGCTGTGGCGATGGTATCCCTCTTATGGGTGTCACTGTGGCAATTGCTGCTTGCTTTGTCTCAAGTGTCGATAAGGTTACTCCAGTTGATAAGCATATAATTCTGGGGACAACAAAACACTCCTTGGACTTTTTCTCTCTTACTGCAGTGTACGCTCAAACTGAGATGAGTGATCTTGAAGAGAAAGAGCTATTTCACACCAAACTTGAATCAGTTGTGGAACAATCCCCGTCATGGGATACACTCCTGGTCTTGGGTGACTTTAATGGGGTTGCTGGCACTGATAGGGAGGGCTTCAACAATTGTGTAGGTCCTCATGGCTCTGGAACCAGGAACTCTAATAGTTCTTACCTTCTGGATTTCACAAAATCCCCGTAAGTTAAGAATTCCTGGATCCTGGTTCCGGCGACCATATCTTCACCGCTGGACTTGGTATCCCATTACCAGAGGGGCTGCTAAGGAGATTGATCACATTCTTGTTAGTACTTGCTGGAGGATCCTTCAGAGAATGCAGGGTTTTCAGGATTGCATAGTTCTTTCCTAATGATCACATACTTGTTGTTACTACTCTAAGGCTACAAATCAAAACTGAGAGATTCTCAAGATGCCACCAAAGAAGGTTCCATCTTGAGCAAGTCAGGGATGAGGAGTGTGCATTTGAGTATGCAGTGGCAGTCTCAAATCGGTTTGAAGTGCTCAGCTATGTTGAGGATCCCTGTTTAACAAGGGGATACATTTAAGTGTGCTACCCTGGCAGCAGCTGATGAGTGTACTGGAGACTGCCCGAGATCAAGCAAGGGATTCATAGTGTGGGGGAGGCTGACCACAACTGAGGCGAGTTGTGCTGCCAGACTAACTGGGGATCGGGCACAGCACAGACTTCTGCCTTGACAGGCATGAGTTTTACTGAGAAGGGACAAGGAGAGGTATGTCAGGGAAATCGCTGAGGAGGTGGAAGGTCGTTTTAATGCAAATGACCTTCGACTCATCTATCGAGCTCTGAAGAAGCTCCACTCCAGACCCATCTCTCAGATGAACTCTGTTAGGACAGCAGATGGATGGCTCATGTCAAGGCCATGTGAGTATAGGGTTCGTTGGGCTGAGTACTTTGAGCAGCCATACGTGGCTGACCCTCCCAGTGGAGAGCTTCCATCGGCTGATGCACAGCCATTGACTGCTGTCCCACCAATTGTCTCTAGATGAAATCAAGTAGGCAATGGTTAGGTTGAAAAGTGGTAGAGTAGCTGGTGTTTGTGACATCCCAGCAGATCTGATCAAGGCTGGGGGCAAAGCCATGTCAGGGAGTTGTTTGCAGTCATAGAAGCCATTTGGCAGTCTGGTATCATTCCCCCTTACTGGACAGATGGTTTGGCCACCCCTATCTGGAAAGGAAAAGGAAACCAGTGTGACTGTAGTAACTACTGGAGTATTATAGTGCTCAGTGAGCCAAGCAAAGTTCTTGCCCACATTCTCCTGATGCACATCAAGGACCATCTGCTAATGTTTCAGAGGAATAATCAATTGGATTCATGCCCAAGAGGTCTAGCCTACCATTGACCATATCCATACTATTCGAGTTCTTGTAGAATGCCATCTTGAATTTTGACAAAGTCTTCTAACAGCTTATGTGGATCTCAAGAAGGCTTTTGACTCAGTAATTTGAGAGCACTGTGGGAACTCTGCGACTCTGTGGGATCCCTGCATGGATAATCTGAGTGATTCCTGGCTTGTACTCAAACACTGAGAGTGCTATCAAGTGTGGGGGCAGGGGGAACATCTGACTTCTTCCTAGTAAGTTCTGGTGTTAGACGGAATGTGTCCTTGCCCCCACACTTTTCAACACATGTATGGACTGGGTACTGGACTGGGCTGTGAGTCAAAGTTACTGTGGGGTATCAATTGGCAATTTCAGGATTACTGACCTTGACTTTGCCCATGATGCAGTTATCCTAATGGAGTGGCTGGAGATACTACTGAGTGCTCTCAAGGAATTTCATGAGAATGCAAAGCCATTGGGATTAACCCGAGGCATCCCATCGATGTATGGGTACGTCGCAACATTTTGTCACAGCTAGACCCGTCGATGTACTGGTATGTTGTGCAATTGCAAGGATCATAATTTGCACAATTTTCAATTTTCGCGCGTGATTTTTGGTACGTATACACGGGACACCTTCCTCTATTCCTCTACAAGATGCCAGGCAGGGACAATGCCTTATCCTGCATGACCTCCCCTTCCCCCCGCATGCCATTGTCTCAGCAATTCACCTGTTACCAGTGACCTGGCCAATAAAGACATTCAGGGCCAGAGTGATTCCCCAATCGATGACGATGTGGAGGACAAAGTTTACATAGCATTAGAGGAAGAAGCAGTCAGAAATGATGATCAGGTAATGTCATCAAAAAAGGTCAGGTATGTTGATGTGTTAGTGAGTGAAACAATGCTTATAATGCCTATATTACTGTTTGAAAACCAATATACTTTCGTACTACATATAAATTCGTACCAAATAAATAACCGTCTATGAGTGGTGTGGAATAGTTACCCTCCCATAGAACTCGTTTTCTTTGGAGCCAGCCTGATAGAAAACCCAGTAAGCTAAGGAGGTACTGTTACCTGCATCTAGTATTTTAAACCTCAGGTGAGCGATTTCTCTGTGAATTTTTGATGTTTCTCACCAAAAGCGGAGGTTTGAGCCAAGAAAATTTTTTCCAAAATTGGTCGGGACTGGGGGGAGTCAGTGGTGGAAAATCTGTCGGGACGTGACGGGTTAAAGATCTTCTGGGCCAAGACAAAGGTCCAGGCATTTGGTGGCTTGCTGGATGAAGCAGTTCAGTCAGTCCAAGCATGTGGTGAGGACATAGAAGTCTTGGAGCGATTCACTTATCTAGGTAGTGTGATCCATAACAATGGTAGATCAGACAGTAAGATCTCTCATCGCATTGGTCTGGCCAACTGGGGTATGGATTAATTCAATTCGAGTATTTGGCACTGTCGTTATTTATGTAGAAGGACGAAAGTTCGAACTGCATCTTCAGGGCGCTGATCCTCCCTGTCTTACTTTATGGCTGTGAGATATGGACACTAAACAGTGACCTGAAGCAGTGAATTGACTCCTTTGATACTAAGTGTCTTCACAGGATCATGGGATATCGCTGGTACAACTGGGTGCATAAGGAGAGACTGAACTGATTCCTATTAACCAATGTAATATGTCAATGCCAACTCTAGCTATATGGGCACGTGGCCCACATTCCTGAGGCTGATCCTGCTCGCAGGGTGATCTCAGAACGAGTTACCCCAGGGTGGAGGAGGCCAAAAGGAAGGCCATCTAATTAATAGCTGGAGCAGGTCGATCACTCCTGTCGGGAGGTACTTGGAGGGGGAAGAGCCTCTGCCAAGAGGGTCGCACGGAGAGACCCGTGTGGGTGGAGTTGGAGGATGAGTGAAGCTTCGTGGCCCACGATGTTTGCCATTTCTTCTTGATTGAAACCCTTCTCTCACATACCTTCCCAGCTTGGTCTTTGGCGACAATGTTCCCCAGTGTGTTGGGGTTTGTACTGACTGGTAAATAAAGAACCTAAAAGAGAACAAAAAATGATATTTTTCTTCTTGCAGAAGCATCTGGCAATCAGAGGCAGGTCATCGCAGCTTCGCCAAAATTATTAAGAAACCATCCAAATGTCCCAGGATACTGCCCACAAAGTTTGGATACAATTTGCCCTCTTGACTTTGAGATATTTTGGGCAGAGCAACACACACACACACACACACACACACACACGTACAGGGGCGATTACATTATCGCCTGGCTAGGTGGGCGATAACAAGAAAAACAGGCAAATGACAATTATGAAAAAATGAATGTAAAAAATTTGAACAGACATTCTTAAAACTCGATGAAAAATTTAGAAGTAAATTTTTTGTTACTCTATTTAAGATGAGAAAGAAGAAGACGTAAAGGCTTTTCAACTGCTAAATAGACAAATGGATAAAGAGATAACCAGATACATAAATAGACGGATAAATAAACACTGACACTGTACGATAGTATGAAGTAGTTTTATTATATATGGAGATGCATGCCCATATGTTAAAGAGGTGTGTGTGTGTGTGTGTGTGTGTGTGTGTGTGTGTGTGTGTGTGTGTGTGATTCGTAACATACAAGTGAGAGAGAGAGAGCTGGAGAGTGCATAATTATGTCATCACTTTCATATGTTTGTTAAGAGAGAGAGAGAGAGAGAGAGAGAGAGAGAGAGAGAGAGAGAGAATTATTTATATCTATATATATTATCTGATCAGCTAGTCAGGTCAGGTGCGGGTAAGGGGATGGGTCTGTTATGATGTGGCAGGGGTAAACCAGCTCTGCTGTCGGGCCCTGCTGCGGATGTCACTGATTGCATTGCGCAGTTGACCCTTGTGCAGTGTGGTGCGGTGAGGATCTGTCCGTTCTCCCCTTTGGGGCTAAGATGTGAATGAATGTGTTTGAATGGATGAGTAAATGGAGAGTGTGTCGTCCTGTCTCGGCTACCTCCCTTTCCTTGGGGGAAGCAGCCTAGGTATATAGATAGATAGATATATTATATGAATCGAAATAACTATATCCAATAAACTATATCATGTTTTTGTATATATCTGTGCATCTATCTGTCTACCAGTTTATCTACTTACCTACCTATTTATGTATCTAGTTTTGCGTGTATAGCCTGTTAATATGCGATGGTGTGGGTGTATGTTTGTGTGTTTGTATCTGTGTCTGTTTCCTTGTATAAGACAATGCTTGTGTGTACTGGTGCATGCTTGTGCGTATATTTGTGTGTTTGTGTACTAGTGGATGCATGTGCGTATATACTGTATACTGTATGTGTTTATGTACCAGTGGATGCATGTGCGTATATTTGTGTTTGTGTGCGTACATTCGAAAAACACCTTTCTATGTAGGCACAAAGATGGCAGCGGAAACATATTTAGTCGTGTCGGCGGAGTGAACATCTAGTGGTGGAATTGTTGTGTTTGCGTCATATTTACCTTCATTATGGCCTTCAAATCCCTTCATACCCCCATGTCAGCAGCATCTATGTGTCCTTTATGTAACAGCGACTCTAGTAAGTAAGGAATTTTTAGTATATAATCATTTCCCTTAGTTTTATTTTGAAATTTGAGAAGGCACCGTCATCCCAGAGCCATCCTATGTTCAAAACTTCCAACAGATATTTCGAAATTTTTGGCCATAGACTCTTAATAAATCTCCATCAGTAATATCCATATATAGTATATATTTTTCTGCAGTAGGGTGTGTGAGTGAGAATTCTTGGCATTGATATATATATATATATATATATATATATATATATATATATATATATATATATATATATATATATATGGTTTTATTTAGAAATTTGTCACATAGAGACGCCTTATGGTCAAAATGCCGATTAGATATTACGAATTATTTTCCTTTAGACTATTAATAAACCACCGTCAATAACATCCACATATGTGTTAGTTAACCTCTGGGAAGAAAGAATTTTTGGCTCCGAAATATATACTTTTGGCTTTATTTTGAAATTGGTGAAAGCCGAGTCATCCCATATTCAAACTCTCCCTTAGATATTTCGTAATATTTTGCCATAGACTGTTAATAACTCTCCCTCAGCAACATCCATATATTCTTTAGGTAACAGGGGCTGATATGTCAGAATTTTTGGCACTGTGATATATATCAGTCACCTCTACTGATACATCCTTACTGTATAAGAGGTTAAAACCAAAGAAGACGACGGGTCAGAGGTTCTTTACATCCCTCGGCCCCTTCAGCATGACAAAAATACAGTAATACACAGCTCTGTATTGTAAATGTTATAATACTCTGTGTAGTATTGTCCCCAGCTGCCTCCCTCCCCCCTTCTCCTCGGCCCTGTCTGTGTTACGTAATCCTGTCAGAATCGCCTAACACCTTCTACTAAGCGATTTATTTTGCTTATTACACATTACTGTCCTCTTCTGAGCCACATAAATCATTCTAATATCACCATACTCTGCATAAGTAACAGAGAAAACGATACCAACCAGCCGTATGCAAAAATAACTCCCTGAGGAGGTGTTTGGGAGCTTCCTTAACCGGTCCTTTCTTTTTATGCAAGAAAGAAGGAACAAAGGCCAGGGGCCCGCAAACCATGCCTTCCAAGAAAAAAAACACAAACAGTACAAAATAGATCCAAATTCAAGATCCGTTCATTTCGAGATGCCTGGACACACTGAGTTTGAAAGACTGGAGATCATAGGACGTAGGAAATACAAACAGAGGGAGACAGTTCCAGAGTTGACCTGTTGCATAAATGAAGGACTAGGAGTAACGGTTAACTCTTGCATTAGAGAATTGGACAGAAAAGAGATGAGAGTTTGTTGCTAGATGGGTGCTACGCGTCCGGCGTAGAGGTGGAGGGATGCAAGCAGACAGTTCAGAGGAGCAGTGACCATGGAAGTAGCGATAGAAAAGAGATAAAGATGTAACAGTGCGGCGAAGAGACAGAGGTTGGAGGGAGCCAGTAAGAGATGGAGAGTTGATGACACGAAAGGCCCTTGACTCCACCCTACTGAGAAGAGCTGTATGTGGGGAGCCTCCCCACACATGGGAGTTGTACTCTAAACAGGGGTGAATAAAACCCATGTATAAAGTCAACAACTGTGCAGGGATAAACAAGGTACGGAGTTGGCTTAGCACACCCAGACTCTTGGAAGCAAATTTTACAAGAGATACAATATAATCTTTCCAAGATAAGTCCCGAGTGAATGAAACCTCAAGCATATTCAAGGATGATGCAGGATTGAGCTGGATATTATTAACATTAGTGGGTACTCCTGTGGAAGACTGTGTCGGCTTGGTAAGTGTAAAAACTGAATTTTTGATGCATTAAAAACAACAAGATTATTTTTACCCCAGTCAGAGACACAAGCCAAGTCAGATATTAGGTGTGCCATAGCCTCATCCCTTGTTTGTTGGAGTAACTGCTGAGATGGACGTTGCGGGAACCAAATGGAAAGGTGAAGGGTGGAATCATCAGCGTATGAGTGGATAGGGTTAGATGTACAGCTTAGAAGGTCATTGATGAATAGAAGGAAGAGAGTTGGTGATAGGACAGAGCCCTGAAGAACACCGCTGTTGACAGTTCTAGGAGAAGAACAATGGCCGTCTACAATAGCGGCTATACAACGACCAGAAAGGAAGCTATAGATGAAGGCACAGATAGAAGGATAGAAACCGTAAGAGGGCAGTTTGGAAATTGAAGATTTATGCCAGACTCGATCGAAAGCCTTTGAGATGTCAAATGCGATGGTAAAGCTATGACCAGGAGTCTGAAAGATAGGTGAGAAGATCGCCAGTGGAGCATCGCTGATGGAACCCATACTGACGATCAGAAAGAAGGTTGTGTGCTGTAAAATTTTTCTGTTAGGAATTGTCTCGAAAATTTTTGAGACACAGGATGTTAAAGCAATTGGACGATAGTTAGAGGGTTGGGAAAGGTCACCCTTCTTCGGGACTGACTGAATGAGAACAAACTTCCAGCAAGAAGGAAAGGTACAAGTTGACAGACAAAGGTGAAAGAGTTTACCTAGGCAGGGTGTAAGCACAAAAGCACAGTTGTTGAGGACAACAGGAGGAACTCCATCAGGCCCATATGTCTTGTTAGTATTAAGACCATTGATAGCAGAAAATACATCAGCTGAAGAAATTTCAATGTCAGCCATGAGGAAGTCAGAGGGGGGAAGTGATGGAGGAACAGCACTGGAATCGTCTAAGGTGGAATTGGAGGAGGAAGTCTGAGCGAAGAGATCTGCTTTATCAGTAAAAGAAATAGCTACAGAGCCATCAGAATAGAAAAGAGGAGGGAAGGATGATGAGGTAAAGTTGTTAGAAAGATTTTTGGGAAGGTTCCAGAAGAAGTGGGAAGAATTCGAGTTGGAGAGTTGAGAGCATTTAGTACGGATGAAATTATTTTTAGCAGAGCAAAGAACAGACTTAGCATGATTCCAGGCAGACACATAAGCAAGATGTGATTCAGGGGTGGGTTGGTTCTGGTACCTTTTATAGGCCCTCCCGTTGTTGCGACAGCATTAAAACAAGCGTGATTAAACCAAGGCTTTCTTACATTAGTCAAAGGATATGAGAAGGGAATGCATGCTCCCATGCCCAAGAGAATAACCTCCGTAATGTGCAATGCACACTCAGATGGCTCCTGGCCATGGAAGCAATAATCATTCCATGGAAAATCAAAGAAGTACTGCTTAAGGGCCTCCCAATCCACAGCTCCAAAGTGCCACAGTCGACGTTTCTTTGGAGGGCTTACAGGCCGTACCAGAGCGATAGGACAGGTAATTGGGTTGTGATCGGAGAAGCCCAGTGGAGAGGAAAGATTAACAGTGTAAGCAGAAGGATTAGTTGTAAGAAAGAGGACAAGTATATTGGAACTCTCTCCAAGGCGGTCAGAGATATGGGTGGGGTGCTGTACAAGCTGCTCTAGGTCATTAAGGATAGAAAAAATTATAGGCTTGTACACCAGGTGGATCAGTGAAAGGAGAGGAGAGCCAAAGGTTGTGGTGAACATTGAAATCTCCTAGAATGGAGATTTCAGAGAAAGGAGAAATGGATAGAATGTGTTCCATCGTAGAAGTAAGATACTCGAAGAATTTTTCATAGTCAGTAGAATTAGGAGATAAGCAAACAGTGCAGATATATTTAGCCAGAGAATGACAAGAAAGCCAAAGCGAGAGAGTAGAGAATTCAGAAGAATCAAGCTCAGGAACGTGAGAGCAAGATAAATCGTTGAGTGCATATACACAACAACCATCTTTGGCTTTGAAATGAGTATAGAGAAAGTAGGAGGAAACAGAAAAGGGTTTGCTGTCAGTTGCCTCAGGCAGCTGAGTCTCAGACAGGAGGAGAAGGTGAGGTATAGAGGAAGAGAGGTGATGTATGACAGAGAGAAAGTTAGAGGAAAAGCCGTGAATGTTCCAGAAATGAAGAAGAAGTGTCAGACAGTGGTTCCAGGCATCTCTCTGAGTCGTCACCGGGAGAGGGGCAGATGGTGGGGGAATTTATGGTCCCCCCCCCTGGGGACTCCAAGGCCAGATTTAATTGTGCCATTTTTCGTTTTTTTTTTTTTTTTTTTTTTTTCTTATTTTGAGAAGTACCTGTACTGTGCATGTAGTTTGGTGTTGACAGTTAAAGAAACTTGTATTGGAGAGCATGCTGGCCTACTCTCTGTGTTATTGAGACACTGAAAAAGTTCAGCAAAGGGGGATGGTCAGGAACTAGTCCCGAGGGCTGATGAAACGGGAGCTCCAGCTCTCCAGTCATCAGCTTTCCATCCACCTTGGGAGTACTGCCCTGGTCAACTGGTGCTACAGTCTACTTCTGCCTTGGCCAGTATTCTCGTTGGTTAAGGAAGCTCCCCAACACCTCTTGCTTAGTGGTTTATTTTTGGATATGGCTGGTTAATATCCTTTTGGTAAGTGATTTATTTTGCTTAGTATACATAACTATAGTCTTCTGTGTTGCTTAAACCATTTTAACATCTTAATCAGGAAAAGGTGTTAGCCATCCTTTGCACATGTAAGATATAAAAAGTCATTAAACATCCGGATCCAAAAATAAATAGCTCAGGAAAAGGTGTTTAGGAGTTTCCTTAGTCGACCAGAATACGGGTCGATGACTCGTATCAAGGAAGCTCCCCGGTACCTCTTTCTCAGCGATTTATTTTTGGATCTGACTAGTTAGTATTAGTTTATACGTCGTACTGGATTAGCCTAATGGGTAAAATAATAAGTCGCTTAGGAAAAGATGTTAGGTGATACTGGAAAGTATTATGTGACAGAATAGGAGAGTATAGGTACCTATTGCCAAATGCCTTAATCCATTAAGGGGCGGCCACAAATAAATCGCCTCCATTTCGCCCTGCCCTTGCCATTACACTACCATTCCTCGCAGCTCACTATCCCCACTCTCATATGCCTCTCCACTCCATCCTTCCATCTCATCCTCGGCCTACCCTTTCCCCCCCTCCACCTTACTCACATACACTCTCCTCGTTAGTCTCTCGCTCTTCATCCTCTCTGCATGGCCAAACCATCCCAGTGTATTTCTCCTAACACTTTCTATCACATCCACATCCACACCACAACACTCCCTCACTTTCTTATTTGTCAGTCTGTCTCTCCATGTAACTCCACATTCTCCTCTCAAATAACTCATTTCCACTGCTCTCACTTTTGACTTGTGTCCTTCCAACAAGGTCCAAGTTTCATTTGCATACGTTAGAGTTGGTTTCACAATAATGGCATACAGCGACTTTATTACTTCCATATTCACTTCCCTATTCCTTATCACTGCTTTCAAAGAACCAGCAACCTTTCTTCCTTGTTGTACCCTATCAATCACTTCATCCTCCAAACTTCCATCCTTACTCATCACACTACACAAGTACTTAAATCACTCATATTTTCCATTTCCTCCCCATCCAGCCTCACTGTACATTCAGTGATTTCATTTCTCTCGAAGACCATAACTTACTCTTCCCTACATTCACCTTTAGATTCCATTTCTTACACACTCTCCCAAACTCATTCACCAAGCCTTGCAGTTCCCCTTCATCTTCACTTAACAACACAGTATCATCTGCAAACAACAGTACAGGAAGTTTCCAAACGCTGCCCTCTCTCATCAGGGTCGCTCCAACATTCACTGCCCTACCTTATAGCTCCTTTATAACCCCATCCAATATACAGACTGAACAACCAAGGAGACATGGCACATCTCTTTTTCAATCCAACATTCAGATAAGAAAATTCACTCAGTTCACTCTCCACATGCAGTTCAGCCTTAGCACCCTCATATGTACTCTTCATGGCATTCAACAACTTCCTGTTTACTCCACATATTCTTAATATTTTACACATTCCTTGTCTGTCCACTCCGTCATATCCTTTCTCCAAATCCATGAAGGCTGCATAGAACTTCTTTTTCTTCTCTAGAAACTTTACCACTAAAGACGTAAGAATGGATATCTGATCTACACAACCTGTTCCCTTCTTAAAACATCTCTGTACTTCTACAACTAATCTCCCTGTTATTTCCCTAACTCTGCCCATAAGTATCCTATCATATAATTTTCCTCTTACACTCAGGAGACAAATTACCCTATGATTACCACATACTTCTTTTTCCCCTTTTCCTTTGTACAGGGGCCAAATGATTATACCTGACTTCCAAAATTCCAGTGGTGGTCAGCGCAAATGAAAAGGGACCCTGTGCAAGCGCAATGTGCAATCCACAGTTCACTACCTTGCGGAAGCGCAAGTGCACAAACTGACTAATATTTAGTTCGTGCAATGTCGCAAAGCACAAGCGCAGACCATTTGCATATATTTGTGGGAATTACTGTAAAATATTGAGATATTTAAATAAATTAGCATACTTACTTTTATTTATTATTATTCTATCTATCTATTGCACTGGTGGCTGATTCAGAGGAGAGATTGAGACAGTTGGTAGAGGAGTTTGGAAGGGTGTGTGAAAGGAGGAAACTGAAAGTAAATGAGAATAAGAGTAAAGTGATGAAGTGTACGAGGTTGGTAGATGGTAGGGGGATGAATATAGTTTTGAATGGCGAGTTGCTTGAGGAGGTAGAGTGTTTTAAATATCTAGGGTCACATTTTGCTGTGGATAGAAGAATAGATGCAGATGTGGAGTTTAAAATAAATGAAGTAGGAAAGGTGCTAGGGGGAATGAAAAAAGTGTTTAGATGTCGTTCGCTTAGAATGGATGTAAAGAGAAGGCTGTATGAGGGTGTTGTGGTACAGACTGCGTTATATGGGGCTGAAACATGGAATATGGGTGTAGCAGAGAGGAAAAGTTTGAATGTAATGGAGATGAGGTGTCTGAGGAGTATGTGGAGCGATATCTGTCGTTGGACGAGGGTTTCCTAACACATTCTCCATATCGATTTATGTCTTATTATCCTCCGTTAAAATATTCTTGTGTGTTATGCAGTCTGTGTAGACATTTAAAAAATATAAGAACAAAAATGTTGATGGGTAGTTTGGAAAATAAATCGCTGAAGACCAGGTGAATACAGGTTGACTTGACCCTTGCTCTCATTCTTTGTCTCTCTCTTCACCAGCACACATAGTAAGTACCTCTTTCTCTTTCTTTCTCTCTCTCTCTCTCTCTCTCTCTCTCTCTCGTAACCAAGGAGACAACCTTCCTCATGACTAGTAACCAAAGAGACTCATATCTCCTCCTCCTACTACTACTACTACTACTACTACTATTATTACTACTACCTGCACCAGCACCACCACCACCACCATAACTACAATCTATCTACTATCTATCTATCTATCTATATATCTGTTTATCTATCTATATTCTGTAATCTGTCATCTTTCTGATCTATTTCCTGTCATCATCCACTCACTTGATGTAGTGCTGCCTAGTTCTTCCTTCACCTTTATCATTCCTTTTCTTTGGCTGTCCTCCTCTCTTCCGCTTTTTCTCATTTCTCCTGTTTTCCTCTGTCTGTGTTTCCAACTGCCTATGACCTCCAGTGGAGTCCCCAGTGTAAGTAGGTAGGAAGGTTGGGAGGTAAGTTAACCGTTACTCCCAGTCCTTAACCCCTTAACCGCGGGGCGTCACTTTCGTGACGCTTGGGAGCAAGGGATCATACCGCGGGGCGTCGCTTTTGTGATTCTGTGTTATTTTGAATTCACCCGGGCTTCCAAGTGGGGGTTTGTATTATCTATCAGTACTGCCAATGTCCAACACTAGTCAGCACTCCTAATCTCATCTGTACTCCCATCCATTGTTGACAATTTAGCCATTTCTCCCCGTTCTTGACTCCCCTCCCTACCCCCCCTCCATTACACTATCCTCTCGCCTGCCTGGCCGTGCTACTCTAAGTAAATCTTCCCTGGAATTTTTCACTGATTTCATCCATTGAAATAAGCCCTATGCCCTATTCTTATACCAAATAATATATACAAGAAAGAAATAAGGTAAGTGAGAGTGCCATACACCTGGAATTGGCTAATTATCACCTGACAACACCTCACGTGCACTCGTTCGCTAATTTTCGCTGTTTTTTTCCCCTTGAAATATGCCATATAATCTATTTTCGTAATAAATATACATATAAGGAGGGAAGGGAGAAGCCTAAGTGATATTTACATTCACCTGGAACTACCTAATTTATAATGTATTGTCTAGATTTCCTGCCAATCATTTCAGTGAAATACATAGCTGTTTCAAGAGCTACGTTGGTAGTACTGAATAACCCCTATGTAGGCCTCAACCCGGGCCGGCCCTCCTTTATCAGTTCTCTCTAATCTTCCGAAGAGGAGGTACGGCTCATCCTCTTGCTGACTTCAGGGCCTTTTTTCACCCCCATGCAAAGGGCCCTGTGACCTTTACCCCCTACTAAACCTCGTGTGGAAAGAGGTAAAGGGCTGACAATTGATAAAAGAGTGACTACGATCTTTCTATTGAGTAAAACAGTGCAAGTGGAATTGTAAATAATGTGTAAATAATGTGTAAACAGCAAGTGAAAGTAATGAATGTAAATATACGTGAACAATGGAAAATAGTTTTATAAGTTACTTCAAGTGACAGTGCATAACACAGTGTAAATAAAATAGAATGTAAATAACGTAAATAAAATAGAGAACGTAAATAGAAATGTAAATGAGTAGTATTATAAGAATACGAGTATATACCCTAGGAGTAATGAAAGTGAAAGTTTCACTATAGCATGTCTGAATACTATGAGTTATGAGAGTGAAGATGAAAGTGACATTCACTCTCAATGCCAGTATACAGGAAGAGAAAGTGAATGCTACGTATTTTACTGAAAGAAATTGAATCCCTACAGTGACAATAAACTAATACTACTGAAGGAAACTTATGGATAAAGACTGTAGATATATATAAGTGTTATATAGTAATAGAAATATAAAGTGTGAGGGGTTTTATGAATAATAAATGACAGAGTACCAAGAGCGAACTAGCGCAAGTTTGGCGGTCAGACGCGCTCATAATTTTCATTGCTTTCACAGTGTTTTTTTTTTTTTTTGAGTATGGATCCCAAACTACTTGAAAATCATAGAGTGGTGTTTATAGTGTTAATATCTGGCTGTGGTAATCATATTACGGGTTGTCGGGAAGTGTAAAGTGGAGACTTCGTTACCCAACTTCAGAGGTCTCCACAAGTCCTACGGTAACTGACGAAGGCTCAACAAACATTCCAGGAGAAAGCTGAAGGTATGTGCCATAAGCATATATAATTTTAATATTCTAGGACTAATAACCGATTTTTGGCAAATATTTTTTGAGAGTCTGTCGGAGCCCGAATAACCCCGCGGCACACGCAAAACATCGGTAAACATGCCCACGGTGTAGGGGTTAACCCCTTAACCACGGGGCGTCACTTTCGTGACGCTCGGGCGCAATGGATCATACCACGGGGCGTCACTTTTGTGATTCTGTGTTATTTTGAATTATCCCAGGCTTTCAAGTGGTGGCTTGTATCATCTATCAGTACTGCCAATGTCCAACACTAGTCAGCACTCCAAATCTCATCTGTACTCCCATCCATTGTTGACATTTTAGCGATTTCCCCCCGTTCCTGACTCCCCTCCCTACCTGCCCTCCATTACCCTGTCCTCTCACCTCCCACGCTGCGCTGCGCTAAGCAAATCTCCCCTGGATTTTTCCACAGATTTCATCCATTGAAATAAGCCCTATGCCCTATCCTTATACAAAATAATATATACCAAAAAAAAAATAAGGTAAGTGATAGTGGTATACACCAGGAATTGGCTAATTATCACCTGACAACACCTCACATGCATTCATTCGCTACATTACCACGGTAATTTCCCCTTTGAATTATGCCTTGTAATCTATTTCTGTAATAAAAATATATATCAGAATGGAAGGGAGAAGCCTAAGTGACATTTACATTCACCCGGAACTACCTATTTCTTTATGTATTGCCGAGTTTTTTTACCAATAATTTATTAGCATGTAAGTTAGCAGCTGTCAGCCCCATTGTCACTGTCAACCCTTGCCTTCTCAGATAAGCCGCGGCATTTAGTTCCTTGTCCTCTGCTGTGGTCAAAGCATGTCGCACACACGCCCCGCCATTTCTGCCGCTTCTGCGCCCATTGCAAAGGGCCCCATGACCTCTACACCCAGAAAAACTCGTGAGGGAAGCAGGAAAGGACTAAGTGACTCTGCAGTGGAACGTGAACTAGCAGAATTATCAATGGTGATGATGGATAGTGATTTTGACCCTTCAGGGGATTCGTGTGATGAGCCGGGTGAGGAAATCGTGCCAGAAACTACTAGTATGAGTGCTTCAGTGTCCCAAGTTATCCCTAGCTCCAAGGGAAAGGAGCCGTTAGTGCAGCAAGGGAAGGAATTTGGGAAGGGAGTGAAAAGGCGGCGGGTTAGCCCCGGAGCAATGGCCCTGCGTGACCCAGCCCACCATGAGTCCTGAGTTGATTCACCTCCCCGTACCCCAAGCCCCACTTCACTCATTTCTTCCTCTTCTTCTGCTGAATTATCTCCGGAGTCTTCGTCGTCAGAGTCACCACCAGCATCAACAGTGAAGGCAGGCCATAGAGGAAGAGGTAAATCCCTGACCCGTAAAAGTAGAGTTGCTAGTAGAGTAAGGGCTGCTAGTGCTGTACGGCAACCCAGGGTCAGTGCGAGTGACCTTGAACGTGATAAATCTGCCTCACAGGCACCCTCCAGCCTCATCCACCCTACACCGCCATGACAGGGAATCCTGGACGCCTTCGCGTGGACAGAAGGGTCCGATTTTGTCCCAGAACATCTCGATTTTGACGAGAGTTCCTCAGGAATACAGCCTGCCTTCACTCTTGACGAGAATGCTGAGTGCGTGGACTTCCTTTTGGCCTTCCTCGATGACATATGTGATGAGACCAATAGGTATGAATCACAACGTGCTGCAAGTGGTACAGGTGCAGCAAAGATGCAACAGTGCTCCATGCTGGGAGTGCAGGAGCTGTATGTGTTCTTCGCCCTCATGCTTCTCATGCCACACTCAAA
>NC_137057.1:14724694-14964694 GCF_032717465.1 Coenobita brevimanus | reverse complement strand
AATAATAATAATAATAATAATAATAGTAATAATAATAATCTATCTATCTATATACATAGGCTGCTTCCCCCAGAGAAAGGGAGGTAGCCGAGACAGGACGACACACTCCCCATTTACTCATCCACACACACACACACACACACACACACACACACACACACACACACACACACACACACACACACACACACACACACATACACACACACACACACACATTTATTCATATCGTAGCACCAAGGGGAGAAGGGACAGAACCTCTCTGCACCACACCGCACGAGGGTCTGTGCAGTGCAATCAGTGACATCCGCAGCAGGGCCCGAAAGTAAAGCTGGTTTACCCCTGCCAATCATAATTACCCCCACCCGACCTAATCAAAAACTGATCAGATAATGAAAATAATAATCAGATCAGATAATAATAATAATAATAATAATAATAATAATAATATTACTATTATTATTATTATTATTATTAGTGACAGTAGTAATAGTAGTGGTAGTAGTAGTAGTAGTAGTAGTAGTAGAAGTAATAATCTATCTATCTAACTATTTATTGCCAGACGCCTCAATCACGTTCAGGGTGGCCATAAACAAATCGCCTCCACATCTCCCTGTCCCCCGCCATTTCACTGCCCCACTCCCAACTCACACCCCCCTCTCTCATATACCTCTCCACCCCATCCCTCCATCTCATCCTCGGCCTCCCCCTCCCTCTTCCCCCCTCCACCTCACTTACATACACTCTCTTCGTCAGTCTTTCACCCTCCATCCTCTCCACATGGCCAAACCACCTCAGTGTATTCCTCCTAACGCTTCCTATCACATCCACATCCACACCACAACGCTCCTTTATATCCTCATTTGTCAACATGTTTCTCCATGTGACTCCACAGGCTCCTCTTAAATAACTCATTTCCATTGCTCTCACTCTTGACTTGTGTCCTTCCAGCAACGTCCAAGCTTCACTTCCATACGTTAGAGTTGGTATCACAATACTGTCATGTAGTAACTTTTTCACTTCCATGCTCATTTCCCTGCATCTTATCACTGCTTTCAAGGAACCAGCAACCTTTCTTCCCTGCTGTACCCTTTCAAGCACTTCACCCTCCAAACCTCCGTCCTTACTCCTCACACTACCCAAGTACTTAAACGTACTCACATTTTCCAATTCCTCATCATCCAACCTCGCTGTATATTCACTGACTTCACCTCTCTCAAAGACCATCACTTTACCCTTCCCTACATTCACCTTTAGATTCCGTTTCTTACACACTCTTTCAAACTCATCCACCAAGCCTTGCAGCTTTCCTTCATCTTCATTCAACAACACAGTATCATCTGCAAACAACAGTACAGGGAGTTTCCAAACACTACCCCCTCTCACCAGGGCCACTCCAACATCCACTACCCTACCTTGTACCTCTTTTATTACCCCATCCATGTACAGATTGAACAACCATGGAGACATGACACATCCCTGTTTCAACCCAATCTTCAAAGAGAAAAATTCACTCAGTTCATCATCCACACGCACCATCATACATACTCTTCACAGCATTCAACAACTTCCCATCTACTCCATATATTCTTAATGCTTTCCACAATCGTTGTCTATCTACCCTGTCATATGCTTTCTCCAAATCTATGAAAGACGCATACAACTTCTTTCTCTTCTCTAGAAACTTTTCCACTAAAGATCTAACAATGAATATCTGATCTACACAACCTCTTCCCTTCCTAAAGCCTCCCTGTTCTTCTCCAACTAATTCCTCTGTTCTTTCTCTAATTTTGTCAATAAGTATCCTACCATATACTTTTCCTATTATACTAAGAAGACAGATGCCCCTATGATTACCACACACTTCTTTTTCCCCTTTTCCTCTGTACAAGGGAATATTTATACCTGACTTCCAATCCTCCGGGACTCTACCTTCCTCCCAGGCCAATCTGCACATCTTCCACATCCATTCTACTACTATCTATCCCCCATACTTCAACATTTCACCACACACTCCATCAATTCCTGGGGCTTTCCCCAATTTAACTTTCTTCATTGCTTCCACAACTTCTGTCCTATTGATTTCTTCCTGTCTTCTCACCTCCCTCCTTCTCCCAGCCATTCCCCAGCCACTTATACTCACATTACTTCCATCCTCTATGTTCAACAATTCCTTGAAGTGTTCTCTCCATCTGCTCACTTTTTCTCCCTTCTCCACTAGTAATCTACCATTTTTATCTTTCACTCCCCTGCTAACTTCACTTCCACCCTGTCTTACTCTTTTGACCTCTTTCCAGAACATTTTCTTACAGTCCCTCCACTTTACACTCAAGTTCCTTCCAAATTCCTCATCCACTCTCTTCTTACTCTCTCTTACTAATCTTTTGTCCTCTCTCTTTCTTTCTACATAATAATAATAATAATAATAATAATAATAATAATAATAACAGGAATAGAAATAAGACAAAAAAATTACTATTACTACTACTACTAGTACTACTACTACTACTACTTCTTCTTCTTCTTCTTCTTCTTTTCTACTACTACTAGTACTACTGCTACTACTACTACTACTACTATTAATAATAATAATAATAATTTCATCATCATCATCATCATCATAATTGCAGACCAAAGCAATCAATATGACAAGCATAGCGGAAAGTGACTTTCAAGAAGAAATAAAGCTGGATGCAAGACGCTGTTTGGAGTCCGGACTGTCAGCTGGAGCAAGGGACTCTGTACACGGGAGTTTGGTGGGATTTCATCTGAGCTTGTTAATGAGGAGGGATGAAAAGGAAGACGACCATGAGTCAAAGGTGAGATTTTTATTTTTATTTTTCTAATTATTGTTGCTATTATTATTGTTGTTGTTGTCCTCCTCGTCTTATTAGTAGTAGTAGTAGTAGTAGTAGTAGTATCTGTCTACCTATTGTCAGACGCCTTAATCCTGTAAGGGGTGGCCACAACAAATCGCCCCCATGTCGCCCTGCCCCCTGCCATTTTGCTGTCCTCCCCCCAACTTACACCCCCTCTCTCATATACCTCTCCACCCCTTCCCACCATCTCATCCTCGGTGTCCCCCTCCCTCTTCCACTTCCCCACCTCACTCACCCATCTCACTCATACACCACCAAATCAAGGTCACTTTATAACTCGGCTTATAGTAGGCAATAGCTGTGCCAAGTTTTTCTTTATTAAAATTATCCTTTGGGGGGCAGGGTGGCTTGGTGGCAGAGCGCCTGACTCAAGACTGAAGGGTCGAGAGTTTGCGCCCCTCCCGGATAGCTGCCCTGCTGGGAGAGGTAGTGCTCTTCCGTCACCTGGTGGGACTATACAGTATGACTGACCAAGGTCTAGCTCGGAGAATTCATTTCACCAGTTCTCCAGTTTCATGCAGTAGTAGTAGTAGTAGCAGTAGTAGTAGTAGTAATAGTAGTAGTAGTAGTAGTAATAGCAGTAGTAGTAGTAGTTGTAGTAATAGTAGTAGTATTAGTAGTCGTAGTAGTAGTAGTAGCAGTAGTAGTAGTAGTAGTAGTAGTAGTAGTAACACTAGTAGTAGTAGTAGTAGTAGTAACACTAGTAGCAGCATACAGTGCATTTACCTATGGTGTAAAGCACAAGTGGACCTTCGTGATGAGGACCATACCAGACATCGAGTTGCTGCTACAACCACTGGAGGATGCAATCAGGGATTCATTCCTCCCATCTCTAACCAATGGCCACATCCCCACACCAGAAGAGAGGGACCTTCTAGCACTACCACCCAGGATGGGAGGCCTTGGCATTATAAATCCAGTAGCCGTGGCAAGCTATGAACACAGAAATTCACTCAGGCTCACCGAATCCTTCTCACAGAAGACCTGCGCCCAGGTTGAGACGAGTGAAATCGACCACCAAAGGCAGAAAGACATAAAGACACAGATAAGCAAGGAGCGTGAAGCAAGACAAAAAGACCAACTGCAGCACATAATCGAACATCTAACACCGGACCAGTGCAGAAGAGTTGAAATTGCACAGGAGGTTGGGGCATCGAACTGGCTCACAACCCTGCCTCTCAAGGCAAAGGGCTTCCACTTCAACAAACAAGAATTTATTGACGCCATAGCCTTGAGATATGGGTGGCCAATAGAGAACCTACCTCAACACTGTGCCTGTGGCACTGCCTTTGATGCAAACCATGCAATGGTATGCAAGAAGGGAGGCTTTGTTTGCATCCGACACGATGAAGTACGCGACCTCACTGCCAAAATGCTGCAGGAAATATGCCATGATGTCACGATTGAGCCAGCTCTGCTACCCCTGGACGGCGAGCACTTCACCCACAGAACAGCAAACACATCAAATGATGCAAGAGTGGATGTCAGTGCTCGAGGTTTCTGGACACGTGGGCAGAGGGCGTTCTTCGACATCAGGATATTCGATCCCATGGCAGCATGTCATCGTGAACTGTCTCTTGAAGCTGCACACAAGAGGAATGAGCAAGAAAAAAATAGAAATTATCGAGAAAGGATCCAACATGTGGACCACGGTCGATTCACTCCCCTTGTGTTCACGACATTAGGTGGGATGGGTCCAGAGGCAGTGAGATTCTATTCGAGACTGGCAGAGGTTCTTTCTGAGAAGAAGCGTCAACCGCAGAGTTCTGTTATGGCCTGGATGAGATGTCGACTCTCATTCTCCCTCTTGAGGTCTGCTCTGCTATGTCTCAGAGGCACAAGATCATCAGCCCTCAGGCCTGTCTCTCTGGCGGGTATGGATTACGAAGCTACAGTGGTCGAGAGTCGCATAGACCAGCGATTCCAGTAGTTTAATGTCTTTATTTACACTGTAATATCAATAAAAAATAAATAAAATAATAATAGTAATAGTACTGTAGATGGTTGGTAACCACAGCCGTTGGCGTGCTTGGGGCCAACGGATTGTAATATGAGGGTTAGTGTTAACCTTCACATTACAACTTCAAATGGTGAACTGTATTAGCAAGGTTGGTTTTGATCTTCACAATATAATTCACCAATGGATGGAGGTGATTAAAAAAAAAAAAAAAAAGTAGTAGTAGTAGTAGTAGTAGTAGTAGTAGTAGTAGTAGTTGCAGCAGCAGCAGCAGCAGCAGCAGCAGCAGTAGTAGTAACAGTAGTAGTAGTAACAATAAGTTGCAGTGGTAGTAGTAGTAGTAGTTAATCTATCAATCAATCATATCTTTATTTCATAGTGCTACTACATAGAAAATGAATAAAACAGAAGTTCAACAAATACATTATAAAATCTTCATATATTACATACTGAAATACAGTGTGCGACAAGTTACTATTTAAGATATACATTTGACCTATTCATAACATATCAGTTTTTCTTTTCGTATAAAGAACACAGTAGCAGTACCTTTGCTGTGGATATAACGTTGGTCTTTGTTCATGATTAGCGAGAAGAGGCAACAGCAACTGCAGCAGCAGCCGCCAACTAGTCAAAGACCTCTTTTTTTTTTCATAAAAAGATGATTCACATACAAGTTAAAATATTATATACATATTCCTATTGCCAATAAAATCGTCGTTCTATATAATAACAATGTTTATATTAAAACATACGATAAAAATCAGCAGTTAATAAAATATAAAACAAATAACGTTATATCACCTTAAAATTACTAGGCTACATGGTTTCGTCTGTGCTCATAGTTCTGCACCCAAGATATTCGTGATCGAATTATATCCATGGCGTGGCAGGTAATGTCCATTGCGTAGTATAACTTAAAATCATTAAAAACATGAGTACAAAAGTAATCCAGTTTTAAATATGGCAGGTTAAACTTAATGATGGCTTCATTAGACTGCATCAACCTTTTGTAATAGCGGCACTGTGTGAGGGCCACGTGGTGCCTTAGTAACAGCTGGTTACAGGAGGCAGCCACATCATGGTTGCTGGCATAGGCTGGCGTTCCAGTCATTCGTTTTAAAACATTACTGTAAGCCCCCTCAAATGCTTGAAATATACATGATTTTCGTGTATCTTTATGGTTTAAATGAGGCAGACCTTCGTTTGGCTTACAGTACTAGTTAAAAAGGAATAAGGACGTATTAATATCTACACCACTAAAATGTCTAAAAATGCAATTAAACTTGAATGAAACTTGTTAAGCCTTTTCACTAGATCTTTGTCATCTTTAAGATCATGCTTGATTATGTGTCCCAGATAGTCATATTCATAGACAAGCTCCAATTCATCACTGTTTAAAGTTAAATGAATTATAGTATTTTGCTTTATCATTGATCCTAGGAATGTTTTATCTTTGTTAATTTTAAGTTTTATATCAATTATCATTGATGAAAATTTAGTATACAAGTTATTCATGGTTGCAATGGAATTCGCACATAGCACAGTATCATCGGCATAAGCTAGAATATTGATTCTGCTAATACCAGTCATGCACCCTTGCCTCATGCTTGAAATTTCAGATAAAACATTGTCTATATACAGTTTAAATAAAAAGGGAGATAGAGCACCATACTGTCTAACCCCGTGTTCCACGTAACAAGGTGCACCATGCGCCCCCTACCAGTTAATACAAGCCATCTGGTTCCTTAAATAGTGCATAAGTATGTATACATCTATTGGAATATTCAACCTCAACATTTTCTTCTCTAAAACGAAATGGTTAACTAAATCAAATGCCTGGGAGAGGTCAATAAAAGTTGTAATACCGTTATCACCCTTGCTACTGTACTTATTCATTATCTCTTTAAGCAAGAAACAAGCGTCTGTCGTAGACATGCCTCGTTGGAAGCCAAACTGTCTTGAACACAGAAAAACTTTTTCTTCTAAAACATCCAGTATTATCATCTCAAATATTTTTAATATCCAAGATGACTGCATTACAGGTCTATAATGATTAGAGTCTGTTAAATTACTGTTACGTCCCCACCCCACACTGTCACAGGCTCCAACAACAGTAGTACAGTACAGGAAGGACGTTGCCCAGTCAGTTGTTCTTCCTATAGTCAGCCTTTAGCTGTGCAGTACACAAGATCAGCTGAGGCGAAAATAATCACTGGCTACTTAAAGTTCACTGTCTTTATTTTCCAAGTAATTCCACTTAATGCTTTCCAACTTCAGTTCTCACAAGCACTGGAGCTATACACACTTTACTAACTGCTATTACACTTAATGCTGAACAACACTTCACAGTTATTACACTTAATGCTTGACTCTTAACTGTTTTCTCAAGTTCCAATGATATACAAACTTCAATAACCCATCACTGTTTGCCACTGTTTTCACAAGTACCAAAAATATACAATCTTCACTGAAACTTCACTACACTCAGACTGAACCAAAACCGACTGCACTTCACTTATTTGAACTGAAACCCGACTAAACTTGTAATAATCTCTACCCCATCTTATATAAGCTTGCATTACTCTAGAAACTTCGTGTGTACTCTCGACGGGCAACAGTTGCCAACTCAGAAACAGCCGAAAACATGCCCCTGTTGTCTTACATAACACTCCAAATCATTAACCATACGAACTTAAACTACATAATTTAACAAGCAATCACTTAAATAAAACATTACAAAGAAAATGAGCTCAAAAATAAATGAGTGTTTAACTTACGAAATAACTACGCTCACAAACAACAGGCAAATTGACAACTCTGATGACTCGTACAGGAACTTACGGTAAGAGAAACGTCTCAAAGGTACGAGACTACATATTATAGCTGGCAAATCCCCCTTCATAACATTACTTTTACTATTCTTAACTATTGGAGTTTCTATACCTTTTAGAAGTGACTGTGGTGAGAAGCAGTGAGTAAAACAAGCTTTGAAAAACCGAGATAAACAAATTAAAAATTCTTCTGAGGTATTCCATTAAAACAAGGAGTGGACCCAGTCAAGCCCCACCCAGGGGTAGACGTGCTATGGTCCTCCTCAGCGACACTGTCGACACTCGAATAGACATTTTTCGTCCATTTTCCCATTTCTCTTTAAAGTTATTCATAAAATCAAATTTTGTTTCAATATCATCAGGTTGTGCTGCTAAAAACTTCTTTTGAAATATTTTCATAATGTCATTGTTACACTGGCTACCGTCAATGATATTCGTGGCTTTCATTTTCCCTTGTTTTCTTTGCACTTCACACCAAAACTGTCTTTTATCTTTATTTCTAAACTTTTCCATAATGCTCTTGCATACTTCACTCTGTTCGTCCCACCTACAGTCATTCAAAGCCTTTTTGAAATCCTTCCTAGAAGACATTATTTCATTATGTTCAACAGTCCCTATTTTCTTACCTGTCGCTAACCACCGTAGATATATCTCTCTGGCCACTGAATGCAGGCACTTAACGCATCTGTTCCATCCGGGAATAACCTTATACTTATTTGTCTGTACAGTCGTTCTTGTGTACTCCAGTGATGCTTTTGCAAGAGCAAAACCAATACTATTATATAAAAGATCAATATTATTAGGGTGAGAGATATCTCGACAGCCCACCTTCACACACAGATGAGCGGGAAGATCATGAAGCCTACTCAGGTCATCGTCAACCCGTCTACGTATTTCATTTATTTCATCAGGCCTTACTTTATTCCAGTTTAATGTAATCAGAGCTTTGTCTTCATTAAGTGTAACATTTGCTAATTTACAAGGTTTGTTACCATTTATTGAGAGAGTAAATGCCATCGGCAAATGATCCGATCCCATCATACCATATAATATATGAAATTCGGAGACAGTTATTGCATGATGATCCTTCCCTACCACATGATCTAACCATCTACTATAAGTGTTACCATAGCTTATAAACGTGCAAGTACTCCTCTCTAATTTCTTGACATCAAAGCATCTTAATAGACTTTCCTGCATAAACGCTGAGAGACTACGCCAAGCCCGTCCCGAGTGAAGATCAGCATAAGAGTCCCCAGTAAAATATATGCTGTCAAAGTCCATATCATTCATAATTCCTTCGAAAGCAGCAAGTGTCTCTAAGTATTGCTCCAATGTGTGGTTCTCCCATATATTACTACTGAGATAGAAATTCACTAGTAAAAGTCATATTTCTATCTATCTATCTATCTATTGCCAGACGCCTCAATCCCGTTTGGGGTGGCCACAAACAAATCGCCTCCAAGTCGCCCTGTCCCCCGCCATTTCACTCCCCTGCTCCCAACTCACACCCCCCTCTCTCATATACCTCTCCACCCCATCCCTCCATCTCATCCTCGGCCTCCCCCTCCCTCTTTCCCCCTCCACCTCACTCACATACACTCTCTTCGTCAGTCTTTCACCCTCCATCCTTTCCACATGGCCAAACCATCTCAGTGTGTTCCTCATAACGCTTCCTATCACATCCACATCAACACCACAACGCTCCTTTATATCCTCATTCGTCAGCCTGTCTCTCCATGTGACTCCACAGGCTCCTCTTAAATAACTCATTTCCACTGCTCTCTCTTTACTTGTGTCCTTCCAACAATGTCCAACCTTCACTTCCGTACGTTACAGTTGGTACCACAATACTATCATGTAGTAACTTTTTCACTTCCATGCTCACTTCCCTGTTTCTTATCACTGCTTTCAAAGAACCAGCAACTTTTCTTCCCTGCTGTACCCTTTCAAGCACTTCACCCTCCAAACCTCCATCCTTACTCATCACACTACCCAAGTACTTAAACGTACTCACATTTTCCAATTCCTCACCATCCAACCTCGCTGTACATTCACTGACTTCACCTCTCTCAAAGACCATCACTTTACCCTTCCCTACATTCACCTTTAGATTCCGTTTCTTACACACTCTCTCAAACTCATCCACCAAGCCTTGCAGCTCCCCTTCGTCTTCACTCAACAAGACAGTATCATCTGCAAACGACAGTACAGGGAGTTTCCAAACACTATCCTCTCTCACCAGGGCCACTCCAACATCCACTACCCTACCTTGTACCTCTTTTATTACCCCATCCATGTACAGATTAAACAACCATGGAGACATGACACATCCCTGTTTCAACCCAACCTTCAAAGAGAAAAATTCACTTAGTTCACCATCCACACGCACTGCAGCCTTCGCACTATCGTACATACTCTTCACAGCATTCAACAACTTCCCAACTACTCCATATATTCTTAACACTTTCCACAATCCTTGTCTATCCACCCTGTCATATGCTTTCTCCAAATCCATGAAAGCTGCATACAACTTCTTTCCTTTCTCTAGAAACTTTTCCACTAAAGATCTGAGAATGAATATCTGATCTACACAACCTCTTCCCTTCCTAAAGCCTCCCTGTTCTTCTCCAACTAATTTCTCTGTTCTTTCTCTAACTCTGCCAATAAGTATCCTACCATACACTTTTCCTATTATACTAAGAAGACAAATGCCCCTATGATTACCACACACTTCTTTTTCCCCTTTTCCTTTGTACAAGGGAATAATTATACCTGACTTCCAATCCTCCGGGACTCTACCTTCCTCCCAGGCCAATCTGCACATCTTCCACATCCATTCTACTACTATCTCTCCCCCATGCTTCAGCATTTCACCACACACTCCATCAATTCCTGGGGCTTTCCCTGATTTAACTTTCTTCATTGCTTCCACAACTTCTATCCTACTTTCTTCCTGTCTTCTCACCTCCCTCCTTCTCCCAGCCATTCCCCAGCCACTTATACTCGCATTACTTCCATCCTCTACGTTCAGCAATTCCTTAAAGTGTTCTCTCCATCTGCTCACTTTTTCTCCCTTCTCCACTAGTAATCTACCATTTTTATCTTTCACTCCCCTGCTAACTTCACTTCCACCCTGTCTTACTGTTTTCACCTCTCTCCAGAACATTTTCTTACAGTCCCTCCACTTTACACTCAAATTCCTTCCAAATTCCTCATCCACTCTCTTCTTTCTCTCTCTTACTAATCTTTTCACCTCTCTCTTTCTTTCTACATATAACTCTCTCTTCCGCCTCTCAACCTCTTCCACGCCCCTATTTCTCATCCATTCATTGTATGCTTTCTTCTTTTGTGCCACAGCCTGTTTCACCTCTTCAGTCCACCACGCTGTTCCTTGCACCCCCCTTCATCTTCTCTTCCTTCCACACACCACATCACATGCTGCACATATTTCTTCTGTAAATATCTTACACACACCTTCCACGTCTCCCATCTGCTCCAATTCATATTTGCCCAATCGTTCCTCCACTTCTCTCTTATACTCTGCCTTTTTCTCATCCTCTTGTAACCTTTCCACTCTCCTTGCAACTACTCCTTCCTCTCGTCTTTCCCTTCTTCTATTCCTCCAACTTACTTGAACTTTAATTCTGGCCATCACCAAGTAGTGGTCAGAAAGTCCACTCCCCCAACCTCTATAAACTCTTGCATCCATTACACATCTACGCATCCTTTCATCCACACACACATAATCAATCATTGCCTTCCTTTCATTCAGTTCACCACCCACCCTTCTCATCACTCGCCATGTATACCTGTGGATCATTTTATGCCTGAAGAGGGTATTGGCTATCACCAACCCCCTCCCAGCACAAATGTCCACTAACGCACTCCCATTCTCATCTATTTCAGCAGGCACACCCCACTCACCAACTATTCCATCCACCTTCACATTCCCAACTTTACCATTCATATCACCAGTCAAAAACACTCTCTCATTCCTGCCAAACTTTTCTATGCACACTTCTACATTTGTCCAGAACTCTTCTCTCACTCTTCTAGAAAGATCTTGCATTGGCGCATACACACACACAATCGCCCACATTTGTATTCCAACTTTCAACTTTACCCACACAATCCTTGACCCAACTGATCCATACTGTCATATTTCATTAACAAATAAAGTTCTCATGTAGAGAAATCTGATTAATGAAATATCTATAGACTTTCCTGCATAAAACTGCAAGACCCCCCTCAGGACGTCCCGTCATAGCTGTTTTCGCTCTATCAGACAAAGAGGCGGCCACACTCACACTCTTATAGTTCTCACTTACAAAATCCAGTTTCCATAATCTATCGTTCACTAGGAAAGTTTCCTGCAAGAATATTACATCAAACTCTTTTTTAGTTATTTCTCTTACCAAATCAATATTCTTTGTAAGTGAACAGCAGCTAAATGTACATATTTTCAGGGTGTTTGTATACATTATTAATCCTTAAAAATGCAAGAGTCAACTAATGAATTTGAAAACACCCAAGGAAAAGTCACACACACAAAAAAACTATGCTGTAGAAGGTCCATTAATAGACTTTTTTTTGCTCTCTTTTAAAATTTGTCTATCACAGTATCTTCTGGCCATAAGTCTGCCTGAAAGAGCTTTTCTCTGTCTTGTAATCTGACAGTTATTTTAACCCGCCATGTGCCGGCTATTTTTAGTCCTATGGGTCACCCCAGTGCCGGCCATTTTTCGACCTTTCTTGGGGGAGCTAATATGATTGATTTTGATGTGGAAACAAAGAATTTCGCCATTAAAATGCTCATCGATGCTTGAAAATGGGTTTTATTCAGTCCGGCACACTCATATACAGGTATAGCCGCTCTCTCACGCTCACTATGTACCTGAGAAAGCCGTTTTCTATGTAGGGTCTACTCAGGTATTTATGCTGGGAAGGTATAGCAATGTTCAGTACACTTTCCTGATTACTTATTACTTCAGCATCTATCACAATTTGCGTGTCTTTCTCACAGTGAATGCATTATCTTACAATTACTTGAAGATAGGTACCACCTGACTTCATTATGTACAGTCCTGGCACTTATAAGAAGGTATTTACAACTTGACTTCACTATATAGTCCTTATTCTTTCAAGAAAATATTTACAACTTACACTTACATGAAAATATTTACAAAATGCCTTCACTATGTACAGCACTGGGTGAGACACTTAGGCAGAGTGAGGCAGAGTGAGCGTGAGGGCAGGAGCGAGTGAGTGTATGGCCTTGAGAACCTGAGGGATGGTAGAGGAACAGTTACCTTACATGCCTGCCAATTTTCACTCGCAAATCTTGAAAAATGTGGTCACAGGGAAGTTTTTTATTTTAGACAGCTTTAAAACGGCACTGGCACTGAACGTGCAATTACGTCAGACCGTTTTAAAATGGCACTGGCACGGGGTGGGTTAAAAGTACTGAACTTATCTGATAATATTTCTAATCTTGCGATATCTACTATATTTACACCAAAGGTATTAGAAATATATTCGTATATATTATCACTACTTACTTCCTGATCCACTCATCCCAAAAACAAGTCAACAAATCTTGTTGCTGCTTTCAGTGTAATATTCTTACTCTTCACTGAGTCAGTTATTCCTTGGAAATAATTCCTTTTTTAAGCATTATATTCTTACTTCCTTTCATTGAGAAATTTCTCCACTGTCCATTCACTGTTCTCCAGGGAATGGTGTCGCTCACCCACTCTTCTAGATGCTCGAAGGTTCTTTGTGATGGCACCTGTACTAGGATTGCTCATCTTAGTTGATGGGGTAGTTGTCCTCACACTGGCCATGGGTATCGTCGTTGCAGGTGGCCAATGCTTTCCCACACTGCCTCACCCCGTCTGTCTGGTCTGTCTGCCCCTAGTAGTAGTAGTAGTAACAGCAGTAGTAGTAGTAGTAATAGCAGTAGTAGTAGTAGTACAGTAATAGTAGTAGTGGTGGTAGTAGTAGTAGTAGTAGTAGCAGCAGCAGCAGTAGTAATATTAGTGGTTGATGTTGTATGAGTAGCAATAGTAGCAACAGTAGCAGTCAATCAGTGAATCAATCAAACTTTTATTTCGTAATATGTATTACAGACAGCAATCGTTAAACATCTTTTTGATGTGTTTTCTTTTCTTTATAGTAAAAAAAAAAAAATCTAACACATACACCTATATACACCTTCACAAACATGTACATCTACATTCGACACATATACACTAAATTACATGAATAAAAACTATACCATTCCTTGCACAAAAGAGTCAGATTAAAAATGAATAAAAAACGTCATGCATAAAACAATGACCGTATAGCCTACTCTTCGCCCCTCGTGTCTCTGTACCCACACTATTCTGGCCTTTTTTGCCATGTTGAGGGAACACACATCAGTATTACAGAGATCTCTAAACAGCTTTAGAACATAAGAACAAAAATATCCCTTTCTGATCTGAACAGTCTCTTAAAGTCCCTTGCATATGTGAGAGTCACATGATGTCTGAAGAGCAACTGATTACAAGCCTCAGCTATTTCATGATTACTGGCCGACACTTGTGCACCCATTATGCGTTTTAATGCTTTGGCGTAGGCAGTCTCATGTGCTCCAGTAATGGCTGAGTTAAAATTATTCTTACTCGTCCAGAAGCAGAGACCATAATCAGGTTTACAATAGGCATTAAATAAAAACAAAAATGTGTTTGTATCAACAAAGCTAAAATTCCTTAAAATATTATTACAAGTCCCATTAGAACTGCTTCTCTTTATAATTATGTCTATTATCTTCCAGATCAAAACAAACAGTGTGACCAAGGCAATTATAGGACTTGACCATTTCCAGTCTATCCCCACCTAATATTATAAAACATTCCTCTCTGTTGCTTACAGTCTCACAGCAGCTCATACACTTAGTCTAGTTCTTTTTCATATTTACAGCAGTTTATGCTCTTCAGTATTATCACAAAACCTCCTGTAAATACTATCCATACTCTGGTAAGAGTTTGCAGACAAGAGTACATCATGAGTGTATGCCAAGAAATTTTACTCTGGTCTGACTTAGGACACATCCTTCATTGAAATTAATTATATCACATAAAATGCTATCAGTATAAAATTTAAATAAAAAAAGGGAGATAAAATTCCTCCTTGCCTTACACCATGTTCTATTTAATGGAAATCCCCCTGTGTACCATCCCACTTAATATTTGCCAATTGGTTACGTATTTAATGCATTACAATAAGGACTAAATCCAGTGCAATTCATTGTTCAATAGGCTTAGTACCCAATATAAAATTGTTTACTCTGTCGAAGGCCATTGATAACAAATGTAAGAAAACCTTTCTTAACTGTAGAGATATTTTCATGTACAATTTCTTTTAAAATGCAGCATGTGTCTGCAGTAGACTGGTCCCGACGAAAACCAAACTGACTTTCATTTAGAGTAATCTTCTCTTCTAGAATCTGTAATGAAAAAAAAATTCATACAGTTTTAAAAGACACGATGACTGCATTACCGACCTATAATTTCCAGAGTCTGTTATGTTTCCACTGAAGTTTTTAATAAGAGCAGTAACAGTGCCTTTTAATAGCTGTTTTGGTAAACAACAATGCGACAAACACGTATTATAAAACAATGATAAGCTTAAGAATTTATACGATGCTTTATTAAGGAAGGCTGAGTGGACTCCGTCATGACCTACCCCTTTTTTTAGCCTTGTTAAGAGTCTTTTTAGTGAAGTAGTTGATACATGGGACACATCCTCATACCAGAATGCCACGGTCTTTAAAAATAAGTCCTAAAATCATTCCTGCAAGTCTCATCTACACTCGGTGACTCAACAAATATTTTTTCCGTAAAAATATTAACAGTTTCTTCCTCCTCTGTCATAGCATCAACATTCGTCGTTCTGACCCTTCCTTTCTTGCGTTACCTTAACCTCTCACCAGAAATCTTTCTTCATCAATATTCCCATTTTTCTCAGTTATAGAGTTACATATTTCAGCTTTTTCACTCCTCTTACACATTTGTAAGGCCTTGGTAAACTCCCTTCTTGATCTAATAATTTCATCGTGTTCATTCGTATCCCGTAATTTTCCTGCCTGAACCCGCTCCAAATTACATCTGGCAACAGAATATAACTTTTTTACCCTTCTGTTCCATCATGGTATAAATATAACTGTTTTACCCTTTTGTTCCATCCTGGTATAAATATAACGGTTCTACCCTCTTGTTCCATCCTGGTATCAGTGTAACTGTTTTACCCTTCTGTTCCATCATGGTATAACCTTTCCCTTACCAAATCTAACTCTGTTTATTTCATGATCCTGTCAAGCTAAGCCTATAGCGCTACATATAGTTTCATATTGTTGATCTATCAATTTTAAATGCTCCCTATACCGGCGTCCATTAGTAGAAAGCAGATGAATATTATGATTATACATATTACCTAATACAGTATCCACCTTACTTATTATATCAGACATATCATCAGAAGTCAGCTTATTGCAGTTTACAAAAGTCGGGAGGTCAGAATATCTATTGCTTGTTAAAGTTATGAATCTCACCAGCATCCTCATTATTATCACCGTACAGTGCTCCGACCGCGTCGCTGAGCACCAGCTCAAAACACAGCGGGGGGTGATTCGAACTAGTCATATCTAAAAGCACTCTCACTTTACTTAGCTTCACGTTTTCATGATTCCTGCCAGTCACATGATCAAGCCATCTTATCATCATTCATCATCATCATCATCATCCGGACCTCCGCTCCCACCCTAGGGCAGGGTGAGGAGTAGCAGTGTCCAAACAGCCCAAATTTGCCCAGTCCAATAAGCCGCGCTTCCATTCACCCACCATTCAAGCCCCCAGAACCCTGGCTCTATCTGATACACCAAAAACATTCACCACGTTCTGTAGCTTCACATAAACGTAGCCGATAAAGTCAATCCGGACGCTGGCACGTTAAAAAGGGGCGCCAAATCCCTGATCATGAGCCTCTCCTCACATCATTCATCCATTTACATGTATTATTACCATAGCTTAAATAAGTAAAAGTATCATTTTTCAGCAAATCAGCATCAAAACATTTCAGTTCATTGCCATCCATAAAAGAGGTAAGACTGCGCCAGGCTCGTCCTGAGTGAGGATCTGCGTTAAAATCGCTAATATAGTATATGGCTTCGAGTACAAGATCATTTATAATTGTTTCCAATTCAGAAAATGTAATTTTTTAAAGAGACAATGAGTGGAGGAAGGAAAAGCAAAGAAAATAAAAGAAAAAAAGACCATCTGCCTAAAGGCATCCTCCATCCGTAAAATATTTATAACATCTGGATTTAAATAAAAGGGGATTAAATGTCTGCGGGAAGCAACTCCCAGGAAGTGAATTCCAGAGTAGTAGTTCTGGGGATAAATGAATTTTGATAAGCAGAGGTTCTGCATTGCGCTGGAGAGTGTTTGAGCTCATGGGTGCTCCAAACTGCCCGAGTATTTCTGGAGAAAATATGAAGGGACGGCACAACTGAAGCAAGTTCGTCAGAGCACTTACAGTGAAAATATCGGTAAAATAATGCTAGAGAAGTGATATCTCTACTTACTGATAATGGAGGAAGGTCCTGTGTAATGGCAGGATTATTGATTAATCTAATGGCTTTATTTTGAATTTTGCCCAACTGCCTCAGTGCAGCCGCTCCACATCCACTGCACAGTGGCGAACAGTATTCTATCTGAGAACGCACATGACTTTTGTATATTGTGGCCAACTGATCATCAGTGAAAAATTCACGAACTCTGTACAGAAGTCCCAATATTTTAGAAGCATTTTTAGCAAGGGATTCGACATAAGCTGTCCATCTTGGTTGGTGTTAGGTGTGACACCTAGGATATCAATTGTAGTGTGTATGGGAATACTGACATCATTTAAAATTATGTGGGAGTCTGGGGGATTCTTTCTGTTCGAGAAATTAATGTATTTAGTTTTCCAAGCATTAAACGAGACCAGGTTTATTTGTCCCCACTGATTAATTTACGAAAGGTCCTGGTCAGAGAAACTGATGTGTTTTTTTGAAAATTTATATCAGATTGTGTAAAAGAGGTATTAAATGTGAAAAAACTATGAAGTGTCGATGCATCAGCATAAGAGTGTAATGGATTGTGAGTGACAGATAGGAGGTCGTTTATAAGAATGAGAAAGAGGGTTGGGGCCAAAACTGATCCCTGAGGTATGCCAGCATTTATGAAATGAAACTGGTAATAAATTCCACCTACCATGAACCGCATTTTTCTGTTATGAAGGTAAGAAGAAATTAGAGGAACCAGTGATGCAAGGCCATAGTGTGACATCTTAGTCAATATGGTCTGGTGCCATATGTTGTCAGATGCATTTGAAATATCAAGTACTATTGTGTGTGTTTCACTATGTTGGTCTATTGTTTTGTTAATCTTATGGGTAAGAAGTTAAAGAATGTCTACAGTTGAATGTTCTTGTTTAAATCCATACTGCCGATCATTGATAAATGTATTGATTTCTGGAGGCTTGACTAGGTGTTTGTTAATTAATATCTCAAAAACTCTACCAACAGCAGAAGTTACAGTGATTGGGCTATAGTTTGGTGGATCAGAAGTGGCCCCCTTCTCAGGAACGGGATGGGTATTTGCTTCTTTCCAAGAGGCTGGAAAACTTGAGGTACAGATGGATAAACGGAAAAATTTGCCAATACAGGAGCCAACACTGAGGAGCAATTTTTAGGTACTATTGAAGGAATTTCATCTGGACCAGTAGCTTTGTCTACTTAGAGATTATGTAATACGACTTGTACGTATCTTGTGTGCATCATGATAGTGGGTATTTGAAAGGAATCAAAATCAAGTACAGGAATATTGTGATTTTCTGTATTTAGACTGAGATTGTTGATATATATATATATATATATATATATATATATATATATATATATATATATATATATATATATATATATATATATCAACAAGAAGGTTGCCTTTTCCACGTGGGTCACTTACTAGATTTCCACTGGGGGACTGTAACGGTGGACTGGAGGAAGTGGTAGTGAATTAGATTTGAATGAATTAAGGGTATCCCAGAATATTTTATCATTTGGATTGTTTAGTAGTTTGTTTGCTTGTCTATGAAGAAAGTTTGATTTAGAACGTTTGATAATAGTTTTGGCACGGTTTCTGATATTTCTATAATAGTTAAAGGCTTCTTTAGTTTTGGTCCTTGTATAAGTGTTATAGGTCATTGTCTTATGTTCTGATACTCTAGCACAGGGTTCTGCAATTATTTTGTCTGAAGGTCCAGTTACACTCAGTTCCTGTATAGTTGAGGTCCAGATTAAAAAAATAAAAAATAAAATAAAAAATAAACGGTATACACAGGGTGTCTCAAGACCTGATGTACCAACTTTGGGAGGTGATTCTTGGCCTTACTTTAAGGGGAAAAGTCAGCATGGGACCAATTGTTAACTGATAAGGAGCTATATTTACTGATAGCTTTGTGAGTAAATTATGAGGAAGACCATTATGTCTACAAGGTCAGCAACAAATGTAGCTCCGAAATGGTTGAGTTTTGGGTCCACTTGGATACAGATTTCTTATTTTTAACACAAAACTGACCAGTGCTCTAAAGTTAGTTTGTTAAGTTCTGGGATACACTGTATAATATTGATAATGTCATAAAACGTATGTAAGTGATCTATTTGGTTGCAGGAAAATGTATAATTGCTATTTTAAAATATAATGACTCGGTGCACTCGGAAATACACCACCACATCACTTTTGTACTGTCCACCCATAACCAGTCCGGAAGTTCAGTACCCTTCTGTCAACCCATCATTTGAACAAGATAATGACAACAATCACTGGGTACTTGCTGCAACCTGCTATATAGTATTCACACGGAAAAGAATTATCACAGAGATGACATGGTATTTACTTTGATGAAACTCGCATTATTTCAAGGAGTGTGATCACCAGGAGTATTTGGAAAATTAACAGAATCAGTTAGACAGTAGTCTCTTTCATCTGTCTTTTAACCACGAAGTTCAATTATCTATGTCATGTATTTTATAAAGAAAACAGTATATACAGTAATACCCATGTCCTAAGACATTACTGCAAGAGTTTAACATACTACAAATAGATAACTATATGAAATGCTAATTATTCAGGTGATATTATAAAAAAAAAACTCATTCATAAATCTGAGATGCTTAGTTTCCTGGATATGAACTAGATTCTGTATATTAAAAGAAGGAAGTCACTGAGGTCCACACCAGTGCTCGCCGCAGTCCGGATTTGAATTGCGGTCCACTATTTGAATACCACTGCTCTAGCACAACTGTGGTAGGTGAAATATATCTTTTTCTGTAACTATGATGGGGAATGAATGTTTCCATGCTGACTCTAATGAAATCCTGTATGTGGCCCAATGTGAAATTTGCATCTTGAGAGAAAAAGGAGGTCCATGGAACATCCATGAAAAAAATTTTGGAGACCCTCCCAGTCTGCCCTGTTGTAGTGCCATTTAGTCACCACAACAGGTTCAGAGCAGGAGGGTGTGGTAGGTGTTGAACTGGTGGCTTGTATCAGACAGTGAACAGAGGATCTGAGGGGGAACTTCACTTCGACATTATAATTTTCTTAATTGGTTGTTAGAAACAAACCCAATAGGTGGGGATTTTGATCGGGGTTGTCTGGTACACATGTAGGTTGATTGACTAACTGGGTGAGATTAAATGAGTCTGCAAATATCTCACATTAAAGACCAGAGTCATCAGTTCTGGGTGAATAAGTGAGCCATTCGACATTATGGACATTAAAATCACCCAGGATAGTAGTTTCTGATGCAGTATTAATGTTGAGGACACTTAGTTGTGAAGACAGAGAGTCAAATAAACTCGGCTCTGAAGGGGCATTAAGGGAACGATAAACACAACAGAAATACTTAATTTTACCAAAAGAATTTAATTTATATATGGAATAGTCAATATAAGGACAAACAAATTTAGTATTCTCCTCCAGGGCAATTTCTGATTTAGCAAGGTAACATACGCCTTCTTTGGGTCTGAAATTTTGAATCAAGATATAACCAGTAAAATTAAATCTAGCTAAATCAGTGGTGGAGCTTACTTTAGGCCCCGTCAAATATAGCAGATCTGGGGATTCAAATTGGAGGAAATTGTGAACAGAGTTGATGTTGGAGTGAAGTCCCCTAATATTGCAGAAGCAAGTTTTACTGCATTGACGAGCATTTTGGGGGCGCTGCGACACTGACGGTGGCACAGTTGCTTAATGATGACCGGGAGGGCCCTGTGCAGACGACCCAGCCCTGCCAGTGGTGGTCATCCAAGAAACCACCGCACTAATTCCCAGTATAGCTGCAGCTATGGTTCGTTTTATGGGGTGGGGTGGGGGGGGGAGCAGGGATATGTTGTGGAATGTGCATGATATGTAAAGACAAGATCGGTGTTTTTATGAAGAGAGGATAGCAGGTTTAAGGCAATGTGATATAATGTGGATGTGTGTGTGTTGTGTATGGAGGGCAGCCTGATGTCCTCTGATGTGTGAGGCAGAAAGCTGTGTAACCAGCTACCAAGGTCTAGGAGAGAAAATGGAATCCAGGCTATTCCTTGAGTCTCCCATTACCTTGGCGGTATTACTTCCCTGGGCAGGGCTGTTACTGGTTCCCAAAGGTCACTGTTAATATACACATTAACAAGAAAAATTGTTGAACTACTAATTTATGTACTGAGAACCATGACATTTGATACTAAAATAACAGTACTAATATTGATGTTAAAATCCTTCCTAAATAAAATACTTAACCCTCCCTCAGAACGATTCACCATAGCAACCCTGGCTTTTTCAGACCATGTCGCTGGTACACACACACACTATCATACTCTTCGCCAACATAATCAGTCATCAGTAACTTATCTTTCAGTAACATTGTTTCTTGTAAAAGTATTAAATCAAATTTCTTAACGGTCATTTCCCGTATAACTTCAGCATTCTTTACAAGGGAACGACAGTTATTAGAGCATAACTTCAGATCTTGGCAAACCATGGTGCATTACAGTGCGGAGCTTACAAGTATGCACAGTAAAGAAAATGAAATAAAAAATCTATTAAAATATTTGTATGTATTATTTAAAAAAAAAATAAAAATCATATAAATAGGCTATAAATAAACTGTATGGGTTAAAAATTACTGCTGCATAAAAAATAGAAAAATACACGTATAAAAAGATGTACTCAAATGACAAAAAATATGTGTAAAATATATTAAGAAAATGTGTTAAACCTTAAAAAAAACAGATAAGAAAATGAATTAATTTATTAATGAAGAGAAAAAAAATCACAAATAATAACAACTCAACTGAAATGAAATACTCAGACAAAAATAGTCCCCCCAAAACTAAAAAGTGCTAAAGAAAAATTTATAAAGAAAAAAGATCTAATTGCACTCTTCAATGTTTGGTAAAACTTATCAATCACAATATCCTCGGGTCAAAGATCTGCCTGAAACAACTTTTCTTTACCAAATACTCTAACCTTTATCTTAAAGGCATTGAATTTTTGTGAAAGAATTTCTATCCTTGTGAATGACCTTATTTCTGCACCAAAAGTATAGTAAATGTAATTCTTTATACTCTCCTCCGTCGCTTCCTTGTCAACTCTTCCAAGGAACAACTCTACATATCTAACAGCAGCTTTAAAAGATCTGCCTTCTACTTTTCTCGATTCAGTTGCACCACGAACGTTGCTTCTATTCATTGCACCCGAGCTAGATTTCCTTTTCCTGTTTCGGGATTTCTCTGTTACCCACTCATCACCGTAGCCACCATCCTGTCTTCATGCTGACGCCTCCACAGGAGAAGCCATGGCGGCACGGCGAGGCAGTTGACAGACACCCATGGTGGTTCTTTCGGTACAGTACTAGGGTTAGTGACGAGCAGATGGGGTACTGGTACTAGTACCACCTCCTCTCACACCACCTCCCACTACAGGCCACGTCCCGAAGCACGACCGCCACTCACCACACCTTGAGGCCTCCCCTGAGGACTTTTGTCAACTCACTTTGTCCCACAGATGATAAATGCAGAAATACTGCCATTCCAACTGGAATCTTGTAATCTCAGCAGCTTTACCACAGTACGTAGCATAATCACGGATGTTCACTTGTCTGTCCCCCAGATTCATCTCTTCCTTCCAGAGTGATGCTGGAGTTGATTTTAGTTGGGTCTGTTCATAAATCCTCCATATTTTCTAGTTCCACCACTGTCTTATCTTTGACAGCTTCTTGTGTCCCCAATATTACACTACAAACTTCATATTCAGTTCACTCATATCAATTCTCATGTTTCTCACAGTGTCTGATGTAAATCTCAGTTTTTATGTCTAATATTTTCGGTAGAAGTCCGTTTATTTCGCAGAATTAGTCGGTTAAGTTGCACAGAACTGGGGCGGTGGCTGAGCCGCAGAGAGGTGGCCTGCAATCCAAGTGGACCGAGGTTCGAATCTCTGCTGGCACAGGGAACAGTTTAAGGATTTAAATTTAATAAAAGCAGACTTCGCTGATCTACAAGAAAATCTGCCGACATGTCGCAGAAACACCTCCACTAGTACCAATACACCAGTCCTGAATGAAACAGCCCTAGCATGTATTCAATATGGACGGTGGGTGTTAGCACCGAAATAGTGACATGTGGACGTGTATGGTGTGCAGGAGGACTACTGGGCCTTGGGAAGCAGGCTGTGAAGCTGATGCCAAGAGTCTGACATTTAAAAAAATGTATATTTGTAAACCCGCTGAAGGTATGGCCTTGCATGAGTCTGCAACAAACTTGATTTTCATCCTCTTCTCCACAACTTCATTATGATAATCAAACACATCATTCAAGTCTCTGTTATACTTTTCAATATCGTGACGCCAGGAAGTATCCCTTCGTTAAAATACTACATAAAATTTCTTTGGCCTTTTTATTTTTTTTCGTGGGAGTATATGGAATAGATTATGTCAACTAATCCATTTTGATTATCAGACTTGGCTGAGTTTAGATAGCAAAGATCATTAATTATTTTATCGGATGCCATGACGAACCTGTTTCAGACTTCCTGACCTACTATGGGTTTCAGAGGCCGTGTCCCACTGTTTTTCAGGAATAACTTATCAACAAACAGTTGGATCAGTATGAATTTCTGGCAGAGCTTGTTACACACCATGCCCTAATTTTCGGTGATATACTGCATTACCAGATGTGGAGAAATAAGGCACTTGTCCCTGACAAGTGATGCTAAAGTCCCACATTCATGACGAGGTAACGGACAAGGGTTCCGTGACGTTGGTCAGTAGGCTCCACCCACCCCTCCAACTCTCTCCCGTCCCCACCCACACCCCCCCATCTCTCTCTCTCTCTCTCTCTCTCTCTCTCTCTCTCTCTCTCTCTCTCTCTCTCTCAATATGCTTGTAAAACTGATACCCACACATACAGTTTGTTCACTGTTTTGGCCATACTGTTTAGATCGCGGAGGGAATCCAATAACCTCGAAAAAAAATCCATCTAAACATGGAGCCTGTGAACAGGCTCCATGTATTATTATTATTATTATTATTAGTAGTAGTAGTAGTAGTAGTAGTAGTAGCTGCAGTAGTAGTAGTAGTAGTAGTAGCTGCAGTAATTGTAGTAGTAGTAGTAGTAGCTGCAGTAATTGTAGTAGTAGTAGTAGTAGTAGTAGCTGCAGTAATTATAGTAGTAGTAGTAGTAGTAGCTGCAGTAGTAGTAGTAGTAGTAGTAGTAGCTGCAGTAGTAGTAGTAGTAGTAGTAGTAGCTGCAGTAGTAGTAGTAGCTGCAGTAGTAGTAGTAGTAGTAACTGTAGTAGGGGTAGCAAGGGTACCAAATATCCTCAATATTTTCTTTAATTTTCGTTCAATCTCTTTCAGGCATACAAGGTACTGGCGAAGTTATATGATGATGTCGATTTATTTCAAGACGAAACCGTGGAGAAAGTGTGTAAGATGTTCCTCTTGTGTGTGCATAGTGACTACTCCGGCCGTGGCATTGGCACAACAATGGTCAAGGTGAGATTGATTGGTTGATAGATACATCCATCCATCTATCCATATACCTAGGCTGCTTCCCCCAGAAAAAGGGAGGTAGCCGAGACAGGAAGACACACTCCCAATATACTCATCCACACAAACACATTCATTTGCATCTTAGCCCCAAGGCGAGAAGGGACAGATCCTCACTGCACCACTGCATGAGGGGCAACTGCGCAGTGCAATCAGCGACATCCACAGCAGGGCCTGACAGCAGAGCTGGTTTACCCCTGCCGCATCATAATGGACCCATCCCCTTACCCGCACCTGACAAGATCAGCTGATCAGACCAAATGCGGGAGAATATCCCCTTAGGGCTACTTCAGCATTTATTCCCTCACTATTTCTCTTCAGTCATTTCTATCACATGCAGCCACTCTTTCTTGCTCAACAGACATCCCTCTCGCATCAAACACTCTCTTCACACTATCCATCCATCCTATTCGTGGTCTTCCTCTCAGCCTGACACCTTTCACATCCGATCCAGCTATCTTTTTACCCAATCGCTTATCATCCATTCTCTCCATATGCCCAAACCATCGCAACACCCTCTGCTCAACTCCATCAGTCATCTCCCGCACAACTCCATTTCTCCTTTGCACTTCATCATATCTCACTCGATCAATACGTGTCACTCCACAAATACTCCTCAGACACCTCATCTCCGTTACATTCAAACTTTTCCTCTCTGCTACACCCATATTCCACGCAGTCGGTACCACAACACCCTCATACAGCCTTCTCTTTACATCCATTATAAGTGAACGACATCTCAACACTTTTTTCATTCCTCCCAGCACCTTTCGTTCTTCATTCATTCTAAACTTCACATCTGCATCTATTCTTCCATCCACAGCAACATACGACCCTAAATACTTAAAACACTCTACCTTCTCAAGCAAATCACCATTCAAAACTATATTCATCCTCCTACCATCTACCAACCTAGTACACTTCATTACTTTACTCTTATTCTCATTTACTTTCAATTTCCTCATTACACACGCCCTTCCTAACTCCTCTACCAACTGTCTCAATCTCTCCTCTGAATCAGCCACCAGTGCGGTATCATCCGCAAACAGCAGCTGCTTCAGATTCCACTCTCCACCATCAACATTCACCAGACTCAGACCTCCATCTAACACTCTTCCATTCACCTCCCTTACAACACCATCCATATAAATATTAAACAACCAAGGCGACATCACACATCCTTGTCTCAGCCCCACTCTCACGGGAAACCAATCACTCACAGCATTTCCCACTCTTACACACGCTCTACTATTTACATAAAAACTTTTCATCCCTTTTAGTAACCTACCATCAAGTCCATACAATCTTAAAACAGTCCACAAAGCCTCCCTATCAGTTCTGTCATACACTTTCTCTAAATCCATGAATGCCCAAAACACGTCCTTGCCTTTCGCTAAATACTTTTCACACATGTCTCACAGCGAACACCTCATCCTCGCATCCCCTCCCTCTCCTAAAGCCACACTTCTTTTCACTAATCACTCCCTCTGTACCCTCTCTAACTCTTAATTAACACTCTACTATACACCTTACCTACAGCACTCAACAGACTTATACCATAAAGCTAGTACATTCATACTGATCACCCTTACCTTTATGCATCGGAACCACACAAGCACTTGCCCAGTCAATTGGCACCATACCTCTCACAAAACACGCATTCAACAATCTTACTAACCACTCAACTATAGTTGGTCCACCACCTTTCAGGCATTCCACAGCACACCCGTCCATACCTGCAGCTTTCCCTGTTTTCATCTCCTTTACTGCCTTCTTCACTTCATCCATCGTGATCAAAGAATCATTCAACTCTCCCAACATATTTATTCCTTGCACCTTCCATCTGCCACAGCCTCAGCCTCCTTTTCCTCCTCTACATTTAACAATCTTTCAAAATACTCTGCCCATCTCTTCCTTACTGCATCCATCTCAGTTAACATCCTTCCATCCTCTGCTTTTACTCGCTCTTCCTTCCCAGACTCCCTTTCGCAACCTTTTCACTTCCATCCAAAACATTTTCTTATTCTGTTGAAAATTCTCAATCAACCGCCTACCCCACCTCTCATGTGCTGCCACTGTAGCATCACGCACAGCCCTTCTCGCCCTATTCCTCTCTTCCTTATACCTCTCATATGACACATCCATCCTGTGGAGCCACACTTCATATGCACATATCTCAGCCACAGCCATACTTACTTCCTCGCACCAACATTCACATCCCTTTCTTATGCACCACCCACTCGTCTCACACCACACACCTCTTCCATATTTTTTTTTTTATGTGAGGAAGAAGGAACCAAAGGCCATGAGCCCACAGTAACAGTTCCCTCCAAGAGAAAAACAAAATACAATAGAGAGCCAAATTCAAGATCCGATCATTTTGAGATGCCTGAACACACTGCGTTTGAAAGACTGGAGATCATAGGCAGCAGGAAATAGAGACAGAGGGAGACAGTTTCAGAGCTGACCTGTTGCATAAATGAAAGACTGGGAGTAACGGTTAACTCTTGCATTAGAGAGTTGGACAGAAAAGGGATGAGAGTTTGCTGCCAGACGGGTGCTACGCGCCCGTCGTAGAGGTGGAGGAATGCAAGCAGACAATTCAGATGAGCAGTGACCATTAAAGTAGCGATAGAAAAGAGATAAAGATGCAACAGTGCATCGAAGAGACAGAGGTTGAAGGGAGTCAGTAAGAGGAGGAGAGTTAATGAGACGAAAAGCCTTTGACTCCACCCTATTGAGAAGAGCTGTATGTGGGAAGCCTCCCCACACATGAGAGTTGTACTCCACACAGGGGCGGATAAAACCCCTGTATAGAATCAACAATTGTGCAGGGGTAAAGAAAGAGCGGAGTTGGCTTAGCACACCCAATCTCTTGGAAGCAGATTTTACAAGAGATGTAATATGATCTTTCCAAGATAAGTCCCGAGTAAATGAAACCCCAAGCATGTTCAAGGATGATTCAGTATTAAGCTGAATATTATTAAACATTAGTGGATATACCCGTGGAAGATTTTGTCGGATTGATAGGTGTAAGAACTGAGTCTTAGATGCATTAAAAACAACCATATTATTTTTACCCCAGTCAGAGATACGAGCCAAGTCAGATATTAGGTGTGCCATAGCCTCATCCCTTGTTTGTTGAAGTAACTGTTGAGATAGGCGTTGCGGGAACCGAATGGAAAGGTGAAGGGTGGAGTCATCAGCGTATGAGTCGATAGGGTTAGATGTACAGCTCAGAAGATCATTGATGAATAAAAGGAAGAGAGTTGGTGATAGGACAGAGCCCTGAGGAACACCACTGTTGATAAATCTAGGAGAAGAACGATGGCCGTCTACAACAGCGGCTATAGAACGACCAGAAAGGAAGCTAGCGATGAAGGCACACATAGAAGGATAGAAACCGTAGGAGGGCAGTTTGGAAATTAAAGATTTATGCCAGACTCGATCGAAAGCCTTTGAGATGTCAAGTGCAATGGCAAAGCTTTCGCCAAAGTCCCGAAAGGAGGATGACCAGGAGTCTGAAAGGTAGGTGAGAAGATCGCCAGTGGAGCGTCCCTGACGGAACCCGTACTGACGATCGGAAAGAATGTTGTGATAGGAAAGATGCCTTAAAATTTTTCTATTGAGAATTGACTCGAAAACTTTTGAAATACAGGACGTTAAAGCAATTGGACGACAGTTGGAGGGTTGTGACTGATCACCCTTCTTTGAGACTGGCTGAATGAGAGCAAACTTCCAGCAAGAAGGAAAGGTACAAGTTAGACAAAGGCGAAAGAGTTTGCCTAGGCAGGGTGTAAGCACAGAAGCACAGTTCTTGAGAACAACAGGAGGGACCCCATCAGGCCCATATGCCTTGTTAGTACTGAGGCCAGTGATGGCAGAAAATACATCAGCTGAAGAAATTTTAATGTCAGCCATGAGGAAGTCAGAGGGGGGAAGTGATGGAGGAACAGCACCGGAATAGTCTAAGGTGGAATTGGAGGAGAAAGTCTATGCGAAGAGATCTGCTTTATCAGTAGAAGAAATAGCTATAGAACCATTAGAGCAGAAAAGAGGAGGGAAGGATGATGAGGTAAAGTTGTTAGAAAGATTTTTGGCAAGGTGCCAGAAGGAGCGGGAAGAATTCGAGTTGGAGAGTTGAGAGCATTTAGTACGGATGAAATTATTTTTAGCAGAGCGAAGAACAGACTTAGCATGATTCCGGGCAGAAACGTAAATATGATGTGATTCAGGGGTGGGTTGGCTCTGGTACCTTTTGTAGGCCCTCTCCTTGTTGCGGACAGCATTAGAACAAGCGTGATTAAACCAAGGCTTTCTTGCGTTAGTCAAAGGATATGAGAAAGGAATGTATGCTTCCATGCTCGAGAGAATAACCTCCGTAATGCACACAAGGCACACTCAAATGGCTCACGGCCATGGAAGCAATAATCATTCCAGGGAGAACCAAAGAAGTACTGCCTGAGGGCCTCCCAGTCCGCGGCTCCAAAATGCCACAGACGACGTTTCCCTGGAGGGTGCACAGGCCGTACCGGAGTGATAGGACAGGTTAAGGTGATAAGGTTGTGATCGGAGGGGCCCAACGGAGAGAAAAGATTAACAGAGTAAGCAGAAGGATTAGTTGTGAGGAAGAGGTCAAGTATGTTGGAGCTCTCTCCAAGGCGATCAGGGATACGGGTAGGGTGCTGTACAAGCTGCTCTAGGTCATTAAGGATAGAAAAGATGTAGGCTTGTTCACCAGGTGGATCAGTGAAAGGAGAGGAGAGCCAAAGGTGGTGGTGAACAATGAAATCTCCTAGAATGGAGATTTCAGAGAAAGGAGAAATGGATAGAATGTGTTACATCGTAGAAGTAAGATAGTCGAAGAATTTTTGATAGTCAGTAGAATTAGGGGATAAGTAAACAGCACAGATATATTTAGTCGGAGAATGACAGGAAAGCCGAAGCCAGAGTGTAGAGAATTCAGAAGAATCGAGTTCAGGAACACGAGAGCAAGATAAGTCGTTGCGTATATATACACAACAGCCACCTTTGGCTTTGAAATGAGTATAGAGAAAGTAGGAGGATACAGAAAAGGGTTTGCTGTCAGTTGTCTCAGACAGCTGAGTCTCAGTTAGAAAAAGAAGGTGAGGTTTAGTGAAGGAAAGGTGGTGCTCAACAGAGCGAAAGTTAGAGGAAAGGCCGCGAATGTTGCAGAAATGAAGAAGAAGAGAGTCAGACAGTGGTTCCAGACACCTCGAGTCGTCACCACAGCATTCTTAAACAACGGCCATTGCTCCTCCACAGTGCCATTCTCCTGATCTTTCACTGCGTTCCACTCATCTTTCAATTTCTCGTAATACTCGATCACTTTCTCTCGTTTATCCAGCTCACTCACTTTCAGAACCTCCCTGCAACACCTAACTCTCCTAGCTCTCACCCATCTCTTATCTACTCTCAACTTTCCCTCCATCAGGTAGTGGTCAGACTTACCTCCACCCTTCCTTCTTAAAACTCTCACATCCAACAATCTTCCTATTACATTCCTGGACACAACCACATAGTCCATCAGTGCTCTGTCAACAACACTTCCACCCTCCTGTCTCACCTATGTATACTTATAAATATATTTCTTCTCAAATAAGGTATTTCCAATCACCATCTCTCGTTCAACACACATCCCTATCATTCGTTACACATTTTCATCTCTTCCAGGCACACCATGAATACCAACTACACCTTCAACTGCTACATTTCCCACTCTGGTATTCAGATCTCCCATCATTACCACATTCACATTCGCTCCAAAACTCTGCAGACACTCATCAACATCATTCCAGAAAGACTCCCTCTCTTCTTCATCCCTTTCACTACCAAGCCCATATGCACTCACAAATACCCATAACTCACTTTCAAATTTCGCTTTCACCCACATCAGGCTCGATGACACCTTCCATTCAGTCACACACTGCTGTACTTCCGGGTTCATCAACAAGGCCACACCTTCTCTTGCCCTTCCTCTGTCAACACCTGAGAATCTTCTATTTACACCTCCAAACTTAGGCTCACCTTTCCCTTTCATCGTTTCACTCAAAGCTAACACATCCAACTTTCTTCTCACAAACATTCTCCCAATCTCCTCCCTTTTAACCTCAAGTTTACTACATCCACGCACATTCATAGACCCAATCTTCAGGGTACGGTGATAACTCAGTCCCCCATCCCTTTCTATTCCCTGTCTCATTGTAGGAACTAAAAAAAGAAAAAAAGAAAAAAGAGGAAGGGGTCCCTAGTCCCCTCACCCCTCCCCTTTCAGTCGCCTTTTACGACACGCAGGGAATACGGTGGCAGTATTCTTCCTAACACAACCTGGCCGCAGAGCAGTAGTACCACCCCATAGTGCGGCCAGACTGTGTCCCTCCCGCCACAGGGGTGATAGACATACTTCATGCATACAGACACAGATAGATAAATGGGCATAATACATGCATATATACAGAGGTAAATTGATTAATGGATGGATGGATGGGCGGAGAGAGAGAGAGAGAGAGAGAGAGAGAGAGAGAGAGAAAGCAATAGATATATAGATAATGTGACCAGAGTCCCGTTTTTAGGCGGGACAGTCCCGCTTTTTTGACAACTGTCCCGCTTTTTTAATTGTGGCTGAAATATCCCGCTTTTTGAGCAAATTATCTAAAATTTCCCGTGTTTAGAAAAACACTTACCTTAGCTATAACATAACCTTCTTTTATGAAATGATGATGAATTAGCAAAATTATGCATAATCCAAACCAAATGAAATAATGAATTGTTAATATATAATCTGTAATACTAACTGGTAACTTTAGTCAGCCCATTCACCGTACCGTACTGTATATTGGAATTCGTTTGAGACGTTAGTGTTTGATTAGCAGCCTCAGGGTGAGGTGATGCGCAGCAGCAGTCGCTGTCACTCACATAAGTCACTGTATTTTATATATACATATATATATATATATATATATATATATATATATATATATATATATATATATATATATGTGACAATGTCCCGCTTTTAGCTCCAATAAAATATGGTCACCTTATATATAGACAGACATAATACATAGATACATAAATAGGTAAATTGATGTATGGGTGGATGGAATAGATAGATAGATATAGATAGATGATGGATGGATGGATGGATAGATAGGTAGATGGATAGACAGGTAGGCTGGTGAATGGATGGATTGATATTTTAATGGGTGAATGGATAGATAGACGGGTTGATAGATCGATAGACAGATAGACAGTAGGCACATATTTTGACATTGATGGATGGATGGATAGATAGGTAGTTAAATAGAAAGATAAATATATGGATGGATGGACAGATAAATAGATAGATGGATGCATAGATAGACAGATAGATAGACAGACTAAACCCGTTTATTTCAATGAAGAAACAGGGGCGTCATTTGGGGGGGGGCAGCAAGGGGCACTCGTCCCCCCCAGGCTTTCTGAGGGGGCCTCCAAATCAAGTACAATTAACGAAAAAAAAAAAAGTTAACACCATGAAATTAAAAATAATTTGTATTTAACCTCAATACGTTTTGAGTGAAATATATCGTGTGTGTGTGTGTGTGTGTGTGTGTGTGTGTGTGTGTGTGTGTGTGTGTGTGTGTGTGTGTGTGTGTGTGTGTGTAATAATCACAAAATTTACTAGGTATATTAAAGGATGTCAGTGTAAATATGTTCCTAGCCCGCTGTTCAGTTACAGTAACTTCAGCATCAAGCTGCCTTTTTTATTGTATTCTGGCTATCATTAAAAGTTTTTATTCATCTTAGGAAGTACGTACCTGTCTTTTCGTGGACATAATGAGGGTGGTGAGCCATTGAATTCAGGAAATTTTGTAGCAATTCTTCTCCTAATTCCTGAATCAAATCCCTCTCTAAAACAAAAGTTACATCGACGATATGACCATCACACAAGTCCTCAGTACCAGCATGAGTTGATGTCAGTTGTTGGAAGTCATATCAAAGACACAACTTGTGCTGAAGCACAAGAAGCCAAGTACTTCTCAGTTATGGTTGATGAAACGAAAGACTTGTCAAAAAAAAAGAACAGATGGCTATTCTTGCGCGGTACTTTAGTGAGGGTATTGTGAAGGAACGTGTCATTGGAACCTATCACATGGAAAAGGTTGATGCTGCAAGTTTAGCTGATTTTATATATAAGGAGATAGAACAATCTGGTTTTATTTGGTCCAACTGTGTGGCTCAGTGTTATGATGGTGGATGCTTTAGCGGGATTCAAGCAAGACTACGGGATAAAATTCCCCAAGCAGTATACATACATTGCCATGCACACAGGCTGAATTTAGTACTGGACGCCTGCATAAAGAATACCAGTGGCCTCTATTCATTTTTTTTTTTTTTTAGTTATTAATACATCTTACACATTTATTACTAACAGTAACACAAGGAACCAACTTTTCACAGAGGCACAGAAAGCAGATCTTCAGGTTTTGACACTAGGAAGACCTACTATAACTAGATGGTCTTACTATTATAGGTCAGTATCAAAGGTTAAGCTTCGCTATGGAAGTTTGCTATCAGTGCTTCATACAGTTTCAGAGGGTTCTGATTCAGAAGCTGCAGCAGGAGCAATTGGACTGTACAAAAAATTAGTCTTTCAGGTTCGTAATGGGTCTACATATTACTGAACAAGTCCTTAGCGTTATCAATAGTTTGTCAGATCAGCTTCAAGCAAAGGAAGCCTTACTATCTGAAGCTTGCTCTCTCATACAGTCAACTATTAAAGAATTGCAGGTCTTGAGAACTGACGAGGCTTTCTTTGATATTTTTGACAAAGCTAAAGATTTTGCTTCAACATATGTGACTGATACCAACTTGGAAAATTCAAAGCAATTTGGCATACTTAAGAGAATTCAGAAGGTATCATGAAGACTAAAGAGCTTAACTGATTCAGCGCTAGAGAGAAGTGAGGTGAATACTTGTATTGCTCCAAAGACTGAAATCAAAAGAACCTATTTTGATATATTAGACAGATTTCTCTCAGAGCCTGATATTCGCATCACACAAAAATGCCCTTAATAGAAGCAATCAATGCACTCAGTTGCAATTCCAGAGACTTTCTAGAATATGAGAAGCTTTCTATTATAGTACAGTCTTTAAAATTCTTCTAGTTTCCTAAATATCTGCTGCAAAAAGACATTTTCTAAGTAAGAGTGACAAGCCAAAGCATCTGTTTGAATTATATGATGAACTCAAACCATTAGATTGTGCTTATTCAGAAATAGTGAAAATTATCAAAATTCTTATCACCCTTCTAGTAACTACTGCAGGCAATGAACGACTTTTTTCAACATTTAGCTTAGTCAAGACATTTCTAAGAACCTCAGTGAGAATTGATCGCTTAGTGACCTGCTACTTATGGCCTCAGAAAAAGGAACTTGTTAAAAATCTTAACTTTAACACCCTGGTTGATAACTTTGCAAAGCAGAGATCACGGAGATATCCACTGTTGCAGTAGTTTATTCATTTTTCAATGCAATAAATATGCGTAGTTTAGTTTTCAATTTCCTCTAACGAATTCTGAAATTAATATACTATTCTTACCTGAACCTCTTCCAGATTTGAAAACCATCACTTTATTTCTCCCACCGCTTAGTGTACAGCTAATTTTTAACATTACTTTGCATGGTTCATGGAATTTTGGAGGCTAGTAAACTAAAAGCTTTCCATTTTTAATTCATTTACAAGTTTACAACTTCTCATTCTCAATTTTATGTTCATTATCTTTTCATTAGTCTATAAGAATGAAGTCAGTGTAAGCTTTCACCAATACAAATATTTTAATTGCTATTTGGTCTATTATCCAAGGTCATTAGCATATAATGCAATGATATGTACTTTACCATGCACTTTAAATTATATATTCAACTTCACACAAAAATACTGTCAATGCTAGAATATCCATTAGTGTGTGTCAGGAAGTAATTGGTTAAATATATATATATATATATATATATATATATATATATATATATATATATATATATATATATATATATATATATATATATATATATATATATATATACATATAGATATTGATATAGATATATATATCATCATCATCATCAGCCTTTGAGGTCCACTGCAGGACCGGCCTATCCCTACCGAAGCAGGGACGATACAGCCAATGTATCTCTACCCAGTGGCTTAGGCTGTCTGGTAGAGACTGTACTGTATGTAGGGTGAGAAGTGCTTGTGAGTGTAACTGTAGTGTTGTAATGGCTTTGGATGTGTGTGTAGTCTGTGAACCAAGTGTAATCAGCCCGCCTCAAGTCAATTGGGTGAAAGCATACTACAGTCGCGGCGCAAGACTCTGAGGTTGTCATTATCGTACCCTGGCAACCTACCATTCAAAAGTGCGTCCGATGGCGTGTCATATTATACACGAATCATATTACGCACGAATATTTTATACACGAATATTATTATACACGAACATATTATACACGAATCATATGCATCTCATATTATACACGAAATCAGATGCACTTTTGAATGGTAGGTTGCCAGAGCACGATAATAACAACCTCAGAGTCGCGCGCCGCGACTATAGTAGGCGACACTGGTTCAACCACAGCACCCCTTATGTCCGCCAAAGTAGTAAGTGGCTCGGTGAACGCTTCCCAAATTTTTACAACTCTGGCGGGAGGTGAATCTACGTCCACCAGCGTGAGAAACGCACACTCTACCACTGTACCACAGAGGCTCCATATATATATATATATATATATATATGTGTGTGTGTGTGTGTGTGTGTGTGTGTGTGTGTGTGTTTACTGCTTTAATTCCCTGACCATAGCTTTGCATGTGACTTCAAAATGCTCGCTCGCCACCCCACCTATGTGGGGAGGTGGGCGTAGGGGGGGCCTCCTTAATAGCCTATCCCCCCCCAAAGAAAACTGAAATGACGCCTCTGTGAAGAAACGTCTCATATATATATATATATATATATATATATATATATATATAGAGAGAGAGAGAGAGAGAGAGAGAGAGAGAGAGAGAGGCAGCATTAAAAGAAATAAAGCCACCAAGTAAACGAATTTTGTCATATACTTTAGGCTGCGTTACTAAGTGAAACAGGAGACTACCTAACACCTCTCCCTTAGCGATTTATTTTTGAATAGTTGACTTAGCATTATCTTGTATGACACGTTGTTTTTAGTTTGCGTTATTATTATTATTATTATTATTATTACTGTCCCTGGTTGGTGGTGGCAACCATTTCCGTGTCTGCCCTCTCTCTCTCTCCCTATGTCTCCCATCTTTCCTGTCACCTTTTATTACTCCTCTTTCCTTTTAACGTGGCTTTACATTGAGTGACAAGCCAAATGGTTTCCTGTAAGCCAGGAAATCATTTACACTGCTGGGTGGTAACCATATACCCAACCCATACGTGTTCCCTACGTGACAGCAAGTGGGTTGGCGGAGGGTTAGTGCCCCTCCCTGCAAAACAACTAACTCAAAGACAAACGACCACCCTTACGGGATTACGGTGTCTGGCTATAGTATTCGGTTGCAGTAATGGTAGTAGTAGTAGTAGTAGTAGTAGTAGTAGTAGTAGTAGTGGTAATAGTAGTAGTAGTAGTAGGTCATAGTAATGGTGGTAGAGATAGCAGAAGTAGTAGTAGTAGCAATGGTGGTGGTGGTGGTAGTAGTAGTACTAGTAGTAGTAGTAGTGATAGTCGTGGCAGTAGTAGTAGCAGTAATAGTAGTGATAGCAGTAGTAGTAGTAGTAGTAGTAGTAGTAACAATAATGGCGGTAGTGATAGTAGTAGTAGTAGTAATAGTAGTAGTAGTACCAGTAGTAGTAGTAGTAGTAGTAGTAGTGGTATTAGTAGTAATAGTAGTAGTAGTTGTAGTAGTAGTAATAGTGGTGGTGGTAGTAGTAGTAGTAGTAGTAGTAATGGCGGTAATGATAGTAGTAGTAGTAACAGAAAACCCTGGAACTAGATCAAACAATAAGGTGCAACAATCGGAATAATTCGTTAAGGGGCAGGCGTTAGGGATTAATTCTCCCTATATCCACAGAAAGCACTGGAACTGGGTAAACAAAATGGCTGCCATCTTGCTTCAGTGGACATAACAAACAGTCTTTCGGGGAAAATATACAAACGGTTGGGATTTGAAATTTTGAGTACCTTGGATCTGACAACGGTGACTGTAACGGCTGTGGACGCGTCTTGCATCCCGGGAGAGACTACGATGATGGCCATGGTGAAGAGGCTACAATAGACCCCAATAGAAACATCCTAACACCTCTTCCTTAGCGATTTAGTTTTCCTGGATCTTGTTACGACTGTAGAAGCAGCTTGCATCCCAGGAGAGAATGTGATGAAGGCTATGGTGAAGAGGCTACAATAGACCCCAATGGAGGCTTCCTAACATCACTTCCTTAGCGAGTTAGTTTTCTTTGATCTTACGACGGATTTTATGTATCTTGCATCCAGGAGACGCTGATGAAGGCTATGGTTAACCCTAGAATGTTTACGTTATTATCCTCACAGTACTGCTTTCGTCGGGAGAATTTTTTTTTTTTTCGACATTTTCTTTCAGTTTAGTCTATTTTAGTCTCTGTACACTTTAGTCTCTTTGATATAATCATACACTAATTATACACCTGAAAAAAATAAAATAAAAAAAATGTAACACAAATGCTTTTGTTGGGTAAAAAAAACATTTAATCCATATTATACCTGTGAAACACCTTTTTTATCAATTTAGACTCTTTTAGATTGTTTTCACCCTTTAGTCTCCTTGATTTAATCAGAAACTAATTATACACCTGGAAAAAAGGAAAACACAAAAATAAAAAAAATGTAACACAAATGCTTTTGTCGGGTAAAAAACACTTTAAACCCAAATATCCTGGTGATAAATGCGAGATGAAACCACACCACTACCTATGTAGGTAGGGGGTAGGGTGGATTGAAGGTGTAGGGAAGGACAGCTCCAAAGCTCTTATCATAACAAAATAGCAAATAAATGAATCGCCGAACAGGGAAATTAACCCGACGTCAGCATTCTAGGGTTAAGAGGCTACAACAGACTCCGATAGACACCAGGAGACTCCAATAGAAGCTTCCTAACACCTCCTCAGTAGCGATTTAGTTCTTTTGCGAGTGGCTAATGCCGTCTTCTATGTTACTTTTAGGGAGAAAATGATTCAAGTAACAGAAGTAGATGGCATGGTGTGTACTAAGCAAAGCAAATCGCTTAGGAAAAGATGTTAGGGAGCTTGCGTAACCAACAGAAATAGTATTAATAGAAATAGTAAAAGTAAAAATTGTAATACTATTAATTGTAATAGCAGCAATAATAATAGTAGTCATAGTAGGCTAATGGTAATAGTAGTGGTAGTAGTAGTAGTAGTAGTAGCTGTAGTAGTAATAATAATAATAATAATAATAATAATAATAATAATAATTATTATTATTATTATTATTATTATTATTACTGTCATTATTATTATTATAGTTATTATCATTATTATTATTATTATTATTATTATTATTATTATTACTATTATCATCAGGTATAACTTTATGTAATGATGCAATGTAATTACCGTATGAAATAAAATGAAATGAAATTGCTATTTCTTCCTAATCATCATTATCATCATTACCATCACTAGCATCATGATCATCATCATCACTGGCATCATTATTATCATCACTACCATCATCATCATCATCATCATCATCATCATCATCATCATCACCACCACCACCACCACCACCACCACCACCACCACCACCACCACCACCACCACCACCACCACCACCACCACCACCACCACCATCATCATCATCATCATCATCATCATCATCATCATCATCATCATCATCATCATCATCTCAGTCATCATCATCATCCAGATATCTCCACTAATAATGAGGTAGGGTCGAGAGAAAGAGAGAGAGAGAGAGAGAGAGAGAGAGAGAGAGAGAGAGCAGTGTAAGATGAGAGGTTATAAAACGACGAACAAATAGAAGGAACGAAGGGAGGGAGGGAGGAGGCAAGAAAGGAAAAAGAAAGGAAGGAAAAATGAAAGAGAGAGAGAGAGAGAGAGAGAGAGAGAGAGAGAGAGAGAGAGAGAGAGAGAGAGGAAGGAAGCGAGGGAGATGGATGAAGAAAGGTAAGGACGGAAAGATGAAATAGGGGCAGGAGAATAAAGGAGGGTAGGAAAGAAGGGGGGAGAGACGGAAAGAGAAAGAAAGATGGGAAGATATAAAGGAAGAGAGAGGAGAGAGGGAAGGAAGAAATACAGAAATGAAGAAAGGTAGGAAGGAGGAAGGAAGGAAGAAAGGGAAGAAGAAAGGAAGGAAGGGAGAGAGAGAGAGAGAGAGAGAGAGAGAGAGAGTTACAATGCACCAAAATTGAATTACAGAAAGATGTCACTTTACCCAGTAAGTTAACTCACTACTAGGGGATTGGTTCACTTAAAATGAATAAAATCGTCTGGTTAAAACAAGAGACTGCGGAAGAGAAGCACACACACACACACACACACACACACACACACACACACACACACACACACACACACACACACACACACACACACACACATCATCATCATCATCATCATCAATCATCAGTCATCATCATCATCCGGACCTCCTTTCTCACCCTAGGGCAGGGTGAGGAGTAGCAATGTCCAGACAGCCCAAATTTGCCCAATCCAATGGGCCACGCTTCCAGTCACTCATCATTTAATCCTCCAGAATCCTGGCTCTATCGGTCGCGACAAAAACATTCACCATATTCTGCAGCTTCACACAAACGTATCCGATAGAGTCCATCCGGACGCTGCCACGTTCAAAAGGGATGCCAAAGCCCTGATCATGCACTTCTCCTCACAACATTCATCCAGCCAGCTCGATCTCTTGTCAGGTCCCTAGCCTCACCGACTTTCAAACCTCTCTTCCTCACACACTCATTCATCATATATCTCCACCTTCTCCTTGGCCTACCTCGCCTCCTCCCTCCTTCCAGCTCGCTCAGATATACCTTTTACACCACTCTATTGTTATCCATTCTCGCAACATGACCATACCATCTCAGGACACTCTTCGATTCTGGTGTCTACCGACTTCCTCATTACACATCTTTCACGAATCACATTATTTCGTATCCTACCCACCTTCTGTATTCCACATACATCCCTCAGCAGTCCCATCTCCACTTTTCTTACTCTTGACTTTTCATTTTCATGCCACACCATAGACTTACACAATATGTTGAAGTTGGCACTAACACTCCTTCATGCAAGCCTGGTGTAGCTGCAACACTAAAGCCTCTGTTTCTTATCAAGGCCTTCATTGCACCTGCGACTTTTCTTCCTTGTGTCACTCTGCTTTCCACTTCTTTTGCACATTTTTCTCTCTTTTCTCTCACTGTACCTAGGTATTTGAACTCTCTCACCAATTCCAGTCTCTCTCCATTCACTGTAACATTGCAATGAGAATCACCTTCTCTCTCAATAACCATCACTTTACTCTTTTCTTCATTTACTCCCAAGGCACGACGCTTACAGACATCTGCAAAACTCTGCACTAGCCTACCAAGTTCTTGTCCGGTATTTGCAAGTAGTGCTACATCATCAGCATACAACAAATTGGAGATATTCCATCCATCACCATTCATTACCAACGCCATGCCCTTCTCCATTACTCGTGTTTTTACTTTTCTCATCACCCCATTAAAAGATATATTGAACAACCATGGAGACATCACACAACCCTGTCGCATGCCCACACTTATCGTGAACCATTCACTTAGATGCTCATTAACCTTTACACATGCTTCGCTACTATCATAAAAACTCTTCACGGCACCTAGCAGCTTACCATCTACACCGTGCATGCGCTAAACTTTCCATGGTCCTTCTCTGTCCACTTTGTCGTATGCTTTTTCCAGATCCATGAATGCCATGAACACCTTATGGTCCTTCTCACAAGCCTTCTATGCTATCTGTCTCACTGCAAACTTTTGATCTACACATCCTCTGCCACTTCTAGAGCCATCCTGTTCATCACTCACTAGGACTTCTGATATCTCTCTTACTTTCTTTATAATAATTCTTCCATATACCTTCCCTATCACACTCAATAAACTTATGCCACGATAATTCTTGCACTCACTTCGCTCACCTTTATTTTTGTACAGGGGTACAATCACAGCCTTTTTCCACTCTGCAGGCACAGTTTCACTCATCCATGCCTTCTTACATATCTCCAACAAGCACCTCATTCCACTCTTTCCACTACTCTTAATCATTTCCGCACACACTTCATCAACCCCAGCTCCTTTCCCATTTTTCAGCCGCGTCACAGCACTCTTCACCTGTGCGAGTGTCACGTCTCCTGAGGGGAGCACACTCCCAAAACCAATCATGTTTACAGGTGCTCAGCTGTATTCCCATTCACTAGGCTTTCAAAGCAATCTTTCCATCAGGTCCTTACTTCATCCCCAAGGGTTAATAATTTACCACCTACATCCTTCACACCATCACATTTCTTTCCGCTTTCACGACTACATTTCCGCACCTCTTTCCAGAATAATTTCCTATTTTCAGAGTAGTTTGCATTCATTTTTCATCCTAGATCATCATTTACCTCGTTCTTTTTCCTTTTTACTAGTCTCTTTACGTGCTTCTTGCTGTCAATATATTCAGTTCTTATTTCAACTGAACCCCTGTCCTGTAACCACTTTAGCCACTTCTTCCTCTTTTCCTCCACTGCTCTTTTAACCTCCTCATCCCACCATGCCGTAACTTTCTTCTTTGTTGTTACTCTTGCCACACCACACACAGCTTTAGCATTCCTAACTAAGCAGTCCCTATACGCATTCCACAGGCTGTCCAGATCCATTTCATTCCAATTCACTGATTCTAACTCCTCCTCTAATTTGGTCCTGTAACCATATGCCATTTCTTCGATCCTCAGCTTCTCAACCTTCAGTCTTTCTCCCTGACTGCTCCTCTCTCTCCTGATCCACCTCACTCCTCTCAGTTTGATCACATACAACAACTATATGATCTGACATACCCCCCACATCGTTTTCTCACGGCCCTTGTAGCAGCAACCATTCCCAGCATTGACCTCTTTACGAGCACGTAATCAATCAGGGCTCATTCAATACGATTCCCATTCCCTCTATACCATGTATATTTTGTGCATCTTTGTTTGAAATACGAGTTACGAATGCACAACATCCTTTTTTGACACATGTCCTTCAGTCGCTTGCCATTATCATTTTCTCCTGGTACTCCCTTACAACCCAGTATGTTATCCATAGGACCAGTGCGTACTCTTCCATTCATATCGCCCATTACAATCAGTTTATAGCTCCTGGACATTTCTCCCGCTACTTCATCCAGCTCATCCCAAAACCTTTCTCTCTCTCACTCCCGTCTTCACACGGTGCATAAGCTACAATTACCGCCACTTTCACCCTCTCAGACTTGAAATGACATACATACACCTCGAGCTGACACATTTGTAATCTCTCATTCCACTCTGCTACACCTCATTCATCATTAAAGCAACTCCATCCTTGCATCTTCCTAGGTTCAGTAAATTAGTCTTACAAATCACTCTTCAGCTTTAAAATCGCCTGTACACCAAAGTTATATTACTTAGGTTACTCTCATCGTAAAGCTGTTATACTGGATTTAAGCTAACTTGGCATAATATCCCCCCAGTAATAATACCAAGTGAGATTAAGTCTGTTAGTTAGGCTAAGGTTAAGGTTATTTAGAGAACCGATTATATATCAATATTATTTGGGGAAATATTCTAATTTCACTGTTTCGCATTTGTTTCTGACAGATTAATGACGTTTGAGCCTAAGAGCAAAAAGAAACGAATTATCCAGTCTGATGTGTGTGTGTGTGTGTGTGTGTGTGTGTGTGTGTGTTTCGACGTGACAGACACTTCAATACTCCGCCGTCTTTTCATGTTCAGTTTCATTTTATATAATGATGATGATAAAGATGAAATTGACGGGAAATATTTGTGATAGTGATGCTGGTGATGATGATGATGATGGAGATGATGAGTGCAATGATGACGAAGGTGAAGATGATGATGATGATGATGATGGACTTTAAGAATTTAAGTCGCATTTTTTCACTACTCAGAAACTTCAATATTTTTTCCCCAAAAAATTTCAGATGGATAGATGAACATTTATCGCTTTACACGGGAATTTATGAGTGGCTAATCTCTCTCTCTCTCTCTCTCTCTCTCTCTCCTCCAGGCTTTTTTTTTTTTTTTAACCTCTCCCCTCCTCGTATATTAAGTTTTCCCCTTTATTCCCCTTTCCCCTTCCCCTCTTTTCTTATCGTTCTTTCTCGTTGGTTTGCCTTCCTTTATTCAGTGTGCTTCTGGTTCATCTTTGCTCCCCAGTCTTTGTTCCAGTTTTATTATATTTTGTTATTTGTATCATTTCTTTTTCTTTGTATCAGTAACTTCCTTTCCCTCTTCCTGTACGAGGGATCCATCTTTATATAACTGCATCTATTTTATCTATCCATCCATCCATCTGTCTATCTATGTCTATATCGACTTATCTAACTATATATCCAACTATCTGTTTCATTCTTACTGCCAGACGATTTTCTTTAGCTTGGCAGTAGAATAAGTTTGGTTAGGTTAGAATAGGTTAGGTTATTTACGGATAGGTAAGCTTAATTTAGTTTCTTTTAGAATAGATTAGGGAAGTTAGGTCAGGTGAGGTTAAGTTACGTTAGGCAAGTTAGGTCAGGGTAAGTTAGGTTAGCGTAGGTTAATACTGCTTATATGTGACTGAGTGACAAGGCAAATGGTTTTGTGCGTTACAAGAATCCATTGACTATGTTGGGCAGTTCATTATAACCAACAATTGAACTCCTGGCTGTAGAAGAGAAAGGGTTAGAGTTAGGCATATCGACTACACGAGATTCAAGATGAGAGTGTTAGTTGTCGCAAAGGCCGAATCTTATTTTCATATACTGTAAAAACAGATACAGGCCATGAAAAAAATTAGCGACAAAAGTCTGTAGTATATCGCCAGTACTGAAGACTTCACGATCGACAGACTTCGGCCTGGAGACACTAGATAGGCTGCTGTACATCTTTAATTAATCCCTTAAGTACGAGAGACATTTCATACATTGAGTAAAATCGTCTGGCAGGAACAAAAATTAGGTGCAACAACACGTCATCGCAATCAAGCGGCTAATAAATACGAGAAATTTGAGGTTGCCCAAAGCGTGGCATGCGAAGTAGTGCGAGTGATGAAGATAAAGCGAGGACAAAGTAACGAGCACAAAGTGATGACGATAAAGCCGCAAAAACAAGTTAACGAGGACAACATAGCGAAGGCAAAGTGAGATCAAAATAATGCAAGTTATGCCAAAGTGAGACTGGGACTTCAGGAGAATTCTCTTAAACTGCTACCTTTGCCCCTCCCACCCTCTCTAAATTCAGGCGAAGTTACTGCCACCACAGGGGAAAATTTATGGTCGTGAAATTACCGTGTGTGATTGTGCTTTTTTTCTTTTTTTTTTCATTTTGGGATGCGGAGAAATACGGTAAAATATTCTTAAAATTGAGAGTTTGGTTACTGCTTGTGGACATTATTGGCAGATCTGACGTTACTGGTATTTAGTAGTGCATGGGCATTATATCTGTCTATCTATCTATTGTCAGACGCCATAATCTCGTAAGGGGTGGTCATTTGTCTTTGAGTTATTTGTTTTATGGGGAGGGGCACTAACCCTTCACCAACCCACTTGTTGACATGTAGGGAGCACGTATGGTTTGGTAATATGGTTACCACCCAGCGTTGTAAATGGTTTCTTGGCTTTCAGGAAACCATTTGGCTTGTCAATGTAAAGCCACCTGTAAAGAAAAGAAAAGAAATAAGAAGTGACAAGAAAGATGGGAGAAATAGGAAGAGAGGAGGGCAGGCATAGAAAAAGAATGATAAAGGCTTAGGAAGAAGTAGGCAGTACTACATCCAGTGAGGGGATGATGGTCGCCATCACCTACCGGGGCATATTTGAAGGACAGTGCGTAAGAAATATGTATGGGTATCCCTATAATATTGGTAAGTCTGATGTTATGGGGAGTTAGTAATGCTTAGGCTTTGTGTTATGTAGGCTATATGGGCGTTGTGGATGTTGTGTTATGTGTGTGGGTATTTTGGACGGGTTGTGCGTAAGACAGGTGTAGTAGTAGTAGTTGTTGTTCCCTAGGCAGTCTGGCCGAACAGCCCCGAGTCCATTAGGAAGGTCATGGCCAAGACCGGGCTTTCCCACAGAGCTCTCAAAGAGTGTATGTTGTGTTGTTGGTGTAGGTGATTGTGTGCAATGCAGTCTTCCATAATGTGCTTAATAGTATGGGGTGCTGTGTTGCATCCTGGACAGGCATCAGTGACAGAGTCATCCAGCCTTTTCTGGTAGCTTAAGAGGGCTGGATGGTGCCAACATCTCAGCCTGGCAAGGTGGACCCTGTCCTCACGAAGGAGGTAGGATTCAGAAGGGTGGATGTCAGTAGGCCGTGCATGCAGCTGTGTGTTGTTTTTAAGTGACTGAATGGAGCGGCGAGTGATCTGAGTGTGGATATGCTTCTGGAAGCTGGTCTGAGGTGGGCGAGGGAGGACAGATGACAGTATGGTATCATGTGCTGGGTGTTGTTTTGATGTTCCTTGGTGTGGGTGGATGTGCTGCCATGTAATATAGTGGATGTTGTGGGTTCAGCAAGAAACTGGGTGCCTCTCATGTCCAGGTGATCCTTGACTTTGAGGACTTTGGTTTCTTGATGTAGGTGGTCTGTGGGTGTAGCAGTTGTGCAGCCCGTTATTATTTTTAGGGCCTTGTTCTGTATGGTCTGTAGAGTGTTGTAGTGTGTTTTGGTGAGGTTAGAAGCCCAGGCAGGGCTTGCATAATTCATCACTGAACGTATGTATTGTTTGTATACTGTGGTGGTGGATTCTTTGTTGTGTCCGAATGTTGTATGGGCAAGTGACCTCAAAGCACTGAGTCTTGGTGTTATTTTATCTTTAATGTTTGTGATGTGTTGTTTAAATGGCATTGATGTATTGTATGTTACACCATGGATTTTGTGTGTGTGTGTGTGTGTGTGTGTGTGTGTGTGTGTGTGTGTGTGTGTGTGTGTGTGTGTGGAAGGGGAGTGTTGTTTATGGTGAGGTGTGGGATGTGACTGTGTTCTGCTGTCCAGTTTGTGAGAAGGGTCACTGTAGATTTGGTTGGGGCTATTCTGAGCCTGTTTGTGGTGAACCATTCGTGTAGTGTGTTGAGGTAAGGTTGAATGATTTGTGCTGCTGTGTTTCCGTTCTGGTGCATACACGTAAGTCTTATATCATCCGCATAGGAAGCTACTTGTATCTGTAGTGTGTGGGGTGTGGGTATGCCGTGCACGTATAGATTGAAGAGTGTAGGGGACAAAACAGATCCTTGGGGGACGCCGTTTGTGAAGTTTCTGATGTTAGAAGACTGACAGGCAAATGTTACATGTGCACATCTGCCTGCTAAGTAGTTTGCCAGCCATCGTTTTGTGTTATTGTGCATGTTTGTGTTGAGTATTTTGTTTGTGAGGTTGTGGCGGGGGATGGCATCAAAAGCATTGCTAATGTCTAGTGTGATTAGGAGTGTTCTGTGTGGTGGCCTAGCTGAATTCATGCCATCGAAAACTCTCTGTGTAAGATGTGTAAGAAGGGTGTTTGTGGAGCGTAGTGGCCTAAAGCCATGTTGTGACTGGGCTAGTGGAATGTGAGGTGTGATTAGTTGTAGTACCAGTCGTTCAGTGACTTGAGAGGGGGTGCAGAGGAGTGTGATGGGGCGGTGTGAGGAGGGTAACGTGGGGTCTTTGTTGGGTTTAGGGATAGTGATGATAATGCCATGCCTCCAGATGTTGGGTATTATGTTGTGTGAGTAGCTGTAGTTTGATATGTTGGTGAGTGCTTGTATGCCTTGTGGTCCAAGGTGTTTAAGGTGAATGTTGCTTATGTTGTCTGGTCCATAGGCAGATGAGTGCTTGAGGTTGTTAATGATGTGCTTCGTCTGGTTGTAGGTGAAAGGTGCGTAGTCTGGGTCTGTGGGGAACTGTCTCTTACGTCGGATGATACGTCGGTCTTCGGGATGGGGATTTAAATGGCTGACTTGTGAAAAGTGTTTGATGAGAGTGTTTGCTTGTTGTCTAAATGGGTATGGTGTCTGTTGTTGTGATGGCAGCGTGTGATTGTATGGTGTTGTTGTTGGAAAGTGTGATGCTGTTTAGTGTTTTGTAGAGTTTGCTGATGTTTGTTTTGTGGTCAAGTGTTTGGAGGTAATATTTCCAGTTTAGTGTTTGCTGTTCTGATATTTTATTGTTTATTTGACAGGTGTAATTGGTATCACTGTAATACTGGGGCGCCTGATGTTACGTGGAGCTATTCGGAGTCAGTAATGCATGGGTATTGGTATGTGGGTGTATTTGGTTTTTGGGTAAGGCAGGTGGATTTTTATCACTTTCGTACGTCAACTCGCCTATCAACAATGAAAAAAAAAAAAAGTCAGTCATATTCTCTTCCAGCTGCTCATAGAAAGACGATTAATTTATCCACTGTTCTTTATATCTCTTCCTCATACTCCATCTACAACTCTCTCTCTCTCTCTCTCTCTCTCTCTCTCTCTCTCTCTCTCTCCATTATTTAACTAGGCGAAGATTTTCGCCCTTTTTGAAGCTAATTTCCCGTAGCACATTGACAAAATATTCCAATACATATTTCCATAGAACTTTTTTGTATCTAGCATAATAATCTAGTGTCAATTTTTTCTTAATTCAAGATGGAGAGAGAGCAACTTTAGGCTACTTAGTGGACAGAGTATGCTTCTCAATGCTACCCCTCTACAGACTTCCACAGCATTTCTTTGTGACTAGTATCATAATCTTGTGTCAATCTGTTATGACGACTTAGCTTTTAAGATGGAGAGAGGGCAATTTTACACCTAGTTAAAAGGAAGAAGACATTGTTCTCCACCCCTACCTTTCATTCCTTCTCTATAAATCATCTCACTCTCCCTCCGTCTCTCCATCTTGCAAGGTCCCCACAGAACGTCTTCGTGACTAGTACCATTTTCTAGTGCCACCCTGGCATCCTGGCTATAAAAAAAAAAAAAAAATCGTTTGGCACTCAACTGTATTCTGCAGCTTTCTGGCCGAGATCCCGCCAGTATCAATGCTGATCTTGTCACTCCCATCCCTACTGACCCTTTGCCCCTATATGGACATGTACACTTCCTGGTGGCACTACACACTTTCTGCCACTGCTTCTGCAAGCTTACCAATTCCTTCACAGCTCTCCGTCACTGAAACCCTTAACTCCGTAGCTCGCACCTACCCTTCCCATCCTATTAACATCTACGCTGATGGTTCTGTCCTCGCTAACGGCCTGGCAGGAGCTACTTGCAATGCCTTTACTACTTCTGCTTCCCCCGTCTTCTTCACCACCCACCGCCTTCCCATCTGGCCAGCAGTCCCCAGTGTGAACTATCTGCTATATGCCCTGCCCTTGACTTCCTTCTCTATCATCTACCAGGTCTCATCATCACCGATTCCCAAGCTGCCTTTGCCCTAGTTTGCAACCCCCAACCCCAACTCCACTCCACTCTCTTCGCCTCCCTCTACTCCAGCCTCCGTCAGGCTCATGGCCTTGGTCTCAGGGTTTCTTATATTTGGATCCCAGCCCAGGTTGGTCACATCCGCCATGACCAGGCAGATCGCCTGGTCCGAGCAGCTTGTAACCTTCCCCTAGCTGCCACCTGCCTCCGTGTCCATGGTGATTGTTCATAGAATCCTTCCTGAAGAGTCCTGGGAGGACCTAGCCCTATGTAGCCTACCGATGCTGAAAGTCCCACTAGTGTCACCATCCAGCACTATGACAACTACCATGGCATGAGACCTATGGCAAGCACCCCACCTCCACCTGCCGCTATGATGTGGCTGTTGCCCGTATTCGCCTGGGGTATTGCTCATCAGGGAAAGTCACCGGACGACCGGCCGTCAACAGGCCATGTGAACTGTGTCACAATCTCATGGATGAAGCATTATTCCATCACATCGTTAACTGCCCACTTATCGTCCCCTTCAGACCCCCTGGACTATTACATTCTGCCTTGTGTACCTTATTCATCACAAATCTTGATGTACTCGAAAACATTCTCACCCTTCACTCCGACTTCCTTCCACTGTAATGCCCTAGCGCTAAAACGATGACAACTTTTTGGCATATAATTATATATGCAAGCCTGTGTGTGTGTGTGTGTGTGTGTGTGTGTGTGTTGTCCACACACATACATGTCAGGTGCATGTGCATGTATTGTTCTTGTGCTCGGTTTTTAATCAAGAGATAACTATAATACGTATCGTTTCTGTCTGACTGTCCACCTGTGTACAGGCGTGATCATAAATAATCACCTATCCTCTGGTATCCCGTAAATCAGGCTGGCTCCTTTATGAGCGGCAAGTCACAATGGGGCGAGAAAGGCTGAGAGGGAGAGGCCAAAGAGAAGGGAAGGTGGGTGGAGGAACGAGTGATGGTTCAAGGGTGGAGTGGGGGAGGGGAGGGAGGGAAGGGTGGGGGAGGGAGATTGAAATGCAAAGTGGTGGTCACATTATTTGTCTGTTTTCATTCATTCAGGGCATGATATAAAGGTGTTAATTTTTGGTAGCTAATCCTGCATTACACCTTGTACAGCGGCGTCAGATCACAAGCTTTAGTGTGGTCATATCGAGGGCTGCCTAAGAGAAATATACTGACGTGATAGATCAATATTAGTACAGAGTTGTCGAGTCTGTGTGGGCCCAGACTGTCAATGCGAGGGAACTAGAGAAAGAGAGGACACGGGCAAGCCTCCTGCAGCACACCAAGGACAGGTGGGAGCTGCTCAGACGAAACCAGCAAACCATCAACAACTTTGTTTCCTCGGTGCCTCGAAGACAGCAAGAGGTGAGGCAGGAGACCACTGGACTACTTACAAAGGCTTTCCTGGTTGCTTTGGCTTGACCAAATTTGGTAAACAGTGACACAGATATATTTTCGGAGTTTGAGTTTGATTTTGTTCAATTTTCCTTCTAAAAGATTATGAGAAATAAACAGTAGTTATTATATCCTCCCGTGTACACAGACATCATTTTTTTTTTTACCTTCTATGCACAATTATTTTTAATAGCCTTTTCATAAAGAGATGCCGTAAAATAGTTAACATGATACTGACTGTACAGAGGGAGTGTACACCGAGAGGATGATCATCTTCATTGTGGACACAGCCATGTCAAAAGTTGCATATAATACTTAGTGCTAAAAATTAATTACATGTAAGGATAGAGGACGTTTCTTACACAAACATTACAAAGTCATAGGCATCCAGATTTCATTCTGCGTCGGCAGTCCAAATACTCGGATGAACACAATTATCTGGCTGGGCACTAATGATTGATCTGTCACGTCAGTATATTTCTCTCACGTGCCAGCCCTTGATATCGCCACTCTAAAGCTTGTTATCTGACGCCGCTGTAGAGGTGTAATGCAGCATTATCTACCGAATATTAACTCTCTTATATCATACCCTGAATGACAAAATAGACAAATATTGTGACCACCACTTCGCATTTCAGTCTTCCTCCCCTTCCTCACTCCATCACCGCACCATCATTCAGCCCCCCCACCCACCTTTCCTTCTCTCTCTGCCCGTCCCCCCCACTCTCAGCCCCTCTTTTTCCACTGCGATGTGCCACGCATAAAGGATCCAGCCTGAGGCAAGGGGTAACAGAGTAGGATAATTTAATATTTGTGACCACGACTGTATGTGACTAGGTATATGTATCTAATTGGAGTGTATATATATATATATATATATATATATATATATATATATATATTGTGGATGTAGCGTATATATCTGTATACAAGTCTGAACACATACCCGTATCTTTGTACATGCGTACCTATCCTGTACATACCGTATGTCTATGGGTACATACTGTATACGCGAATATACAGTATACGTATATGCATAGATATATAATTATGTATATGTATGTGTCCATATGTGCCTCTCTCTGAATACAGTATGTTATTGTATCCCTTTGCTCATTCCTAAACTTGTAATGATAATTACTGCAACAACTTTGTACCATGTATGTGTCACTGTATATCTTTGTTCATTACTGTGCTTGTAATGATAATTGTGATTATACCTTTTATACTATATATGTGTCAATGTAACCCTTTGTCTATGTCAGGTCAGACACTGTTCTGCTACTGGTGCCATGTGATTCAGTACTACCTGTTTCATGGTTGGATCGCCGGTGACTAAACTGACACCCCTACTAGTCTAGGCCAGTGAGGAGGGTGACTAGACACCCTGCAGGATGAAAAACATGACCTGTGAAGGGCGGATGAGCAATTTTTGCCAACCATCATCTAGTAGGGTAGGTGGAGCTTGTTAGTCTTGGTTGGCAATTCACCTAGACGGAAACTTCGAGGTAAAATCTGGATAGCCATAGTCAGGGATTCTACACCCCTATCCAGGGGCTAGTGGTAAGCCCTCTCCTGACTAGGGGGGTTGGGGTGGGCTTTGTGTCCCATCCCTGTAAAAACAACAACCCCGTGTGAAATAAGAGATGGAAGAGGGATAGGGGTCAGTGCATGTTGCCTGACCCTGACCCAGTTTCGCCGAGGAGTCCTCCCTCGGGCACCTGCCTGACAGGGCTTTTCGGGCCCTGTCATGCTGGCGCCCACCACGATGGTTACTGGGTAAAGGCGCCCACCACGAAGGTTACTGGGTAAAGGCGCCCATCATGATGGTTACTGGGTAAAGGCGCCCATCATGATGGTTACTGGGTAAAGGCGCCCATCATGATGGTTACTGGGTAAAGGCGCCCATCATGATGGTTACTGGGTAAAGCCTACGAGACCCCAACGACAGAATGATGATGGGGGATCCCCTAGCCCGGACCCTCCACTTGATTTGCACCATGGTGGTGCAATGGACTCCCGAGCCCTGCAGGACTTGAAATCTGGGGGGACCATCTCCATCGTAGAGGGGGCTTTATTTTTTTTTTATACATTCCTTCCACGTATATTTCTCCTAGAATTTATTGTATGAACATGTAATGAACTAAATATACATGCTGCATTATACTAGTGTAAACACTAAAACCAGCAGAACCAGTTTGTTGGTACTAAGATAAACATTATGCTTTTCTCTACACGTGAACGTCACTTACTGTACATGTCTGAGGAACTGATATCATAAGGCCGAAAATTCCGATGGAAGAATTATTATTTTTGTCCAAATTACTTTGACCTGGGGAAACTGATATTGTCCAAGAGTATATTAACACTCTCAGCCTCGAGGAGTTTCCTTGTGACAAAAAAAAATCGTCTGGCGTTAGCCAGAGTAAAATACAAAGTGCGTTTATGAGGCTGAAAATGTCTAACACCTATAACCTAGACCAGCTTATTTTACATATAGGCTAATGAATTACATCATGACCATATGATAACCGTCATTAAAAATGTAGCTGTATAGAATCAAATCATGTGTCATGAATAAGTAGTATATCTGGCTTGAATTTTCGTATATTTTCCCGGCTTGTGTGTAAGCAAATCATATAGGTTTTAAGTGAACAAATTCTGGGGGGGCTAATGAGTTATCTTTGGGGGCTACGCCCCTCCATAGCCCCCCGTGGCTACGGGCCTGGGCAGTGGTGGCAGTGACTGGGATTGTGGTGGTGGTACTGTTGGTGGTTTTCGTAGCGGTGGTGGCTGTGGATTACTAATGGAGGTGATAGTGGTGACTGTGGTTGTGGTGGTAATGGAGGTTGTGGTTGTGGTGGTTGTAGTTGTGGTGGTGGTGGTGAATGTGGTAATATTAGTTGTGGTTGTAATGGTGGTAACTGTGGTAGTGGTAATGGTGGTGATTTTACTAAAGATAATGGATGTCAGTGGTAGTAGTGATGATCACGGTAATGCTTGTGGCTGTGGTAGTGGTGATGGTTTTGATAGTGATGATAACAGTGATGCTGGTTCTTACTTATGGTGATGCGATTTTGTAACAGTGACTCTGATTGGCGGTGCATTGATAAATAAGCTGATAGATGTAAACATAAATAAATAAATCTACACAGATGTGAACAGATGGTTATACGAATAGGCTGGCTAAACTGATAAACGGACAGATGGGGAAATAATAGATTAGTTGAAAAAGTCAGACAGATACTGGTAGAAAATGACAAAGATATATATATATATATATATATATATATATATATATATATATATATATATATATATATATATATATATATATATATATAAAAGAGAGAGATCATCATTTTCATACTGCCTGGCCAAACACAGACTTAACAAGTGTTTACGAAATGGACCCATCCCAGTTAGAAAACACTTATTATAATACGGCCTATTTAAAGGCACCACCAACACTTACTCCCGCCAGGCAGATAGACATATAGACAGAGAGGGAAAAAATACTGTAGGTAGGGAGATAAATAAACGGAGAAATGATACAATTTTACCAGCCCAAACAATGCACAGACAAACCTCGCAAAAGTGTTCACGCAACTGTCCCGTGTCATATTCCAAATTACAATGAAGCCTGATTACAGGAAGCTTCATTATGTATACTCCCCAACCCACTGAACGGATTGTTTTCCAGAATCACAGTGGGGGTGGCGCTGGTATTTGCTGTTCAATTAAATGTGAACCTTTTGTATCGTGTAATAAGTGGATAATTAGCACCATAAAGCAGTACCTGTACCTTTTCACAATATTGGCATCGCATAGATCCTTGGCAAATACCCTCTTATGACGTATTTCTACATAAAAGGAATTGTGTTCTTCCATTTTATGAAGCAAAAATGTACTCTCTTCTTTTTCTTCCTCCTCTTCCTTTTCACTCTGGTTAAAATGCTTCACGCCATTATTACTTATCAATTGCCTTGAAAGTTCTATCTTTTTTTATGCAAGAAAGAAGGAACCAAAGGCTAAGAGCCCACAAACCATTCCTTCCAAGAAAAAAAAAAAAAAAAAAAAGAGCCAATTTCAAGATCCGTTCATTTCGAGATGCCTGGACACACTGCGTTTGAAAGACTGGAGATCATAGGAAGTAAGAAATACAGACAGAGCGAAACAGTTCCAGAGCTGACTTGCTGCATAAATGAAGGACTGGGAGTAACAGTTAACTCCTGCATTAGAGAGTTGGACAGAAAAGGGATGAGAGTTTGTTGTTAGATGGGTGCTATGCTCCCACCGTGGAGATGGAGGGATGCAAGCAGACATTTCAGAGGAGCACTGACCATTGAAGTAGCGATAGAAAAGAGACAATGACGCAACAGTGCTGCGAAGAGACAGAGGTTGAAGGGAGCTAGTAAGAGGAGGAGAGTTGAGACGAAAAGCCTTTGATTCCACCCTACTGAGAAGAGCTCTATGTGGGGAGCCTCCACACACGAGAGGTGTATTCTACACAGGGGCGAACAAAACCCATGTATAAAGTCAACAACTGTCCAAGGGTAAAGAACGCACGGAGTCGGCTTAGCACAAACAATCTCATGGAAGCAGATTCTGCAAGAGAGGACATATGGTCTTTACAGGATAAATCCGAAGAGAATTAAGGAGCCCCAAGTATGTTCATATAAATGATGCAGGATTGGGTTGGATATCGTAAAAAATGAGAGGGTCCTCCTGCAGAAGCTTTTGATGGGTTGAAAGATGTAAGAACCGAGTTTTTGTTTAATTTAAAACAACAAGATTAGTTTTACCGCAATCAGAGATATGAGCTACGTCATACATTACACGTGAAATACAGCCTCATCCCTTGTTTGTTGAAGTAATTGCTGAGACGGACACTGAAAGACGCGAATGGAAAGGTGAAAGATAGAGTTATCAGCATATGTGTGGATAGGGTTAGCTGTACAGCTTAGAAAGTCAGTGGCAAGTAGAAGAAAGAGAGCTGGTGATAGAGCCCTGAGGAACACCGCTATTGATAGTTCTAGGAGAAGAATGGTGGCCATCTAAAACAGCAGATACAGAACAACCAGAAAGGAAGCTAGAGATGAAGTCTTAGATAGAAGGATTGAGGGCAGTTCTGAAATTAAAGATTTATGCCAGACTTGATCAAAAGAGTTTGAGATGTCAAGTGCATTTGTAAAGCTTTCGCCAAAGTCCCGAAAGGAGGATGACCAGGGGTCTGAAAGGTAGGTGAGAAGATTCCCAGTGAAGCGTTCCAGGCAGAACCCATACTGGCAATTGGAAATGTTGTTATAGGAAAGGTGCTTTAAATATTAATTACTTAAGAACAGATTTAAAAACTTTTGAAATACAGGATGTTTGAGCAATTGGGTGATAGTTAGAGGGCTGGGAATGGTCACCCTTCTTCGGGAGAGGCTGAATGAGAGCAAACTTAGAACAAGAAGATACAAATTGACAGACGAAAGCAAGAGTTTACCTAGGTAGGGTGAGGACAAGAAGAGGGACATCATCAGGTACATATACCTTGTTAGTACTGAGGCCACTGATGGTGGAATATACAACTGGAGAAACTTTAATGTTGGCCATGAGGAAGCCAGAAGGGAAAAGTAATAAAGGAACAGCACCAGAGTCGTTTATGATGGATTTGGAGGAAAAAATCTGAGCTAAGAGTTCTGCTTTAGTAGAAGAAATAGCTACAGAGTATTCAGAGTGGAACACACGAGGGAAGGATGATGAGGTAAAGTTCTCTGAAAGGTTCTTGACAATGTGCCAGAAGAAGCAAGAAGAATCTGTATTGGAGAGTTGAGAGCATTTAGTACGAATGAAATAATTTTAGCAGAGTGAAAAACAGGCATAGCACAATTCCAGGCAGAAACATAAGAGATGAAATTCTGGGATGATTTGTCTCCGGCACCTTTTGTAGGCCTTCTCATTGTTGCTGACAGCATTAGAACAATCGTGATTAACCTTTTTTTTTTTTTTTTCATTAGTCACAGAATAAGAAAAATATATGCTTTCATGCATGAGAGAATAATTTTCGTGGCTGTCAGCTATGGAAACAATAATCATTTCAGGAAAAACAAGTGGTGCCAGGCACAGCAAACCTCCCCGAACAGCAGTAATTTTTCAACCGTTTGCAAGTAATAGCCCTCTGAAAATCAGTGATCTTGCGTTTCACCTTTCAAGGACACTCAAAGTAAAAGGTCAGGGTACCAAATATCTAGATAATAGTAATATCTATCTTCAACCAGTTTCGAGATGTAGCCATCTAAATAGCCATGACCTTGAGGTTGACCTTCTGAGGTCACTTAATTCAAAAGTCATAGTACCAATTAAAAGCCCATATGAGACTTCCTATACGTTGATAATAGCAAATATCTATCTGCAACCACTTTCAAGTTATAGCCCCCTGAATATCCGTGACCTTGAGTTTGACCTTTCAAGATCTGTTAAGGTCAAAGGTCATGGTGCCAATTAAGAGCCCATGTGGGGCTTTGTTTATGTTGATAATAGCAAATATCTACCTGCAACCAGTTTCGAGTGATGGCCCCCTGAATAACCCTGATGTTGAGGTTGACTTTTCAATGTTACTCAAGGTCAAAGGTCTTGGTGCCAAGTGAAAGGCCAGATGAGAGTTTCTGCATGCTGATAATAGTAAATATGTATTCCGTCCGGGCGAGGTAATCAATGAAGTACTGCCTGAGGACCACCCAATCAGCAACTCTAAATTGCCACAGCCGCTGCTTCTTTGGGGGAAGGGGGAAGGGGAGAGTCACAACCCTTACTGGAGTGACGGGATAGGTTATAAGGTGATAAGGTTATGATCGGAGGAGCCCAATGGAGAGAAAAGATTATCAGCATAAGCAGAAGGATTAGTTGTAAGGAAGAGGCCAAGTATGTTGGAACTTTCTCCAGGGCAGTCAGGGATACAGGTAGTGTGCTGTACAAGCTGCTCTAGGTCATTAAGAAAAGAGATGATGTAAGCTTGTTCATCAGGTGTATCAGTGCAAGGAGATGAGAGCCAAAGGTGATGGTGAACTTTGAAATCATCTAGAATGCAGATTTTAGAGACAGGTGAATGTGTTCCACCTTAGAAGTAAAACAGTCAAAGAATTGTTCATTGTCAGTAAAACTGGAGGATAAGTAAACAGCACATATATTTAGTCACAGAATGACTGAAGCCAGAGAGTAGAGAATTCATGATTCACGTTCAGAAACACGACAGCAAGATAGGTTGTTGTGTACATATACACAATAGCCACCTTTGGCACTGAAGTGAGTATAGAGAAAGTAGAGTACACAGGGATGGGTTTGCCATCAGTCTTCCTTATAATCCTTCTCTTAGTGTAGTGTTCAGTCGCTGTCCTGTAGGAGCTGCTTGTACGAGCTAACTGCATGGCCTAATGCAGTTATCCTCTCTTCCTAATTGTTCTTGTAATCTGCACACCATAAGCTTGTACACTACTCAGTGACACAGTGTCTGAGTACACGCTGGTACTTAATAATGATTCGTACTATAATTCTGTCTCGTGTTAAATGCAGAATCATTATGCGTTAACGGTCAGCCTTTCAAATGACCCAGTAACCGTTTGCTTTCGGGAGGGATGTCTTTAAATTCTGTTGTCATCTTCTTATGATTTTGTTCAACTTTTCAATAAACTTTTTGTACAGGAAGGGATAAATAAGACCTCGGTAGTCCCCTTCAGTACGAGGGACTAAACAGAATCTGTGTAGCAGCCAGATTTCGTTTAAAAAAGCACGTCACCCAGGCACATCTTCCCGTCGCTTAAGGAGGCTCTTTAGCTATTTATTTTTGGATATGGCTGATTAATGTCCTTTTCCTGTTATAAGTGCAGAGCACGGCTATATTCTAACGATTTATTTAACACGGGGATGGGTGATAAGGTACAATGTCAAAATAAATCGCTATGGAAAGTGTTAGGGAGATCCCGTTTGCGACGGGAACTCGGGTTCCCAGATTCAAGAAGTCAAAGGTTCTGTCTGAGGGCGGTATTGTGGTGAGGTTAGGAAGCTCACTAACACCTCTTTCCTTACTGGTTTATTTCTGATTCAGCTCCCTTGCTATATTCTGGCTAAGTTGGCTTGTTATTCGTGCAATTAGTGCCGATATTAAAAATGTGTTAGAAATAAAAGAGAGGATATTAGTGAGTAGTAAAGCAGATATTGTTATGCTGGGTGTTTTTAGTCCGACCTCCCGTCCTAAAAACGCCCGCGACTGAGCGGGGTCCTCTTTCTAGACCGGAAGTAAAGACCTCACAAAGGAACAGGGCATAAAAACTCGGCAGTATACCTTAGCACGTCTATTGTCTTAATTCGAACTCCTTACAATACAAGAACAAAGATATACTGAATATGGAATGGACAAGGTGACAGAGTTGTTATTATTGGTATAATGTGTCTGCAAGCACAGTAATGATGTTGGGGGCAATATACTTCATTAATATACATAGATATGACAGGTCACCAGGGCACAATGTAGGTGTTAGAGTTAAGGCACAATTTTCATTTAGTACATCGTCAGGATACACTATATATAGATGAAGTGAAGTGCCAGGTTAATCAGTATTACTATACATATCACATAGGTGCAATGTCTGTACCCGAGTCGCGGCACGTGGGAATGTCACTTAGCCGCTGCGACACTGTTTACTGGTCCTGTCTTTATTGACTGGTCTTAGTTAGTCTCGGGCTGCCACCGATACATTTCCCTGGTTCTATAAGGCTTGGGTATTGACACGGTACGTTGAGTGAATAAGGATAGGAATCTGGGTATATCACCTTTGTCTTGCTATTCATATTCACTGACCATTAGTCTCTGTCTTTATGTTCATATTCACTGACTGTCACTTTCTAGTATATTGTTTCTGCTTTACTGGTCACATTCACCACTGTCACATTTACTAAGTCTTTGACATGACTCGAGAGGTGGAAGATGTCGTCGCTGGACTGCTTATTCCTGGGGTTAGCAGAGGTGGCACCCGGGTGTGGGAGAGGCCCCTCGGGAGAGCTCTCCTGTAGGAGGCAATGAACAGCTCTCGGGGGCGTCACTGCCCAGGCGTGTTTCGTAGCTGGGGTGCAGGGAGGCCCTTCCGTCTGGGGGCTTTGACTTGATAGTTGGCCCCTGGGACTGGGGCCAAACAGCTTCAGGAGTTGGGCCTGCCGCCTCTTACTCAGGGCGGAGGGCCGACGGGGACTGGGGCCTGAGCAGTTCCGCCTTGGGGTATGCAGGGTGGCCCTTGGAGGCCTGGTGCTGTGGTCGCCTACAGAGTGGGGCGCCGTCAGGAGTGGGCTCTGGCACCTCTTCTGCAGGGCGTCCATCAGGGCCTGGCGTCGTCCAGAGACCGGCTGCAGGGCAGGAACAGGTCCTCGCCACCACTCCTGGAATGGCAACACCTCCAGGGAACCACACCTGGAGGGAGAGAGAAAAGGGCGTCCCGCACAGCTGAGAGGTAGTGAGCAGGCCTTGCAAGGGGCCTTCCCCTCCGGGAGAACCCTCAAGACTGCAGACGAAAGGTGTACGGTGGCCTTCCCCTCCCCAAAATGTACAGTGGGAGTTGTTGTGGTTCCACAGTCTCTAAGGGCAGGAGCAGAAGGACGTATGGTGACCGTTCCTTCCCCGGTATGTATGGTGGCCGTTACCGCGGAGCTACAGGGGGAAGCAACTCAGGGGCGTATGGTGGCCGCTCCCTCCCCAGTACATACGGTGGCCGTTACTGCGGTGTTGCTTGGGACTGTATCTGGAGCAGTCCCACCCCGATCCTGGTGAGGGTTGCTCCGTCCGTGAGGTCGTGTCTCATTCCTGCGATGTCTTAGTTGGGTAGGTTGAGGGGAAGACGGACTCAAGGTGGTGGCACTCATCTTCCTCTGGGCCAGTCCCACACTCAACTGGCCCGCCGTGGTGTCCTCCTGGGGTGGGGGTAGGGCTGCGTCTCCATAGCTGGGTGGGGGGTGGCGGGGTTGGGGGTCCGGCGGCGGAGGCGCGTATTTTAGATATACATAGCAATTATCGGTTAGGTAGGGTGGACCCAGTGGTTAGGTGGGGTAGACACAGTGGTTAGGTAGGGCAGACCCAGTGGTTAGGTGGGATGGACACAGTGGTTTGGTGGGGTCGATTCTGTGGTTGGGTGGGGTAGACCAGTGGTTCGGCGAAGTAAATAAAGACTAACCAGTCAGGTGTGGTAGAAAGACTGCAGTGCGGTGTGGTGTGGTGTGGCTATGTGAACTGACATCTATTGGCTGAGTAGTGTTAGGAGAAGGATGAAAGAGGGGAGGACGATGATGTTTTGAAGATGGAAGAAGAGGAAATGGGATGATCAAGAGGAGGAGGAAGAGGAAGAAGAGTGAGGGCAGTAGGAGGATGAAGACGGGGAGGAGGGGGAAGATGGGGAGGAGGGGGAAGAGGAGGATGAGGATGAGGAGGACTGGGGTGAAGACTGAATTGAAAAGGATATGCATAAAGATTGAGATGTGGAGGAGAGAGATGAAGGGTAGAATGATGATGACGATGATGTTTCAGAACACGATTTGAGAGGGCTGGGTTGAGGTGGCTTTTGTGTTGATGAGAGGGAAGAAGCGTACCAGGATGAGGTGGGGGACGGTGGGCACACTGGTGCTATCTTAATGCGCTTCCCCGCCCCGGTTGCCCAATCCTCCATATCGTTCAGCTTGCGTTTGGTTGGCGTCCTGGGTTGGGAGTGGGCTGGAAGCAGTCGTGTGAGGGCGTTAGACAAGGCATGCATAGTTGGCCGAACAGCACACGAAGGATGAGTCATATCAGCTATAATTCTGTTGAGGTCATTTGGCAAAGCATCTTGTCGGGGTTGCCAATCTTGTAGTTTAGCAAATGTGTGGCTCATATCAACACCTAGGGACCAGGTATCGCTCTGCTCATGGGTGACCCCATGCAGGAACAGTTCCGGGGCGTAGTGCTTGTACACCTGATGTTGCTCGGCGGTGCCAGTAGGAAAAGCGTAGTTTACACCAGCCCTGCTGGAGTGCCCAAAGTCTATTATGGAGACATTTATTTTTCCTTCGTCCAAGTCGATCAGAATGTTGTCGCTCTTTATGTCGTTATGGATCCATCCGACCCTATGTACTGCCTGTAAACCATCACACACTTCCTTATAAATTTTGACCCACTCCTCAAAACCGAGTCGCCTGTCATGAAGAGTATTCCATAGGGTGAGTCCTTTACATAGAGTCATGACTATCAGTGGGCTGTCGTTAGCTACTGCTATAAGACGCGGGGCGCCCCTGCACCATTCAGTTCCTCTAGAACCGCAGCCTCTCTCAGGTACTGTTTCACCGCTTCATCAAATCGTTTCCAGCCAGTATATTTATCCACATAAATATTTGCTTCTTTAACACAGCAACGCAGAACCGTATTTGTATTAGTATCTTTATATGAAACAATTTTTACTTTCCCAAACACACCTGCTCCTAGTGTCCGACCCACGGATTCAATGTTGCCACGAATTACATCAACAGAAAGTATTTTCTTATCCAAATCGTGCGCCATTGCATATACACTAACAACGATTACTGTCAGCCAAAAACTGCAATTAAAGTTAGGTGTATGTTCACAATAATAAAAGTACAACTAAATTGCAAGAACAATACTGATATAAACCAAGAAAGGTGAGCTATCAGTAGAGTTGGCGCTGGGACGTCTTACTCTCACGAAAACGAAAGCAATACTAATGCTTCAATAATGTCAGGGTCAATATATAACTAAGCATTTACCGCCCGGGGAAACTGTTGTACATATATTGATTGATTGAAATACTTATTTCATAAAATAGATACGATTTTACCGGGGTATAAAGAAAAAACTGAACTTCTGTTCTGGTCTGTTTCTTGACAATGTTTTATACTGTTATGTGTTTTTTTTTTTTTTTTTAAATAGTGCCTCATGTTGGAATCTATTACCATCACACCCTAATTATCGTACAAATAATTGTTTAGCGTCACTGTCCTAGTACATACATGTTATAAATCCTTAAGGTACGACCTCACTTTCCGGGTAAGTAGTTTATATCTCATACGTTAGTTTAAGGAAGAGTTTCAGTTGTCTCTTTCATATAAATTGTTTTATCTGATTTTTTTTTTGTACTGTTATAGGGCAATGGACCATAAAGAACGTCGCCCGTAGCAAAGTTACGTTTTAAAGAGGAAGAGGTAAAGTTTTAGAAGTAACCAACGTTTTCTTTTATTATTATTTTTATGTTTTCCAATGCAAAATAATGTGTTTTAATTAGTTTTGACCTTCATTTTTTGGGGAAAATCCCCCTTTTGGAATTTTGAGTAAGATTTCCAAAAGAGGGTTTATCCCCCAAAATCAAGATCAAAATTAATTAAAAACACACTATTTTGCGTTAAACTAACTCAAACTAACAACCTAACCTAACCTAGGCCTAACCTAGGGCGTGACAGACCGAGTGCACACGCCTGCACCAGCCAATATGGCGCAACATTCGTCCGCTACTGAGAGATTGCCTAACCTAAGCCACTATATGACTACCCCTACAAAATTCGCTCCCCCAACTCAAACTAGGCTTAAAAGGTAAGTCTTGGAATAGTTCAGGGACGTAATATAGTGAAAATTGGTAACTGGTTACTTCTAAAGTTATACCGCTTTACATAAGCTACAATTTTGTCCTTAATAATTTCTTCAAATATTTTGCAAATTACACTTGCGTTGTTCACTGATGTGTAATTTTGTGCGTGTGATCTGTTTCCGTTCTTGTATACAGGTGACACAATCGCTTCCTTCCAAGTCAGAGGTAGCTACAGTTGTAATCTTTAAGGGATGTTCATATCGTATAGTCAGTGGTTCACAAAGTTCATTATGTACCTTAGGATAGATGTTGGCATGTCCTGGTGCTTTATACTAATTTAAACTCTTTAAGTTTGCTTTTCACAAGAGACTTCTCAACACAGATATTTGTTAGTAAATTCTTCTTCTTGTTCTCTGCCATTGGAGTCAAAGGCATCCTGTACTTCATTGCTATAACATACTCTAATGAAATCATATAGCATTAATTCAGTTTGGTCATCCTTTTGAGTAAATACTGATTTAAAGAAAGAGTTCAATTCATTTGCTGTTTCTTTGTTGCTAGTCATTAGTGTGTTGTCATGTTTTATTACTCTTCTTACATGGTCTTTGATTCTTTTACTACTGTTTACCAGTTCATATTTATGCAGCACTGTTGAATTTGTTTTCACTTCCTGAAACAGCTTCAGTTCATATTTTTCTAACTTTCCATAGAACATTTGTGCATGGATTCCTTTCTTTGATATATTCTCTGTATCTAAGTTTAGATTTGACTTCTTAGTAAGATTTCTAAGCAAAGTGCTTTTTCCTGACTGCTCTTTGGTATGTGTGTTAAACCTTGGCTGTTTTTCCTCTTTTCTGCTATCATTTTTACATTTAGGAACAAATAAGTTTATTCCTTGTATTATTTTCCCATCAGTCAGTTTACTCATTTCTTGCACATCTTTTCCTCTCAAATCCTTCTAGTTAATGTCTTTTAAGCCTCAAAATTCTCTGTACCTGCCCTTGAAGAAATTGAATTTAACATTGTCAGTTTGGACATTTCAAAGTGATTGGTACACATACTCAGATTCTAACACACCATGATCATTTTTGCTTAAAGGGTTCAAAAAATTTATCTTCTCTATACCGTTTTCCTCATTTGTGATAACAAGGTCAAGAGTACTTGGTCTGTGATCTCCCCTAATGCTAGTCATGTCTTTAACATGCTGAGTTAGGAAGCTATCTCCCAGTCAGTCTTTGCTCTGGGGAATTTTCAGGGGCTGTTGTTGTTTGTGAGGTCCAGTCAGTGTTTGTCAATTTGAAGTCACCAGTGACTAATATTCCATTTGGCATTTCTCCAATGTTTTCCAGTAATTGATAGTAGAGTATCTTATCATTTTCTTTAGTTGAGTTGCTTTTACAATAGACATCCTGTAAGAATCTTTGGCCCATCTCCCTTTTTGACTCATTTAAACAGAGACTCTGAGAAGTTTCTTGCAAGGTCTTCCATGTCATTACAATCAAAGACTTCTAAATCTTGTGAAAATACTGTACATTAATATTCCACCAAATATCTCGCCAGTGTTGTCTTTTCTTTCCAGATGGTAATTTTGTAAGACTTCGCTACCAAGTTCACTATTCAGAATACTCTGTGGTTGGCACCATCTCTACTAATAATATTATGTCTGGTTTCACATCATTTACCAGATTTGTAAACTCCGGTAATTTGTTAATTATCCTCTCACAGTTTGTTGAAATGCATTTAATGTAAGAATTTTCTCTTACTACAGTATTCTTTGGTTTCGGCTCTTAATATCCACACAAACATTTACAAGGCTTTCTAATGCTTGTTCTGACATTGATAATGCTATTTTCCCTTAATTTTGATTTCTTAAATTCTACACAATTTGCATTTAACCTGACAACTGCTGCATTAGGTTTTCTGGTTTGCTTCCCCTCTGTGTGAAAAAAAAAAAAATCTCAAAAAAATGTATGCTCATATGCAATGAAAGAGTGCATGGAATAGTATAGGAAAAACATATACTGTACCTGTAGTGGGTATGACTTCATTATTTACCTTAGTTCAGCCGTGGTGCAGTAATGAAGTTGCACATCTGACCTCTCCCCTTCATACTAGTACAGTAATAGGGAGATACTGAGGATGCGTGGGTTGTGGCAGGACGCATGGGTGTTGACGGAAATAGCTCAGTTGAGATCCCAAATGGCATTAGAAATGCACCCATAAAAAAAAAAAAAAAAAAAAAAAAAAAAAATGCCTCTATGATGTTTGTACACGTAGCGGCTACACATTTTCCATCATATGAAGTGTGGATGAAAGGATGCGAAGATGTGTAATGGATGCAAGAGTTTATAGAGGTTGGGGGAGTGGACTTTCTGATCACTACTTGGTGGTGGCCAGAATTAGAATTCAAGGAAGATGGAGGAATAGAAGAAGGGAAAGACAAGAGGAAGAAGTAGTTGCAAGGAGAGTGGAAAGGTTACAAGAGGATGAGAAAAAGGCAGAGTATAAGAGAGAAGTGGAGGAACGATTGGGCAAATATGAATTGGAGCAGATGGGAGGCGTGGAAGGTGTGTGTAGGATATTTACAGAAGAAATATGTGCAGCATGTGATGTGGTGTGTGGAAGGAAGAGAAGACGGAGGGGGGTGCAAGGAACAGCGTGGTGGACTGAAGAGGTGAAACAGGCTGTGGCACAAAAGAAGAAAGCATACAATGAATGGATGAGAAATAGGGGCGTGGAAGAAGTTGAGAGGCGGAAGAGAGAGTTATATGTAGAAAGAAAGAGAGAGGTGAAAAGATTAGTAAGAGAGAGTAAGAAGAGAGTGGATGAGGAATTCAGAAGGAATTTGAGTGTAAATGGAGGGACTGTAAGAAAATGTACTGGAAAGAGGTGAAAAGAGTAAGACAGAGTGGAAGTGAAGTTAGCAGGGGAGTGAAAGATAAAAATGGTAGATTACTAGTGGAGAAGGGAGAAAAAGTGAGCAGATGGAGAGAACACTTTAAGGAATTGTTGAACATAGAGGATGGAAGTAATGCGAGTATAAGTGGCTGGGGAATGGCTGGGAGAAGGAGGGAGGTGAGAAGACAGGAAGAAATCAGTAGGATAGAAGTTGTGGAAGCAACGAAGAAAGTTAAATCAGGGAAAGCCCCTGGAATTGATGGAGTGTGTGGTGAAATGCTGAAGCATGGGGGAGAGATAGTAGTAGAATGGATGTGGAACATGTGCAGATTGGCCTGGGAGGAAGGTAGAGTCCCGGAGGATTGGAAGTCAGGTATAATTATTCCCTTGTACAAAGGAAAAGGGGAAAAAGAAGTGTGTGGTAATCATAGGGGCATTTGTCTTCTTAGTATAATAGGAAAGGTAGGGCAGTGGATGTTGGAGTGGCCTTAGTGAGAGAGGTCAGTGTTTGAATACTCCCCGTTCTGTTGTTTGCAGATGATACTGTGTTGTTAAGTGAAGATGAAGGAAAGCTGCAAGGCTTGGTGGATGAGTTTAGGAGAGTATGTAAGAAACAGAATCTGAAGATGAATTTAGGGAAGAGTAAAGTTAAAGTCTTCGAGAGAGGTGAAGTCAGTGAATGTACAGTGAGGTTGGATGATGAGGAAGTGGAAAATGTTAGTTCATTTAAGTACTTGAGTAGTGTGATGAGTAAGGATGGAAGTTTAGAGGGTGAAGTGCTTGAAAGGGAATAACAGGGAAGAAAGGTTCCTGGTTCCTTGAAGGCAGTGATAAGAAACATGGAAGTGAAAAAGTTATTACATGACAGTATTGTGATACCAACTATGATGTATGGAAGTGAAGCTTGGACATTGTTGGAGGGACACAAGTCAAGAGTGAGATCAGTGGAAATGAGTTAGTTGAGAGGAGTCTGTGGAGTCACATGGAGAGAGGCTGACAGATGAAGATGTGAAGGAGCGTTGTGGTGTGGATGTGGATGCGATAGGAAGCCTTAGGAGAAACACATTGAGGTGGTTTGGCCATGTGGAGAGGATGGAGAGTGAGAGATTGATAAAGAAAGTGTCTTTGAGTGAGATGGAGGGGGAGAGAGGGAGGGGAAGGCCAAGGATGAGGTGGAGGGATGGAGTGGAGAGGTATATGAGAGAGGGGTGTGTGAATTGGAACAGGGCAGTAAAATGGCAGGGGACAGGGTGACGTGGAGGCGATATGTTTGTGGCCACTCTGTATGGGATTAAGGCGTCTGGCAATAGATAGATAGATAGAATTTTACACTTCACACTTACAATTATCAAGTCAGTTTTACAGTATGTAATACCTTTTAATCAAATAATGAAGAGGGCCAACAATCTATTAGACTTACCGGGATCTGCAAAAAAAAACAGGATAATAGCTACTGGTATTTTCTTCAGAGCTCTGGAACATGTCCACTCAGCATTGCAGACCACTAGTTATCCAGAGGTGGATACAGAGTTGGATGTCACCCATAGCAATCACTTGATACAAAGGTGGATGTCACCCATAGCAATTCTATCTCTCTATTACAAGATGCCTTAATCCTGTTGGGGGTTGCCACAAACAAATTGCCTCCATGTTGCCCTATCCCCCATCATTTCACTACCCTGCTCCCAATTCACACACGCCTCTATCATACACCTCCACTTCATCCCTTCATCTCATCCTTGGCCTCCCGCTCCCTCTCCCCCGTTCCACCTAACTCACATACACCCTCCTCATCAGTATCTCGCTCTCCATCCTCTCCACATGGCCAAACCACCTCAGTGTGTTTCTCCTAATGCTTTCAATCACATCCGCACCACAGCACTCCTTCACTTCCTCTTTTGTCAGTCTGTCTCTCCAATTGACTCCCCGTGCTCCTCTCAAATAACTAATTTCCACTGCTTTCACTCTTGACTTGTGTCCCTCCAACAAGGTCCAAGTTTCACATCCATATGGCAGAGGTGGTATCACAATACAGTCATGCAGTAGCTATTTCACTTCCATGCTCACTTCCCTGTTTCTTATCACTTCTTTCAAGGAACCAGTAACCTTTCTTCTTTGCTGTACCATTTCAAGCACTTCATTCTCTAAACTTCCATCCTTACGAATCACACTACCCAAGTACTTAAATGCATTCACATTTTCCATGTCCTCTTCCAACCTCACAGTATATTCACAGACTTCATTTCTCCCGAAGACCATAACTTTACTCTTTCGTACATTCACCTTTAGATTCCATTTCTTACACACTCACCCAAACTCATCGACCATGCCTTGCAGCTCCCCTTCGTCTTCACTTAACAACACAGTATCATCTGCAAACAACAGTACAGGAAGTTTCCATACACTGCCCTCTCTCATTAGGACTGCTCCAACATCCACTGCCCTACCTTGAATCTCTTTTATAACCCCATCCATATACAGATTGAACAACCATGGAGACATGACACATGCCTGCTTCAATCCAACCTTCAAATAGAAAAATTCAGTCAGTTCAATATCCCCATGCACTGCAGCCGTAGCACCCTCATACATACTCTTCACAACATTCAACAACTTCCCATTTACTCCATAGACTCGACCCTCCATTTCCCGGACTTTTGTGAGAATCCCAGACTTGTACGGGAGCATGCCCAGCCTCAACCCATGTCCGTGAAATCTGAAATTCGGGAAATTGGGGTATGGGAGATGGAGGGTCGAGTGTATATTCTTAATAGTTTCCACAGTCCTTGTCTATCCACCCTGTCATATGCTTTCTCCAAATCCATGAAAGCTGCATAAAACATCTTTCCCTTCTCCAGTAACTTTTCCAATAAAGACCTAAGAATGAATATCTGATCTGCACAACCTCTTCCCTTCCTAAAACCTCCCTGTTCTTCTCCAACTAATTCCTCTGTTATTTCCCTAACTATGTCAATAAGTATCCTGGCATATACTTTTCCTATTACACTAAGAAGACAAATGCCCCTATGATAACCATACATTTCTTTTTCTTCTTCACCTTTGTAAAGGAGACTAATTATACCTGACTTCCAATCCTCTGGGACTTTGCCTTCCTCCCAGGCCAATCTACACATCTTCCACATCCATTCTACTACCGTCTCTCCCCCATGCTTCAGCATTTCACCACATGCTCCATCAATTCTTGGGGCTTGCTCCATTTTGGCTTTCCTCATTGCTTCCACAAGTTTCATCCTACTGATGTCTTCCTCTCTTCTCACAGCGCTCTGTCTCACAGCCATTCTCCAGCCACTTATACTCTTATTACTTTCTTTCTCTTTGTTCAACAATTCCTTAAAATGTTCTCTTCATCTTCTCACTTTTTCTCCCTTCTCCAGCAGTAATCTACCATTTTTATCTTTTACTCCCTGACTAACCTCTTTGACACTTGTCTAACTCTGTTTACCTCCTTCCAGAACATTTTCCTACATTCCCTCCACTTTACACTCGAATTCCTTCCAAATTCCTTATCCACTCTCTTCATACTCTCTTACTAATCTTTTCACCTGTCTCTTCTGTCTCTCAATTTTTTCCACACCCCTTTTTCTCATCCACTCACTGTATGTTTTCTTCTTTTGTGCCACACCCTCTCTCACCTCTTCATTCTGCCATGCTGTTCCTTGCACCCCGTTTCGTCGTCTCTTCACCCAACACACCACCTCACATGCTGCACAGTTTTCTTGTGTGAATATCTTGCACACACCTTCCATGTCCCCCATCTGCTCTAATCCATATTTACTCAGTCACTCATCCACTTCTCTCTTATATTCTCCCTTTTTTCCATCCTCTTGTAACTTATCCACCCACCCTGTATGAACTACTTCCTCTTGTCTTTCCATTTTCCTATTCCTTCATTTCATTTGAACCTTGATTCTCACCACCACTTGGTGGTGGTGAGTAAGTCCACTTCCCCAACCACTATATGCTCTTGCATCCTTTACACACCTTCTCATCCTAGCGTCCACACACACATAATCAATCATTGCCATCCGTTCATTCAGTTCACCACCCACCTTTCTCATCACTCGCCACGCATACTTGTGGATGTCACCCTTAACAATTAGCTACCTGATACAAAGGAGGATGTCGCCCATAGCAATTACTTGATACAAAGGAGGATGTCACCCATAGCAATTACTTGATACAAAGGAGGATGTCACCCATAGCAATTACTTGATACAAAGGAGGATGTCATCCATAGCAATTACTTGATACAAAGGAGGATGTCGCCCATAGCAATTACTTGATACAAAGGAGGATGTCACACATAGCAATTACTGTACTTGATACAAAGGAGGATGTCGCCCATTGCAATTACTTGATACAAAGGAGGATGTCACACATAGCAATTACTTGATACAAAGGAGGATGTCACACATAGCAGTTATTTGATACAAAGGAGGATGTCACCCATAGCAATTACTTGATACAAAGGAGGATGTCATCCATAGCAATTACTTGATACAAAGGTGAACATCACCCATAGCATATGACATCCTCCCTGGGAACATGATTCACATGAAACATTAAGCTGCCCACCAGCTTGCCAGGTCTGTGACAGTTTCTTGACACTGCTATTAATGTTTGCTGCAACACTGGTATTGACCTGGTGAGATTGATGTGGCATCTTGACCTACCATAACAGTTAGGGGGCAGTATTTATTTAATTGGCACCTCTCTTTTGGCAAGTTTTCATTTTTTCATTTTTTTTTCTTTTGTCTGTGTGCATTGATTTTGTGATGCAGATTGTGAGTAATATATGTATATTTTAATACCATATATTGAACCAACCTCATCTTTTGTTCGTTCATTTATCAAGTCTTCTGTATGTTTGCATGCATTAGCTTTGGTCAGCTAATGGCAGCTCTCCACACATCATGATCTCAGCAGCCTCTCTGGTCAGTTTACCGTTTCGGACAATCTTGGATTTTAATTATGACTACTTTTTTCTGGTATTTATTGTTGTGAATAGATTGAATTTCATCTTGAAACTGTCTGCAAATCAACTGTTTCCAAGTTATGCCCCTTCCCACCTTCTCTGATGAAGCGGAACTCTGATGAAGCGGAACTAGTGGGTAACTGGGGGTTATGGGTGGGTAGCATGGCTTAGAGAGTTACATTCCTAAAGTAATTATGGTAGAAATAGATTGAATCACACACACACACACACACAAAACAAGCACTTCCAAGACTCCCTGGCAGTATTAATCACCTCAACCCCTTCAAACCTGACCTTCAAAATGCAACTTATTTGTTGTTTTGTGATAAAAATAAAGTCAAAAGTAGGTCAGATTACAATAAGTAACACCAGAAAAAAAATGTTGTCGTCCTAACAGGGAGGTTGTACCTCCCAGACCTCCCCCCCCGACATTAACCACCTCATCTAGTTCAAATCTAACCTTCAGAATGCAGAAATCGTACATTCTTAAAGGTTGTTCAGCATGCATAGTACTGTAAACATAAACATTTGTCTTTTCTGTAATTTCATGGTAGTTTACAGTTAGGACTGTTAGCTACTCTTGGTAAGATCTCTTAGTAAGTCAATAGCTGCATTGTCCTTTTGGAAAACCTTAATCACAGTTGCCCAGTACAATAGTCTCTCAAATATGTGGTGTAATTCAGCCAAACTCCCCGCCAGATATTGGAAATTGCCTGATATTGCATTGGTACCCCCAATCGTCTATCCATTTGGCCAGCCAGATATGTCACCACCTTAAGCCAGCTGTCACGACCCCTTTATCTTAAAAACATTTCTACAATATTACCCATAAGTAAAAGATTAAACTCAAGCATAAAATACAACACAGTATTGATACAGTACTTATTTTTTTTTTTTTTTTTTTTTTTTTTTTGGGAGGAAGAAGGAACCAAAGACCATGAGCCCGCAATAAGAGTTCCCTGCAAGAGAAAAACAAAATACAAGAGAGAGGCAAATTCAAGATCCATTCATTTTGAGATGCCTGGACATACTGCGTTTGAAAGACTGGAGATCATAGGCAGCAGGAAATACAGACAGAGGGAGACAGTTCCAGAGTTGACCTGTTGCATAAATGAAGGACTGGGAGTAACGGTTAACTCTTGCATTAGAGAGTTGGACAGAAAAGGGATGAGAGTTTGCTGCTAGATGGGTGCATGCAGACAGTTCAGAGGAGCAGTGACCATTAAAGTAGTGATAGAAAAGAGATAAAAATGCAGCAGTGCGGCGAAGAGACAGAGGTTGAAGGGAGTCAGTAAGAAGAGGAGAGTTAATGAGATGAAAAGCCTTTGACTCCACTCTGTTGAGAAGAACTGTATGTAGGGAGCCTCCCCACACATGAGAGTTGTAGTAATACAGTAAAAAATAGTCATATATATCATAAATAATATATCTATGCAGTAGGTAATCATATACAGGTATAATCATGAGGAAGCAAGTGACTGTGCTGGTCACAAATGCACAAGGCACAGATAGGTGCTCACTCAACAGCATCCAGTGGAGAGTGAGAGGGCAATGGTTGGCTTGGCGTGTTGGGAGGGTTGCTCCCGTAACACATTGTGCTTTGCTGAGGTGTGTTGCAGGGTCTGCCTGCGCACTGATTGGGTCCCATGTCTGAGCCAGATGGTAAATATTACTGCCAAAAAATACATTGTACCACTGATTGCTTCCCATTTTTGAGGCAGATGGTACATATTACTGCCAAAAAATATGTAGTACCAGTACCACTGATTGCTTCCCATTTTTGAGCCAGGTGTCATTTTAATAGAACCAAGCCAAAAGCACCGGATAATGCGAGAGGACAGAAACTGTGACAATGGATGATTGAGAGTCTACTGCTTTTGTAAGAATAGGCACTACATCTGCGAACCATTTTTTAACTGATTTCAGATTCAGAGTTTAGGAGGTGTGGCTGCTCACGCTAGTGTGACGTGCTGCTTACATTTGTGTCACGTGGCCCAAAAGAAGCCCTTTCATTAGCTTCGCTGCTCCAAGCAGATTGGTCAATGCATTTACCCTATTTGCCTGGTATCTGTTTCCCGTTTGATCCCTCCTAACAGGTGAAGGTCTGATTAAAAACTTACGCACTCTGGTTACTGTTCATTTTGCGACAATTGCTTATACTGTACCTGTATCGGAAAAAAGTTGGAAGGTGACACCTATAAACTGTCAGTAGGAAATTTCATAATTTCCCGTTGTCTGAAATGGCAGATTGTCTCTGTGTTCATTTCATTATCCACAAGGTCAGTGAGGTCACGCTCTATGAACTCATCTCAGGCCTTTTTTGGTCTGCCTTTTACAACTTTGCACTCAGTGTTCACACTTCTCACCCTCTGCATCCAGTTATTGTCCTCCATCCTCTTCACATGTGCAGACCATCTCATCTATCTCTTCTCATCATATTGCTAATACATTCAAGTCCTATCCTTCCTCTCGACTCTTCATTCACAGTCCTTACCCTCCAGACCTGTCATTCAAGGTTGCACTACTGTACATATAAATTTGTTCATCATCACTGTATGTTTGAACCTGTGAAAATCCTCTTCCTTTACTGCTCAAGTGTCACTACAATACAACATTACACTCCTAATACATGCCACATTGGCTACAAGGACACCTTAGCCCAGAGGGCAAGCCTCTCAGCATCAGGAGTGGTAATACTCCCTAATCTTCTTCCAACCACTTCTTGCCCTTGCTACCAAGCCAGCTTCAACCCCACTCCAACCTGTATCATGTCTCCAAAATAACAAAACTCCACACACCCAAGATTAATCCTTTCCATCCTCCCTCCTGTGTGCCCTCCTTTACATATGGTACCATACTACACACAAAAATCAATGTTATTTCACAGTCTGCCTCTGATACCACGACATCTCTTTATGTACCCACTAATTACAAACACTGCACAAGATGGAGTTACTTCCCACACCTTTGTGGCAAACTACACAATGCCACATTCCATGTGCTTTTATAGTACTGCCACCACCCCTAGATATCATCACTTTAGTTCTGTCCACATTTACTTTCAAACTGAGACTAAAAGGAGAGGCATGAGTGTAAGAGACTGGAAATATGGATGGAGTATATGTGTGAGAGTAGGTGAGAATGAGAGGGCAAAAGAGGGTGTATGTATTGTTGTGTGCAAGAGATGGAAGGAGAATATAAGAGAGTATGGATCAGTTGGTTCTAGGATTGTGTGGGTAAGACTGAAAGTAGAACTACAAATGTGGGCAATTTTGTGTGTGTGTGTGTGTGTGTGTGTGTGTGTGTGTGTGTGTGTGTGTGTGTGTGTTCTTACCCAATTGTTCTTACCTAATTGTATCTTTACAGGGATGAGTCAAGCTCGTATTGTCCCGTGTCTTAGACCATATTTATCGTACATATCCTTAAATTTGTGAATTGTTTTGGCACACACTATTTCATTCGGTAGTGCATTCCATTGATCAATTGCTCTGTTTGGGAACTGAATTTCCTTACGTCTTTATCACCTCTCTTCTTATGCAGTTTTTTGCAGTGTCCTCTTGCTGATGCTTCTCCATATGTTAAGTAATCATTTATGTCTATTTTCTCCTTTCTTGATATGCACTTATATAGCATTATCATGTCACCTCTTTTCCTTCTCTCCTGTAGTGTTGGTAGATTCAGTTTATTTAGTCTTTCTTCGTAGCTTAGGTCCCTTAAGCTTGGTATCCATCTTGTAGCGGCCCTTTGAACTTTTTCAATCTTGTCTATATGCTTTTTGAGATGAGAACTCCAGACTATTGATGCATATTCCAGGGTTGGTCTAATGAATGATGTTATTATCCTTCTTAGCATGTCTTCATTTATGTATGTGAATGCTATTCTCATATTTGCAAGCAGTGTATACATGTTCCGTACCTTCTCGCTGATGTGGTCAGCCGGAGATAGTCTGTTATTGATAATCACACCTAGGTCTTTCTCTCTTTCTGATGTGTATAGGGTTTTATTTCCTAACTTATAATCCCAATCAGGTCTTTTTCCACTTTTACCAAACTTGATTACATGACACTTGTCCACATTGAATTCCATTTGCCATGTACTACTCCATTCATGAAGTTTATTTAATTCTTCTTGTAGCTCCCTACAAGTGTCTGTGCTAGTAATTCTCCTTTGTATTTTTGCATCATCTGCAAACATATTCAGATAGCTCTCATTTCCAGTGTTACTGTTTATGTCATTTATGTACACTAGAAACATGATTGGTGCTAGCACCGAACCCTGTGTGTGTGTGTGTGTGTGTGTGTGTGTGTGTGTGTGTGTGTGTGTGTGTGTGTGTGTCAATGCAAGATCGTGCAAGCAAAGTGAAAGAAGAGTTCTGTGCAAATGTGGAAGCATGCCTGGAAAAATTTGAGAGGAATAAGTGTGTTTTTGATTGGAGATATGATTGGAACCATAGGGAATGTGAAGGTGATGAAGTAGTTGGTGAGTGGGGTGTGTCTGCAGAAGTGGATGATAATGGCAGTGCTCTAGAGGTTATTTGTGCGGGGAGGGAGACGTGAATCGCCAGTACCCACTTTAGGCACAAAATGATCCGAAGGCGTACGTGGCGAGTGACAAAGAGGGTGGGTGGTGAACTGGATGAATGGATGGCAGTGATTGTTTATGTTTGTGTAGCTGAGAGAATGAGAAGGGTTTTAATGGATGCAAGAGCATACAGAGGTTGGGGGAGTGGTCTTTCAGACCACCACTTGGTGGTGGGGAAAGTCTGGGTTCAAGTGCAATGGAGGAATAGAAGGAGGAAAGGACAAGAGAAAGTATCTGGTCCATACAACAAAGGTAGAAAGGTTGCAAAAGGATGAAAAAAAGGCAGAATGTAAGAAAGAAGTCTAGAAGTGACTGGGTATATATGATTTGGAGCAGATGGGGGAGGTGGAAAGTGTGTGCAAGATATTCTCGGAAGAAATCTGTGCTGAACGTAAACTGATGTGTGGGGTGAAGAGAAGACGTTAGGGAGTGCTAGGAACAGCATGATGGAATGAAGAGGCAATACAAGCTGTGGCACAAAAGAAGAAAGCATATAGTGTGTGGATGGGAAAGAGAGGCATGGAGGAAGTCGAGAGATGGAAGAGAGAGTTGTATTTATGTAGGGAGGAAGAGAGAGGTGAAAAGATTAGTAAGGGAGAGTACGAAGAGAATGGATGAGGAATGGGGAAGGAATATGAGTGTAAAGTGGAGGGACTGTAAGACAATGTTCTGGAAGGAGGTAAAGAGAGTTAGACAGGGTGATAAAGAAGTCAGTAGGGGGATGAAAGATAAAAATGGTAGATTGATAGTGAAGGGAGAAAAAGTGAGCAAATGGAGAAAACACTCTAAGGAACTGTTAAACATAAAGAGTGAAAGTAATGCTAGTATAAGAGGCTGGGGAATGACCAAGAGAATTAGGGAGTTGAGAAAGGAGAAAGAGATGAGTAGGGTAGAGGTAGTGGAAGCTGTAAAGAAAGTCAAAATGGGGAAAGCCCCGGGAATTGATGGAGTGTGTGGTGAAACTGAAGCATGGGGGAGTGATAGTAGGAGAATGGATATGGAAGATGTGCAGATTGACCTGGGAGGAAGGTAGAGTCGTGGAAGATTGGAAGTCAGGTAAAATTATTCCCCTGTATAAAGGAAAGGAGGAAAAAGAAGGGTCTGGTAATCATAGGAGGATTTCTGTTCTTAGTGTAATAGGAAAAGTATATGGTAGGATACGTATTGACAGTTTGGGAAATAACAGAGGAATTAGTTGGAGAATAACAGAGAGGTTTTAAGAAGGGAAGAGGTTGTGTAGATCAGATAATCATCCTTAGGTCTTTAATGGAAAAATTTCTAGGGAAGGAAAAGAATTTGTATGTAGCCTTCATGGATTGGAAGAAGGCATATGACAGAGTGGATAGGCAATGAAGGTGGAAAATATTAAGAATATATGGAGTAAATGGAAAGTTAGTGAATGCTGTGGAGTATGAATAAGGGTGTTAAGGCTGCAGTGCATGTGGATGATGAACTGAGTGAATTTTTCTGTCTGAATGTTGGATTGAAACAGGGATGTGTCATATCTCCATGATTCTTCAATCAGTATATGGATGGAGTTATAAAAGAGGTACAAGGTAGGGGAGTAGATGTTGGAGTGACTATCTATCTATCTATCTGCCAGACGCCTCAATCCCATACGGGATGGCCACAAACAAATCGCCTCCAAGTCGCCCTGTCCCCCGCCATTTCACTGCCCAGCTCCCAACTCACACCCCCCTCTCTCATATACCTCTCCACCCCGTCCCTCCGTCTCGTCCTCGGCCTCCCCTCTTCCCCCCTCCACCTCACTCACATATACTCTCTTCGTCAGTCTTTCACCCTCCATCCTCTCCACATGGGCAAACCACCTCAGTGTGTTCCTCATAACGCTTCCTATCACATCCACATCCACACCACAATGCTCCTTTATATCTTCATTTGTCAGCCTGTCTCTCCATGTGACTCCACAGGCTCCTCTTAAATAACTCATTTCCACTGCTCTCACTCTTGACTTGTGTCCTTCCAACAACGTCCAAGCTTCACTTCCATACATTAGAGTTGGTATCACAGTACTGTCATATAGTAACTTTTTCACTTCCATGCTCACTTCCCTGTTTCTTATCACTGCTTTCAAAGAACCAGCAACCTTTCTTCCCTGCTGTATGTTTTCAAGCACTTCACTCTCCAAACCTCCATCTTTACTCATCACACTACCCAAGTACTTAAACATACTCACATTTTCCAATTCTTCACCATCCAACCTCTGTGTACATTCACTGACTTCACCTCTCTCAAAGACCATCACTTTACTCTTCCCTACATTCACCTTTAGATTCCGTTTCTTACACACTATCCCAAACTCATGCACCAAGCCTTGCAGCTCCCCTTGGTCTTCACTCAGTAACATGTGGAGTGACCTTAAAAGCAAAGGGCAGCGTTTGGAAACTTCCTGTATTGTTGTTTGCAGATGTTTCTGTATTGTTAAGTGATGACAAAGGAGAACTGCAAGTCTTAATGAATGAGTTTGGAAGAGTGTGTAAGAAATGGAATTTAAATGTGAATGTATGGGTGAGTAAAGTTATGGTCTGCGAGTGAAATGAAGTCACTGAATATTCAGTAAGGTTGGATGATGAGGAAATGGAAAATGTGAAAATGCATTTAAGTACTTGGGTTGTGTGATGAGTAAAGATGAATGTTTGGAGTATGAAGTGTTTGAAATGGTACATCAAGGAAGAAATGTTCTTTGAAAGCAGTGATAAGAAATAGGGAAGTAATCATGGAAGTAAAAAAATTGCTGCATGATATTATTGTGATACCAACTCTAACGTATGGAAGTGAAGTTTGGACGTTGTTGGAAGAACACAAGTTAAGAGCGAGAGCATTGGAAATGAGTGACTGGTATTTGAGGAGTGCATGTGGAGTAACATGAAGAGAGACCGGCAAATGAGGAAATGACGGAGTGTTGTGGTTGTAATAGAAAGCATTAGGAGAAATACACTGAGGTTGTTTGGCCATGTGGAGAGGATGGAGAGTGAGAGACTAACAAGGAGAGTGTATGTGAATGAGGTGGAGGGGGGAAGAAAGAGGGGAGGCCGGGGATGTGATGGAGGGATGGAGTGGAGTGGTATATGAAAGAGAAGGGTGTGAGCTGGAGGGGGAGGGCAGTGAAATTGCAGGGGACATGGTGACATGGAGGCAATTTGTTTGTGGCCACCCCTTATGGGATTGAGGTATCTGGCAGTAGATAGATAGACTTTCAAACCCTTTTTCTCATACCATCTCTCCATTTCCTGAATCTCTCATCTGCCTGCTTCTCATTCTTTGTGATGAACACAAGATGTCAGCATAGAACACCTCCCAAGGGAGTCCAGTTCTGATGTAATGTGAGAGAGCTTCAAGCATCATGATTAACAATAAGGGGCTTAAAACTGACCACTGATGCATACCAACATTCATGAAAACTCATTACTCAAATCTCCGTTCACTACCACCTGGGTGTGATCATCCTCATACATTGTTAAACTAATATAACCAGCCACTCCTCACCCCAAGCTTTCTCATTGCCCACTGCACCACCTCCTTGGCCACCCTGTCAAAAGCTTTCTCCAAATCAACAGAAACAAAGAACAGTAAAAGCTCGATTAACCGGAATGCATGGAGATTCTTCCATTCCGGATATGGAATTTTGCGAGTAATCGAATGTTACTCTTAGAAATTTTCTGGGAGGTCAAACAAATGAAATAGTACCAAACCTGGGACTTTATTTCATTAAGTGCATTATTCTGTATTTGATTTAGTACAGGTAAGATACAGTACAGGTACACTCATGCTCACTAATATCTGCCCAGGGGTGCCCCCTTCCTACCTCAGAATACCTAGGGAAGAGGGGAGGGGGGGGGACGAAACAAGCTCCACCCACCATTACCTCAGCTCCTAACCATCCCCCATACCCCTACCCAACCCCCCACCCCACCTGTCATTCTTAACTTGGGGGGAGGCGGTAGCTCAATCGGTAGAGAGGTGTCCTGCGGTCCTACCGGACCCAGGTTCAAATCCCGGCTGAGGCAGGGAACAGTTTAAGGATTTCAATTTCTTAAAATCAGACTTTACTGATATACTAGAAGACCCGCCGACATGTCGTAAAAATACCCACGATAATACCATATACCAGTCCTGTATGAGACAGCCCTAGCATGTATTCAATATGGACGGTGGCTGTCAGCGTCGAAGTGGTGACATGTAGAGGTGAATGGTATGTAGGAGGACTACGGGGCCTTGAGAGCAGACTGTGAAGCCTATGCCCAGAGTCGGACACATAAAAAAAAAAAAAAAGTTACATCTCAAGCTGATTTCATGCTTAACACTTTTGGTCCCACTACTAACACAAACAAAGAACATTAGGATATGTTAAAAGAATATAACTATCAACATGTTGCAGCAAGAAATTACTACATTATGACGTTGACAGTAAAACAAAAACATTAACAACGGCCACCTCAGGCCTCCTGTGTTCGGTGCACTGCTTTGCAAACACACGAACAAACAGCCGGAGAGAGCAGACGTCCCAGCCATCGCTCCTAACCTTGAGTAGTTTCAGGAATTTTGTCTGTCCTGTCTCCTAGGGTCTTTCTTTAAATTTAAAATAATGAAAGTTAGTAGACTACCAAAAATGTAAAGATTTGTTGGCTATTGTATACATGAATGTTTGTGGTTCATTCGGTAACAGCTGTTTTGGTACGTTACCGGTACAGTAAACATGGCCGAAAATGTAAACAGTGAGGGAATGGAATTTCAAGGATTTGATGCTAATACCAATGTCATGGACCTGGTGAAAACATTAATTATGAGGATTAGTGAACTCGAAAAGAAAGTAGAGAATCTAGTGATAAAGGATGTGTCAGTAAATACGGAAACCACCATACAGAGTCTGATCCAGTCCAATGAAACAGCCAATGAAGAGATTAGGAATTTGAAGCGGGAAAATGTTGAACTGAGGAGGAAACTAGAAGAGAGTATTAATAAAACGGAGAAGGTGAGTAATGTATTAGAAGAACATAAGGCAAAGTGGGCACACGTAGAAGAAGAACAGAAAGAAGTGGTCAGCTTAAGAGAGATCATCCAGGAAGAAAGGGAAATGAACAAGAAAGAAATGGAAGAAAATGTAATGAAAATACTGAAGAAAAAAGAGAAAATAGTGAGAGAAACTGTAGAAAGGAACAGATATGTGGTAGTATTTGGAAACAGGGAAGAGGAAGAAAAGGTTAGGTTCGTAAGACTCGAGAGAGACACGAACATGGTGAGAGGAATATTAGGTAAGATTGACCCCGAAGGAGACAAGTGGGTAAAAGAAATTTTGGAAGTAAGGAGGATAGGGCCTTATAAGAAAGGGGAAACAAGACCAATGAGAGTCAAGTTTACATCAGAAAGTGTAATAAATGAGATACTTAAAGTGACCTGGAAATTAAGCAAAGAGGCGGGGATGGAAAATATTATAATAAGAAAAGATCTGAATGAAGAAGAAAGAGAAGTTTAAAATCATTAAAGGAAGAAGTAAAGGAAAAAAATGATAAGAGGACAGAGGAAGAACGTAATACTTTTTTTTGGAGAGTATTGGATATGAAAGTAAGGAAATGGTATTTAAGGAAATAGAAGTGAAGGAAACTAGGGGGGATGGTTGTGAAAGATCAGAAGTTGAGGAAGTGGTACGGACAGAGAGTAGGAGAGAAGAGGGTATTAAAAAAGTCAAAAATAATTTGAAGGTGATATATACTAATGTTGATGGTTTCATATCGACAAGGATCGAAATTAGTGATTTCCTGAGAGAACATGAACCTGATGTCATGTGCATTGTAGAGACCAAATTAAGAGAAGATATTGATGTTCATTTGGGAGATGGTAAATACAAACTATGGAGAAAAGACAGTAAAGAAAAAAAGGGAGGAGGAGTGATGATAGCAGTGAAGAACAACATAAATGTAGATACTGTGGAAATGGGAGAAGGCAGGGCTGAAGTGATATATATGAAATTAGAAACTGGAGAGAATGTTAAGAGAGATATGGCGGTAGTGTATGTTCCCCCAAAGACGAGAGCATGGAAGGATGACGAATACCTTGAGATGTTGTCAGATATGGCTAGCTACTTGCAAAAAATAATTGAGAAAAGCAATAATATAATTTTGGTGGGTGACTTTAATTGTAAAGAAGTGAACTGGGAGGAATGGTACTCGGGAGGCGGCGAGGATTCGTGGGGCATTATGTTATTAAATATAATAATGAATAATGTGATGACGCAATGAGTCAAAGAAGAGACACGGTTTCGAGGTGAGGGCACACCAGCAAGGTTAGATTTACTGTTCACCAAAGAACCCGATGTAATAGAATCATTGGAATATCTCTGTCCTTTGGGAAAAAGTGATCATGTGGTCATTGAGTTCCAGATGTTAATAGGAAACGTCGAGCCAAGAGACGAGCTTCATAGACAGGGAAGATACAACTTTGGCAAAGCAAATTTTACAGGATTGAGAAACTTTTTTGAAAATGCAGATTGGAGAAAATTCAGAGAAACAAGAGAGATACAGAGGAAGTGGGATATCTTTCTAGACCTCTATAATTTGGGAGTGGAAAAATTTGTACCAAGAGTAAGAGGGAAAGAAAACAGGAAAAAGGAGTGGTTTAATAGAAGGTGTATGATAGCAAAAAAAGAGAGAGATAAGGCGTGGAACAGTTGGAGAAAGAGAGGTAACGACAGAACAAAGGAAGAATATAAAAGAACAAGAAATGAATATACAAGAATACGTAGAGAAGAAGAAAGGAATTTTGAAAAGGGTATAATTGACAAATGCAAGGATGAACCCAAACTGTTTTATAGATTTGTTAATGGCAAACTGAAACAAAAGGAAGGAATCACCAAGCTGAAAGTAGAAGGAGAGGTCTTTAAGGATGCGGCAATGCATGCAGAAATAATGAACAAACGTTTCCAGTCAGTTTTCACTAAAGAAAAGGAGCTTGTGGAAGGGGAGGGAGTGATTAGAAATGTTCCGGTGATGAAAGATATAAAAGTGGAGGTACAGGAAGTGTATAAATTACTGGAAACTCAAGATGTAAGGAAAGCCCCAGGACCTGATGGAATTTCTAATTGGGTACTGAAGGAATGCAGAGAACAACTGGCGGATAAAATTCACAGCTTAATTGTATGCTCACTGGAAGAGGGGAAGGTGCCAAAAGAATGGAAGAGGGCAAATGTGGTCCCAATTTACAAGGGAGGAAACAGGGAAGAACCCCTGAATTATAGACCAGTGTCTCTAACCAGCATGGTCGCAAAATTGTGTGAGAGAATCCTGAAAGACAGATGGATAAAATATCTGGAAGAGATGAATATTTTGGCTGAATGTCAGTTTGGATTCAGAAGTGGAAGGTCATGTGTTTCAAACTTGTTGAGCTTTTACTCAAGAGCGATTGATGTGGTACAGGAGAGAGATGGTTGGGTGGATTGTGTGTACTTAGACTTAGAGAAGGCCTTTGACAAGGTACCTCATAAGAGACTAATGTGGAAACTAGAATATATAGGAGGACTAAAGGGGAAACTTCTGGAATGAGAGACTTTTTGAGAGACAGACAAATGAGGACAGTAATAAAGGAAAAGATGTCTGGATGGAGGGAAGTAACAAGTGGAGTCCCTCAAGGCTCAGTGTTGGCACCAGTAATGTTCCTGATTTACGTAAATGATATGGTAGATGGAGTGAACAGTTATGCAAGTCTGTTTGCTGATGATGTAAAGATCTTGAGGAAGATAGAGGTTGAGGAGGATTGTATAATACTGCAGGAGGATTTGGATAGGATACACAATTGGAGCCGGACGTGGGAAATGAAATTTAATGTAAAGAAATGTAAAATATTGGAAATGGGTAAAAGTACCAGGAGACCATCAATGAATTATTTTTGGGGTAATGAATTAATCACAAAAAGGAGAGAAGAGAAAGATTTGGGAGTGCTGGTCCAAGATAGTTTGTCACCAGAAAAGCACATTAACAAGATAGTTGGAGAGACTTATAAGCTCTTGACTAACATAAGAGTAGCATTTCATTATATGGATGAGGAAATGATGAAAAAATTGATAGTGGCCATGATCCGCCCCAGGTTAGAATATGCAGCGGTAGTGTGGTCCCCACACAAAAAGAAGGATATAAACAAGATTGAGAGAATACAAAGAACAGCAACCAAGATGGTCCCCAGTCTGACAGACCTGTCATACAGAGAGAGGCTGGAAAAACTGGATTTGCCTTCGTTAGAGGAAAGGAGAAAGAGGGGTGACATGATTGCGGTGTTCAGGACCATGGTGGGAGTAGATAAAATTGACAAAGAAGATCTGTTTGTATGGGATAAGAGAGCAACAAGAGGACATGGAATGAAATTGAAAAAGTCAAGCTGCTTGAAGGATATCAAGAAATATAGCTTTCCTTACAGAAGTATACACTTATGGAATAGCCTGGACAAAGAGATCGTCCAGTCTAAAAACTTAAACGAGTTTAAAGTTAAATTCGACTTATTGAGAAACAGCGACGGAAACCCACGAGCATAGTACATTCCGTGTATATCACAATTAGGTATATTAGGTAAATACTTAAATATTTGGAACGACTTAGACAAAGAGGTGGTGCATGAGAAAAACATTCATGTGTGTAAAGGTAGACTTGATAAATGAGGATATGGAGATAGGACAACACGAGCATTGCTCAATTCCTGTATACTACAAATAGGTAAATACACCCACCCACCCTCACACACACATACACACACACACACACCGGCGCTCCATACAAGCTCAACACGGCCAGAGGCATTACCTAAATAAGTATCTTTGAATGAGTCAAGCTCTGTACCAGGTTAGACTAAATGATTTTTCATTATTAAAAGGAAAAGAAATAATAAGTTTAAATAAGACTTTCAAACAACAAAGAACCACGATGCGTTGAGTCAGCTGGGTTTGTTTATACTACAGAAAGACCGGGAAAGCGTGCACACTGTAAGTACATACTCTGTTCATTTAGTATTACAAAATGGATACATACTTCAGTAAAACAAATTTGGAAAAGAAAAGGGATAAAAGTTAAAAGCAAAATGATGATTTCTACCAAGAACTAGTTGAAGTGGAGACTCACAATAGACTGGTTGAACGTGTACACAAACTAGAAATGGCTTTCAAAAATGAAATTGATGAAATAAAGAAGCAAATGCACTTGCAAAAGGAAGAGATAGAAAAACTGGGAAGGGAGGCCAATAAGAAAGACACAACCATCAGTGAACTAACAGTGGAATTGAATACCCTTAGGAAGAAAGTGAGTGAAATGGGAAGTACAGTAGTTAATCACGAGAGTGTTATGGAAGAGTTAAAAAATGACACAGAGACAGTTAGACAAGCAAGCAGTCTTATGGACCAGAGCAGTGATATTGAGGAGAAGATAACACAGGTGAATGAAGCTGTGCAAAGCTACAAAAATGATGTAGAAATCACGTATGCTGAAATGGTGAAAGTAAAGAAAGACTTAGAAACAAGGGTGGAGGAAAAAAACATTAAAAAGGAAGTGAAAAGAATAATCCAAAACAATCCAAAGTTAGTCAGAGATTCAGTAGAAATAAATAAATCAATAGTAATCACTGGTATAGAAGAGGAAGAAATTAAAAACAAAATCACTAGAGACAAAAAGGAGATGGCAAATGTAATGAGCTTACTGAAAGAAGTATCAGAGGAAATCTGTAGTAAAGACATAGAGGAACACAAAAGGTTAGGGAAATATGAGAAAAGCAAGACAAGACCTCTAAAGGTGACTTTCCAGAGTGTAAACACTGTGGAAGAGTTACTAAAAAATGCAAAGAATCTTATGGAAAAAGAGGAGTTCAAAAATGTATGGATAAAAAGATGCCTAACACAAGAGGAACTGGAATTACTGAAAGAGAAAAGGGAGGAAGCAAAAACAAAAATGAGGGAAGATCAGAAGAGGACAAGAAGAAATTTTTTTACAAAGTAATAGGATTGCAGGTACGAAAGTGGTACACAAACAGGATGGAAGAAAAAGGAGGAAGTTAGTAGAACCATGTCATGACAAGTATATAAACAAGATGATAAAGTTGATGTACTCAAATGTGGATGGAATGGTATCTAAATTACTAGAGATGAATGATTATGTCAGAGAAAATGAACCACAAATAATATGCCTAACTGAGACAAAATTAACACCAAGGATATCCAATGACATACTAAACTTAGAGGAATACAATATATGGAGAAGAGACAGAAACAAAAAAGGAGGAGGAATTATAATATTAACTAAGAAAAATCTAAAAGTCAAGGAAATAAACCTAGATATACCATCACAAGTAGAACTGATTGCAGTAGAGATCGACACATCTGAAGGTAAAGTAATTGTAGCCAATTTGTATATGCCACCCAGATCAAACACATGGGAAAGAGACGAATATGAGGACCTAGCAGAGAGTACAATTCAGAGTATAAGATCCTTGCTACATAAAATGGAAGAGAAATCGGAAAGAATTATACTAACTGGGGATTTCAATACAAATATAGATTGGAATACTCTAGATATAAATAGCCAAGAAAGCTGCTGGGACCAAAAGCTCCTGGATCTCGTACAAGAGTTTTTCTTAATGCAACACGTGAGGGAAACCACTAGAAAAAGAGGACTTGATGTACCTTCAGTGCTAGATCTAATATTTACTAGGCAAGAAAATGACATTGACAGTTTAATATATCACCCTCCACTCGGCAAAAGTGATCATGCAGTACTAAATTATAACTTCAGGATAGCATATGACATAGTAAACAGCACTGACAGTTACAAAAAGAGCCTAAACTATAAAAAGGGAAATTATCAAGGCCTAAAGAATTATTTCTTAGAAGTTGATTGGGAAAATGAGCTTAGAGGACAAGATTTAAATGCTGTATATAAAAAATTTTGTGAATTTTATGAAATAGGAGTCCAGAATTACATCCCACAGCACAAAGAAGCAGATAAGAAAATACAGAAATGGTTCAATACAGAATGTAAAAAATCAAAAGAAAGAAGAGATTTGTTGTGGAATAGATACAGAAGACACAATAGTGAAAGGGCGTATAATAATTACAAACAGGCAAGAAACGACTATACAAGAATAAGGAGGGAAGCCCAAAAACAGTTTGAGGAGGATATAATAAATAAAAGTAGTGATCAACCAAAGCTGTTTTACAGCTATATCAGAAGCAAAACCAAAGTAAAAGATATAATACAATCCATGACGGACGAGGGAATCACTTATACACAAGAGAAAGATATTTGTGAAGCACTAAATAAGAATTTCCAATTAGTTTTTACAGAAGAAAAAAATTTTGAGAGGGACTATGTGGAACACGCATGTCCACACATACTACCAGGTATACAAATAGCAGAAAAAGTAATACAAGAGGAGTTAAGTAGATTAGACAGAGGAAAAGCAAGTGGTCCTGATGAAATTTCATGTTGGGTGTTACGAGAATGTGCAAAGGAGTTAAGTAAACCATTATTTTTAATTTTCAAGAAATCTTTGAGTCAAGGGAAACTACCTGATATTTGGAAAAAAGCAAATATAGTCCCCTTATTCAAGAAAGGAAATAGACAAAATCCTCTCAACTACCGACCAGTATCACTGACTAGTGTTGTAAGCAAGGTATTAGAAAAACTTATAAGAAAAGCTTGGGTAAATCATCTAGAAAAACACAGTATGATAACAGAAAGACAGTTTGGTTTCAGAAAAGGAAAATCATGTGTTACTAATCTGTTGAGCTACTATGACAGAGTAACAAACACAATACAGGAAAGGGAAGGATGGGTGGACAGTATCTATTTAGATTTCAAGAAAGCTTTTGACACAGTACCACACCAAAGACTTCTATGGAAGCTGTACCATCAAGGAGGAATTCGAGGCAAACTGTTTTGTTGGATGCAAGACTTTCTCATAAAAAGGGAAATGAGGACAGTACTAAGAGGAAACTACTCATCATGGAAAGAAGTGACTAGTGGAGTACCACAGGGTTCGGTGCTGGCACCAATCATGTTTCTAGTGTACATAAATGATATAAACAGTAACACTGGAAATGAGAGCTATCTGAATATGTTTGCAGATGATGCAAAAATACAAAGGAGAATTACTAGCACAGACTCTTGTAGGGAGCTACAAGAAGAATTAAATAAACTTCATGAATGGAGTAGTACATGGCAAATGGAATTCAATGTGGACAAGTGTCATGTAATCAAGTTTGGTAAAAGTGGAAAAAGACCTGATTGGGATTATAAGTTAGGAAATAAAACCCTATACACATCAGAAAGAGAGAAAGACCTAGGTGTGATTATCAATAACAGATTATCTCCTGCTGACCACATCAGCGAGAAGGTACGGAACATGTATACACTGCTTGCAAATATGAGAATAGCATTCACATACATAAATGAAGACATGCTAAAAAGGATAATAACATCATTCATTAGACCAACCCTGGAATATGCATCAGTAGTCTGGAGTCCTCATCTCAAAAAGCATATAGACAAGATTGAAAAAGTTCAAAGGGCCGCTACAAGATGGATACCAAGCTTAAGGGACCTAAGGTATGAAGAAAGACTAAATAAACTGAATCTACCAACACTACAGGAGAGAAGGAAAAGAGGTGACATGATAATGCTATATAAGTGCATATCAGGAAAGGAGAAAATAGACATAAATGATTACTTAACATATGGAGAAGCATCAGCAAGAGGACACTGCAAAAAACTGCATAAGAAGAGAGGTGATAAAGACGTAAGGAAATTCAGTTTCCCAAACAGAGCAATTGATCAGTGGAATGCACTACCGAATGAAATAGTGTGTGCCAAAACAATTCACAAATTTAAGGATATGTACGATAAATATGGTCTAAGACACGGGACAATATGAGCTTGACTCATTCCTGTAAAGATACAATTAGGTAAGAACAATTAGGTAGGTAAGAACACACACACACACACACACACACACACACAGTGAAAAACACAGACATAAACACACCCAAACACACAGGAACAGACAAGGACGCATGCAAACACCCAACGCATGAGGCCTGCGATGGCCGTTGTTAATGTTTTTGTTTTATTGTCAACATTATAATGCATTAATTTCTTGCTGCAGCATGTTCATAGTCATATTACCAGTATATACTTTTTACATATCCTAGTGTTTTATATTTGTGTATTAGTAATGTAACTATGAGTGTAAAGTATGAGTTTAGCTTGAGACGTAACTGCCAGTTAAGAATGACGAGTGGAGGGCTGGGAGGGGTACGGGTATGGGGGAGGGTTGGGAGCTGGGGTAGAGGCGTGTGGAGCTCGTTTTGTCCCCTCCTGTCTTCCCTGGGTATATGGGGGTACGAAGGGGGCACCCCTGAGCAGAAATTAGTGATCGTGAGTGTACACTACAATACACACAAAAAGACAGCAAGAGAAATTGTACAGGACTGAACACAAACCAGCAAACATTACTAAAAATTATTTAAAGAAAAATATAGCATATGTTACAGGCCAAAATAATTTTGAAAACTTAGCTGCGTACGCTGCTTAATCCTGTACTGTTCAGAACTAATCAAGAATTATAGGGGGACTACTGGTATCTGGAATATTTTTGACCCCATGCCGGATCAATTTGTGTTCCGGTTATGCGGATGTGCCAATGCATCAGAAACCGGTTAATCGAGCTTTTACTTTACCAGTCTGTCTTCCTTCCCATCCATTTTTCCTGAAGCTGTCAGACGTTGAAACTCCGTCAGTGTTCCTTTGTCTCACATAAATCCAAACTGCTTCTCATCAATATTCACTCTTTCCCTCATCATGCCTTCCGGGACTCTGATTTACAATCATTATATGATACAAAAATTTGTTGCCTCCATAATTCCTCTTTCCAGGGCATCACCTTTCCCCAGATTCACATTTGCAATCGCTGTGTTCAACTAGTTGTGTGGAACAACACACTCATGTGTAGCTAATCAAATTTATCAAATCAGTAACTAAACCCACTTCTGTATCTCATGAGGCATTTAACATCTCAGCAGCCATCTCAGACACACCCTCTACCTTCCTCAGCTGCATCCTGCCTATTGCCCTGCTCACGATATCAGCATCGACCTAAGGCTAAGGGCCAAACACTTGATCCTCTGACTCCAAACCTTCCCTTCTCCAGCCAGTCTCAATATTGAGCAATTGGCTGTAATGCTCTCTCCAAGCATCTTTAATATCCTCACTGTCTACAACTACTTCTCCTTCATCATGCTTCACACACAGCCCATCTGTGATATCCCTTTTGTCTGTCTTCATTTTCTTAGCCATCTTGAATACATAGTCCCTCTTTCAGTACTATTTAGGGTGTCCATTAAAAGTCTTTGAGACTCAGACATTGCCCAGTAGCTATACCTCCTTTACAACCAAATCATAAGAGATCGTAGTGCATTAAGATGGCACCACTTCGCAATGCACAACAGCAGATAGCAGCCATATCCCTGGAAAAAAAAAGAAAAAGTCCCTGTCACAGTACTGTATATCTTGTCTGAGGCTAGATGAGATTAATTTTATTTTTAAAAGCACCCTTTCCACTTTGGGCATGAAAAAGTTAGTGAAAACTAAAAAATGCTCAAAATGAGTAGCCCATAGATAAGACACTCACTCAGCACAGTTACCATACATGGATATATCTCTTCCATATGGTGCTTGAGAAGGATGCCTTCATGTGGTGGCACAGATACAACTGTGTGGTTTCACTGTTTGGTTATACAAGCATCCCTCATTACCTCCCTGTCCACTGGAAGGATGGTGGACTGCGGAAGAGCAAGTTCAACCTGCATCCCACCAGGTTCACATTTCAGATGAACCTGGAGCCACAATTACCACTGCTACTTTCCCATCTGAACCCTTCATATTCCCGTGAATTCAGCCTTTAAACTGGATTTGTTTCTGCAGGAAGAACAGGGAGAGGAGAGTACAGTACCTCCATGCTTATTTTTTCTTACTGCAAAAAGGAAATCTTGGCCGTAAAGGGGTTACGGTCTCCATTAACCCCCTTCAGTGTGATCACATGTAGCTATATCGTTTTACTCTTTCTGTTTACAGACAGATAATTTTATGGAGCTTTGGAGAAACTACATCTACTGAAGGAAGCCATTGTGTCTTACAAGTCTTTGTTCTACATGGTACTGTATAGGAGTCTTTGTAGTACTGTACCTCTGCCATAATGATTTATTCTTACAAATACACTTATCTATACCCCTTCTGGCAGTTAGGTCTTGGTAGGTCTTCTTGTACCAAATTTCTTTCTGATTCAGTTGGTACAGTTACTCAGATCAAATATTGGTGCTTTATAATCAGATAGAATCACTCGTGTTCTATTGTTTATAGATATTACCCCTTATGGCAATACTTGGTGATGTCACTACAGTATCTGGCAGATCATTCCATAACAAATCAGTTCTTAATGTACCTAATCGCAATTTCATTCTTCAGTGGTGATGTTTCAGTGTCAAATGTTTCCCCACACCTCTCTCTCAAGGTTCCCCATTGGCAGAATGTTAGCCACTAGATCCATGACACCATGTTGCATATTACACGTTAATGTTGTTTTGTTTGTTACTGTATTTGTATTGTTTTGAGACTGACATACTTTTGCACGAGTGTAGGCCTATATTCTTTGTGGCACAGGATTCTTCAGAGCACCGCATCCTTACCATTATATTTTGCATATTGTACCATAAGTCTCATGTATGTTATTATTATTGGTATTGCCTTAATACCACCATGTATTGCATTAATGGCGTACAAGAGGTTATATAGGCATGATGGGCAAACTAAATCACTGAAGAAGAAACATCATGAAATCTCGGAGGTCATCTTGAAATAATACTCAAAGAGAATGCCAGCTTTATTTACCTATATGTTTTTTTTTTTTTAGTATCATTGTATACCAGTGATTTCTTTGAGGAATGTGGAATCTCAGTGATAAGAAGTGGATGTGGCCAAAATGTTTAATTTGTAGTTTCTCAGCCTTAACTAGGCAGATATTATTTGCATGTCATTTCCCATCCATAGGTGAGAAAAAAGACCATGATGATGATGATGATGATGATGACGGACGCTAACCTAGACTCCTGCCTTTTTTGTTGTCACTGAAGGTTGATTGGCAGTGAGCAAGAGGATGCTGTTGGTGTGATGTGTGGTGATGAAGCATACAGCTTATACCAAGACCACTGCAAGCATCACAACATACCAGGTAGCCATCTCAGCCATTAAGTCCTCCTTTGGCAAGCTCATAAAAAAGCTCTTCCCTCACTTTGGCATTCAATATCTAAATTAGAAGTTTTATTACAGAGTGTTTTCTCTGATGCCTAGTAATACTGTTGCAAGCACTAAGATACTGCTGCCAGGGTTTTGCACCATTGAAGCCACAAATCTATTAATAATTGCAGTTGCCACTCTGCTATAGATGACAAGCCTCTGGCATTCAGCACTGAGCTTGCTGAATAGATGAAAGTGTCCACATTAAATACAGATGTGGACTTGATAAATCTGGCAAAACTCTGAATTGCCAGATGCTGATTGGATAAGGTCATACTCTTCCATCTAAATCAGACTGAATAAGTATTAGTTTGAGTTTTGCTACCTAAAACCTAGAGGAAGAGTTGTACAATGGTGGCTGAAATACAGAAATGTTAATAGATAACTAAATGAAAATGTCTCTATCCATCTGTCTATTGCCAGATGCCTCAATCCCATACGGGATGGCCAAAAACAAATTGCCTCCATGTCACCCTGTCCCCCGCCATTTCACTGCCCTGCTTCCAGCTCACACCCCCCTCTCTCATACACCTCTCCACCCCATCCCTCCATCTCATCCTCGGCCTCCTCCTCCCTCTCCCCCCGTCCACCTCACTCACATACACTCTCCTCGTCAGTCTCTCACCCTCCATCCTCTCCACATGGCCAAACCACCTCAGTGTGTTCCTCCTAATACTTCCTATCACATCCACATCCACACCACAATGCTCCTTTATATCCTCATTTGTCAGCCTCTTTCTCCGTATGACTCCACAGGCTCCTTTTAAATAACTTATTTCCACTGCTCTCACTCTTGACTTGTGTCCTTCCAACAACGTCCAAGCTTCACTTCCATACGTTAAAGTTGGTATCACAATACTGTCATGTAGTAACTTTTTCACTTCCATGTTCACTTCCCTGTTTCTTATCACTGCTTTCAAGGAACCATCAACCTTTCTTCCTTGTTGTACCCTTTCAAGCACTTCACCCTACAAACTTCCATCCTTACTCATCACACTACCCAAGTACGTAAACATACTCACATTTTCCATTTCCTCACCATCCAACCTCACTGTACATTCACTGACTTCACCTCTCTCAAAGACCATCACTTTACTCTTCCCTGTATTCACCTTTAGATTTTGTTTCTTACACACACTCCCAAACTCATCCACCAAGCCTTGCAGCTCCCCTTCTTCTTCACTCAGCTACACAGTATCATCTGGAAACAACAGTACAAGGAGTTTCCAAACACTACCCTCTCTCACCAGGGCCACTCCAACATCCACTACCCTACCTTGTACTTCTTATATTACCCCATCCATGGACAGATTGCACAACCATGGAGACATGACACATCCCTGTTTCAACCTAATATTCAAAGAGAAAAATTCACTCAGTTCACCATCCACACACACTGCAGCCTTAGCACCCTCATACATACTATTCACAGCATTCAACAACTTCCCATCTACTCCATATATTCTTAATACTTTCCACAATCCTTGTCTATCCACCCTGTCATATGCTTTCTCCAAATCCATGAAAGCCTCATACAACTTCTTTCCCTTCTCTAGAAACTTTTCCACTAAAGATCTAAGAATGATTATCTGATCTCCACAGCCTCTCCCCTCCCTAAAGCCTCCCTGTTCTTCTCCAACTAATTCATCTGTTCTTTCCCTAACTCTGTCTATAAGTATCCTACCATACACTTTTCCTATTACACTAAGAAGACTAATGCCCTTATGAATACCACACACTTCTTTTTCCCCTTTTCCTGTGTACAAGGGAATAATTTTACCTGACTTCCAATCCTCTGGGACTCTACCTTCCTCCCAGGCCAATCTGAACATCTTCCACATCCATTCTACTACTATCTCTCCCCCATGCTTCAGCATTTCACCACACACTCCATCAATTCCTGGGGCTTTCCCCAATTTGACTTTCTTCATTGCTTCCACAACTTCTATCCTACTGATTTCTTCCTGTCTTCTCACCTCCCTCCTTCTCCCAGCCATTCCCTAGCCACTTATACTAACATTCCTTCCATCCTCAATGTTCAACAATTCCTTAAAGTGTTCTGTCTTTCTGCTCACTTTTTCTCACTTCTCCACTAGTAATCTACCATTTTTATCTTTCACTCACATGCTAACTTCAGTGCCACCCTATCTTACTCTCTTCACCTCTTTCCAGAACATTTTCTTACACTCCCTCCACTTTACACTCAAATTCCTTCCAAATTCCTCATCCACTCTCATCTTACTCTCTCTTACTAATATTTTCACCTCTCTCTTCCTTTCTACATGCAGTATAACTCTCTCTTCCGCCTCTCAACTTCTTCCACGCCCCTGTTTCACATCCATTCATTGTATGCTTTCTTCTTTTGTGCCACAGCCTGTCTCACCTCATCATTCCACCACGCTGTTCCTTGCACCCCCATTCATCTACTCTTCACCCCACACACCACATCACATGCTGCACATATTTTTTCTGTGAATATCGTGTATACACCTTCCACGTCCCCCTTCTGCCCCAATTCATATTTACCCAATCGTTCCGCTACTTCTCTCTTATATTGTCATTTTCTCATCCTCTTGTAACCTTTCCACTCTCCTTGCAACTACTCCTTCTTCCCGTCCTTCCCTTCTACTATTTCTCCAACTTGCTTGGATCTTCATACTGGCCACCACCAAGTAATGGTCAGAAAGTCCACTCCCCCAACCTCTATAAGCTCTTGCATCCATTACACATCTTTGCATCCTTTCATCCACACACACATAATCAATCATTGCCTTCCTTTCATTCAGTTCACCACCCACTCTTCTCATCACTCACCATGTATACCTGTGGATCATTTTGTGCCTGAAGAGGGTATTGGCCATCATCGACCCCCTCCTGGCACAAGTGTCCACTAACGCACTGCCATTCTTATCTGTCTCAGCAGACACACCCCACTCACCAAGTATTCCATCCACCTTCACATTCCCTACTTTACCATTCATATCATTGATCAAAAACACTCTTTTATTCCTTCCAAACTTTTTCATGCACACTTCCATATTTGTCCAGAATTCTTCTCTCACTCTGCTTGCACGATCTTGCATTGGCGCATACACTTACACAGTCGCCCACATTTGTATTCCAACTTTCAATCTTACCCACACAATCCTTGACCCAGCTGATCCATACTCTCTTATATTCCTCTTGCAGCTTTTACTCACAACTATACACACTCCTTCTTTTGCCCTCTCATTCTCACCTACTCCTGCACATATACCCCATCCATACTCCACTCTCTCACACTCTCTCCTCTCCAAATGTACGAGAGTATAATTTAAACTCATTTTTGTAATTTTTGCTGTCACATGTACTATATATACTTTATTTTAGACAGTGGAGTTATTTTATTCCCGATTTGTTTAGCCTCCTATCATATTTTTTATTGTAATTTTTGCCGTCACATGCACTATATATACTTTATTTTAGACAGTGAAGTTATTTTATTCCAGATTTGTTTAGCCTCCCATCAGATTTTTTAAAACCTGCTTAATTTGATATAGGGAAACTATCTTATCAATCTGTGTCTATCTGTAGCCAGATGCCCTAGTTCCGTAAGGCGGTGGTTTGCGAACTTCCTGTTGTAATGGCCCCCTAACCTCTGAATATTTTGGTAGCACCCCCTCCCACCTTGTGCAGCATTGTTTGCAAGATTCAGGTAAGTAACAAGGAAGATAGCATTTTATGTGGTTATTTTATCACTCATGTAATGGTGGTAAAAAGTTTGATGATTTTTTATTTTAAATGGCTTTCAGTTTGATTTTTTTTTAGCATATCCCAGTTTCCTACTTTTTTGTGTGAGTTTATTTTCTCCCTACGTGTCAAGTGGGGTTGGCGGAGGATTAGTGCCCCTCCCTGTAAAACAATTAACTCTAAGCCCTTGGCCGCCCCGTTAGGGATACATGGTGTCTGGCATTTTTTTTTTTTTTTTTTTTTTTTTTAGACAGTTATGTCTGCAAGAAGAGAACATCAAAACATTTTTTTTTTTTTTTTTTTTTTTTTTTTTGTATCATTGGCCTGGAAAAAAAAAAAAATGCACAAAAGATGGTGAGGGCATGTAATGCAATGGCTCCCAGTAGGCTGAACATGACACATCTGAACTGAAAGCACTTTATGCTTTTGTGATAATGGTCACACTCTTTTGAATGCGGTGCAGAATCCGTCAAGGTTCGTGTTGTCGTGCGATCATCATGGACTTATTTACAAACTGCAAAAATTATGAAATATTTTGTAGTACTGAATTTGTTTTCTTTATAAAGACTCCATCATGCTTGCATCCATTAGGCCTTGGTCACCTAATGGCAGCTCTCCACATTGCTCAATCTCTGGCAGCCTCCCTATTCAGTTCATTATCCTCGAGGTTACTCTTTACATGTATGACCTTTTCCTGGGTCTTTTTTGATCTGCCTCTCACAGCCCTATCCCCGACATTCACACTTTTCACACTCTGTACCCAGTTGTCATCCTACATCCCCTCAACATGCCCAAACAATCTCAGTCTACATCCCGCATCTCAGTACCAAATACACTCCAGTCCCATCCTTCCTCTCAACTCCTAGCCACCCCAGGCATTGCATTCAAGGATGCACTTTACATCCGTCTAATTGCTGTCATTTCTGTATGTTTGAGCCTACAAATATCCTTTTCCATTACTGCCCAGGTCTTATTACCATATAGCATTACACTCTAAACACATGGCACATACAAAGGATCCCTTAGCACAGAGGGCCAGCCTGCTCAGTTTTGGAAGAAGCAACAGCTTCCAGAACTTCCTCCAACCACTCCTTACTCTAGCCACAGAGCTTGCCCCAGCCCCACCTCCAGCACATAACATGTCCCCCAAATAACAAAACTCCTCCACACACTCAAGAGACTCTTGGGCAAGATCAGTCCTTTCACACCTGACAGCTACATGCTCTCTTCAGCACACCACTCATATTTTGCACCGTACTTCTAATACCACTACATTCCCTATACACCCACTTATCACAAGCACTGCACAAGTTGGAGTTACTTCCCACACCTTTGTGGCAAACTGCCCATGGCCACATTCTTCTGCTTTGATAGTATATGAGAAAGTTTCTAGCACCATGACAAACAGTAAGGGGGTCAAGACTGACCCATGATACATGCCATCATTCCTGGGAAACTCATTACTCAAATACCCATTCACTCTCACCTGGGTGCAAGCACCCACATACACAGCCATAACCACTCTAACCAATGATGCCTCGATTTCAGGCTTTCTGCTCACTTCACCACCTGCTTAGGGACTCTGTCAGAGGCCTTCTGTAAATCACAAAGTACAGCACCCTTTACTTTCCTATATATTTTTCCTGAAGTTGTTGGTCAATGAATATAGCATCAGTGGTCCCTTTGCCTGGCATAAACCTAAACTGCATCTCATCACTGTTCATTCTTTCAGATATTGTACTCTCTAGGACTCTCCATTACCTTTATTATCTGGTCCAAAAGTTCCTAACACACAAAATTGTTTGAAAGAGGGAAAATAAAATATAAGGAGGTGTCATCAAACTACTTAATGGGCTAATGGCTTTCGCTCCTTTACTACTAGTAGTGGGTTTCCCTACAAATCAAATACAGTACAGTAATCTGGTGGTGTTCACAACAAAATAGTAGTACTGTACAGTCTTTGTAGGCCCAGGTTCATCTGAAATGTGAACCCGGTGGAGTGTAGGCTGAAACTGTCATTCTTTGACAGTGCACCTTCCATCTTTTGGGGGTAGCCAGGTAGAGAAACCACTCAGTTACATTAGTGCCACCACGTGAAGGTGTCCCTTTCCCACACTACAACAAAATAAACACAAGGTAGGTGGCTTGGTACTGAAGGGGTTGTTGATAATAGTTTCTGACTCCTACACTCCGAGGGGTCTTGCCGTAGCTGATTGATATTGGCAGTGGTAAGAATACCGATACTGGTATATAAAATGCATTATCCTACTGCAGAATTCAACCACTTCAGTCTAAAAGAAGAGTGTATGTATGTGATGAGGAGGGTGAGGGTGAAGGGGAGACTGAGGATGAGTTGGAGGGGTGCGATGGAGAGATATATAAGTGAGGGGAGTGAGAGCTGGAAAAAAGGCAACCAGATGTTGGAACACAGGTTGACATGGACATGATTTTGTTGTGGCCACTCCTTGCAGGATTAAGGCATCTGGTGATAGCTGTTAGCTACCAGATGTTCTGCCTTGGAGTGACTTTTCAGACTAGGAGAATTAAATGAAGCCTTTCACTGCTGGAGTTCTGGCATTACTGATAGTTGAATAATTTGTCTGATGATAGCAGCAGTAAAACTTTAAAATTTCTCAACACATAGAAAAGTTGAAGATAGAGTATGCAAGGAGCCATAAAAGACTGTTTCAGATCTTTGAACCCTTTGATGGTGCTGCAGTATGGTGCTTTCCTGTGGAGGCACTGATATAACAATGGCAGATCCATTCATTTATGCAAACGCCTCCTCATAACTACCTCCCCTTCCTTCGAAAAGGAGAATGGGCTGCTGAGCAACTTCAGATTGTAATTCACTGTGTTCATGTCCAGATGAACCTGTTGCCACAACAACAGCAACAACAAAAACAACAGGAGCAGCAGCAGCAATTGCTTTGTTTTGTTTCGTTTTTAATTGCTCCAACATGCTTTCATGCGTCGGCCTTGGTCACCTAATGGCGGCTCTCCATGCTGCACGATCTATTGCAGCCTCCCTGTTCAGTCCCTTAACCCTGAGATCACACTTAATGACCTTGTCCCATGTCTTTCTCGGTCTACCCCTCATAACCCCACCCCCAATGTTAACATGTGTCACCTTCCTCACCCAATTAACATCCCCCATCCTCTCCACATGCCCAAACCATTTCAATCTACCTCTCCTCATCACAACTCCAATACACTTCAGTCCCATCCTACCTCTGAACTTCCATTCCCAGAAAAGCCTTCTTTTAACCTTAACTGCTGCCTCTACACCCTCATCCCACCACCAAGTTACAGTACTTTATATCTTGATGGTCCTCTCGTCCAACCGCATATTACATCAGAAGCTCTCAAAAGATTGTTTTTGAGGGCTTTCTACTGTTCATTAACGCCTCTGTCTACAGCTCCCTGTTCAGCCACCACTCTCCTCACCTCACTGTAGAAGACATCCCTTACTATTTGGTTTTCCAGCTTCTATATTTTCCTCCGAGGTACATGAGTCCTATTTTTTTCACTCGTTCTTTAAGCACCATATCACAAATCAATAGTTTGTGCTGCAGCACACACTCCTCACTTCCAATAGCTTTACATCTCACTAACCTCCTATCAATAATGACAACAACAAACCCTCTAACAGTAGCTAGCAGAAATCTTAACTAAATTGTTCTTGCTTCTCTCAGATGATTTTATCCATCGTAGGAGTGGCTTTCATCATCTATGCACTAACCATTTCTTTCCAATTACTGTATGTCTTACTGAAAGTCTTACTGCCTTCACTTGATTCCATTCAACATAGGAGTTTCTAAAAATTGAGATAGATACAGCCTTCATTAACCTCTCCACTAATAAATTTATTTCCAAAGCTGTGGGTAGAGTTTCTGGGGGGGGGGGGGGGAAGACCTAGGATGAGGTCATACAGAGTGACCTCAGGGATAAGAGACATAGGCTGCAGGAGATCAAGTAGCATGGAGAGCTGACATTAGGTGACCAAGGCTGGTGCATGCATGCATGTTTTCCCTGGGATTTCCCTGGGCATGTTGACTACTCTACAAATTCCTCTTATCATGTCTCTGTCTCTCTCTCTGTCTCTCTCTCTCTCAACCATACCAATCCATCTTTGGATGGGAAGAAGAAGTCTTGATGACGGTGGTGATAAGAGTGGATTTTAAGAAAGTAGGGACTGCTTGTGTTTTCTAGTAAGTCCTCATTTAAGTAACCTTTTTATGTTCTCTTTTGGAGTTAAATTATCTGTATATTTGTACATACATAAATTGTGTTCTAAAGTTTTTGCAACCTGTAAACCTGTTTTGCCGTTTTCCCCCGAATTATCATGGCATTTGTATAGAGGAGTTGTAGCCGAGACAGTATTAATACGCTGCTATCCCGCCTCACTCAGTGAACACGGGATGTGTATAATCAATACAAAGTAAAATGCTGAATAATCTTACGGAGGACAGCCCAACACCCTCAGAAGGAGCTAATGGAAGGGTGAATAGAGCGCGACTTGACTCTGGGCGACAGGGACATAAGTCTGCCTGGGCCGCGCGCCCCTATGACCCGGAATTCGCCCACCACCACCATAACAGGAAAAAGAGACTACCTTCTGGGCGAGCTGACCACCGAGAAGATCGGGGTGGAGCTATTACTCTAGCTCCAGTCAGCACACGAGACTTCAGAAATGGACCCCTGGGAGATCTTGTGTGCTATTGATTTGGTCTTGACTGCAGAGAATGAAAGGGAAGCAGAGGAAAGATTTAGGAAGTGGAGAGATGGTTTGGGGCACAAGGGCGTACGAGTAAATGCAGATAAAACGAAATTGATGATATCTAGGGTTGGTGGCAGTACTTTAAAAGAAAAGGGAGAGTGGCCCTGTGCAATTTGCCACAAGGGTGTGGGAAGTACTGTAATTCCATCTTGTGCAGTGTTTGTGGTAAGTGGGTGCATCAGAGATGTAGTGGGATTAGAGGTAGACTGCAAGATAATGCTGATTTTGTGTGTGCGGTGTGTCGGGGAAAGCAAGTGGAGATTGTCAGGTGTGAAAGGATTGAACTTGCTGGTGAGTCTTGTGAATGTGTGGAAAAGTTTTGTTATTTGGGAGACATATCATGTGTTGGAGGTGGGGCTGGAGCTAGCTCTGTGGCTAGGATGAGGAGTGGTTGGAAGAAGTTCAGGGAGCTGTTGCCTCTCTTGACAATGAAAGGGATCTCCCTACATGCTAAAAGATTTTTGTATGCAGCATGTGTTGGGAGTGTGAGCTGTATGGTAGCAAGACCTGGGCAGTAAAGGAAAAGGATCCTCGCAGGCTCAAACGTACAGAAATGACAATGATTAGGTGGATGTGCAGTGCGTCCCTGAGTGCAAGGCCTGGTGGGAGGGGTAGGTTTACGATGGAAGAGTTGAGAGGTAGGATGGGACTGGAGTGTATTTGTGTTGTGATGAGAGGTAGACTGAAGTGGTTTGGGCATTTGGAGAGAATGGGGGATGATAATTGGGTGCAGAATGTGAGAAGCATTAATATTAGGGGTGAGGCTCTGAGGGGTAGACCAAAAAAGACCTGGGACCAGGTCATTAAGTGTGACCTCAGGGTTAAGGGGTTGAAGAGGGAGGCTGACAGAGATTGAGCTGCATGGGTAGCTGCCATTAGATGACAAAGGGTGATGCATGCAAGCATGTTGGAGCTTTCAAAATCGAAAAACGAAACGAATATGAGCCGTCCAGTCTCTGGTGGACTACAGTGCACCAGCCCTAGTTGCACTGTCACACAATCGGGAGAGTAATCTAGAACCAGGCCATGAAGGCTATGCTGGAGACTCCCACATGGGCCAGTGGCTGGGTCCTACAGAGTGCCCCTATCCTTCCACCTTCTTCTTGGCTTACTACGCTTCCTCTCACCTTCAAACTGACTCAGATATACCCTTTCCATCATCCTATCTGCATCTGTTCTCTCCATATGTCTACTGTGTACCATCTGAGATCACTCTTTTCTACTTCATTATCAACAAACTTTCTTACTTGACATCATCTGCAAATCGTGTCTCATCCAATCCACTCAATGCACTCCCTACATATTCCTCAGCAGTACCATTTCCACTGTTTTTACTACTGACTCTTCATACTCACACCAAACCAAAGTATCTCACCCACTGACACACCATGCAATCCTCCTGCAGCCTCCATGCTTGGATCTGTGTAGCACTGAGGCCTTCATAGCACCAGCCTCCTTCCATCCATGTCATTGCATATTTACCTCTGATTACTGTTATTGCACTGTACTGAGGTACTTAAGTTCCCTCACCAAATCAACGTCTTTCTCTGTTAACCAGCCTATCACCTTCCCTTTCAATTACCGTAACTTTATGGGTAGTTCTCTGCTGTATTTACAAAGGAATAAGTTACATACAACTTACAGATTACAGGGTACAAGAAAATGTGCTTAGATGGTATGCATCATACAGAAGGAGTAAATGCTGTATTCATCTGTCAAATATCCAAGGTGCTGGAGGGACAAACCTTTACATGGTGGCACAATATAACCAGGTGGTGGAGCTACCTGTTTATACAAATGTTCCTCAGTTTCAATCCTGTCCCCCTAAAGGTGGCTGGTGAGCCATGAAAGACGAGCAACTGACCTGCAGTCCACTGGGCTCACATCATGCCTGGGACTACAACAATAAAGCATCCACGGCACTGACCTTTTCATCAATCTCACACTGGACAACCTGCTTCACCAAGAGGTGTCTGGCCAGCTCCTGTGCCACTCTCCATCACCACCTCCTACCACAAGCACCTGAAATCTCAAACACAGGCATGGATGTATGAATCACTATACTGTACTGTAATGGTGCCAGTAGCCTGTAGAGGTAGTTTAATATTATGACTTCATGAATGCAATGGGCATGAGAATGGATTTGAACTGCCCGCCGTGTTTAACTCAAATACCCCCGAACCTGATGTCACTGTTCTTCCGTGGCGACGTAATGTTCTGCTTTCCCCTCGATTCCCTAAAATCCTAGTAAAACTGAATTATTAAAAGCAGACGAGTGCACGATAACAATCGTATTCGATAACCCTTCCTCACATAGTAAAATCATACTGCCAAATTAGCTAAGAGAAAAGTAGGTAAATGGAAATTTTCCCTTGTCTCATCCCTGTTGTGGGCTCCCTCACGGCCTCTCACCTTTGTCTGTAACATGAAGGGAGATGGTCACGAACCCTCTTGAACTTATACTTCCATGGGTCTGTAGGTTATTTTGCCCTCCTAAAGAGGGCACTGGTGCTGGGGGAGGAAATGCCCGAGTAGAGAGATGTGTCAGTGGAGACACCACATACCTCATAGTTACCTCACTACACTACCTTTGAGCCCTACCTCATGCACCCCACTCACCCGTTTCTTGAGTATTCCTAGTATTTTTCAGTAGTTGTGGTCCTAAGTAGGCAGGAGAATGTGTGTACCTTATAAGATAATAACCTGGGCTTTAATAAGATATAATTTAAGTTAATTAGCTGTTATATTACCCTTTGATCTTATGCACGCAATAACGGAAGTTATGAAGGAGAGAGAGACACACACACACATACACACACACACATACACACACACACACACACAAAGTAATAGGATTGCAGGTACGAAAGTGGTACACAAACAAGATGGAAGAAAAAGGAGGAAGTTAGTAGAACCATGTCATGACAAGTATATAAACAAGATGATAAAGTTGATGTACTCAAATGTGGATGGAATGGTATCTAAATTACTAGAGATGAATGATTATGTCAGAGAAAATGAACCACAAATAATATGCCTAAATGAGACAAAATTAACACCAAGGATATCCAATGACATACTAAACTTAGAGGAATACAATATATGGAGAAGAGACAGAAATTTAAAAAAAGGAGGACGAATTATAATATTAACTAAGAAAAATCTAAAAGTCAAGGAAATAAACCTAGATATACCATCACAAGTAGAACTGATTGCAGTAGAGATCGACACATCTGAAGGTAAAGTAATTGTAGCCAATTTGTATATGCCACCCAGATCAAACACATGGGAAAGAGACGAATATGAGGACCTGGCAGAGAGTACAATTCAGAGTATAAGATACTTTCTACATAAAATGGAAGAGAAATCGGAAAGAATTATACTAACTGGGGACTTCAATACAAATATAAATTGGAATACTCTAGATATAAATAGCCAAGAAAGCTGTTGGGACCAAAAGCTCCTCGATCTCGTACAAGAGTTTTTCTTAACGCAACATGTGAGGGAAACCACTAGAAAAAGAGGACTTGATGTACCTTCAGTGCTAGATCTAATATTTACTAGGAAAGAAAATGACATTGACAGTTTAATATATCACCCTCCACTCGGCAAAAGCGATCATGCAGTACTAAATTATAACTTCAGGGTAGCATATGACATAGTAAACAGCAATGACAGTTACAAAAGGAGCCTAAACTATAACAAGGGAAATTATCAAGACCTAAAGAATTATTTCTTAGAAGTTGATTGGGAAAATGAGCTTAGAGGACAAGATTTAAATGCTGTATATAAAAAATTTTGTGAATTTTATGAAATAGGAGTCCAGAAGTATATCCCACAGCACAAAGAAGCAGATAAGAAAATACAGAAATGGTTCAATACAGAATGTAAAAAATCAAAAGAAAGAAGAGATTTGTTGTGGAATAGATACAGAAGACACAATAGTGAAAGGGCGTATAATAATTACAAACAGGCAAGAAACGACTATACAAGAATAAGGAGGGAAGCCCAAAAACAGTTTGAGGAGGATATAATAAATAAAAGTAGTGATCAACCAAAGCTGTTTTACAGCTATATCAGAAGCAAAACCAAAGTAAAAGATATAATACAATCCATGACGGACGAGGGAATCACTTATACACAAGAGAAAGATATTTGTGAAGCACTAAATAAGAATTTCCAATTAGTTTTTACAGAAGAAAAAATTTTGAGAGGGACTATGTGGAACACGCATGTCCACACATACTACCAGATATACAAATAGCAGAAAAAGTAATACAGGAGGAGTTAAGTAGATTAGACAGAGGAAAAGCAAGTGGTCCTGATGAAATTTCATGTTGGGTGTTACGAGAATGTGCAAAGGAGTTAAGTAAACCATTATTTTTAATTTTCAAGAAATCCTTGAGTCAAGGGAAACTACCTGATATTTGGAAAAAAGCAAATATAGTCCCCTTATTCAAGAAAGGAAATAGACAAAATCCTCTCAACTACCGACCAGTATCACAGACCAGTGTTGTAAGCAAGGTATTAGAAAAACTTATAAGAAAAAGCTTGGGTAAATCATCTAGAAGAACACAGTATGATAACAGAAAGACAGTTTGGTTTCAGAAAAGGAAAATCATGTGTTACTAATCTGTTGAGCTACTATGACAGAGTAACAAACACAATACAGGAAAGGGAAGGATGGGTGGACAGTATCTATTTAGATTTCAAGAAAGCTTTTGACACAGTACCACACCAAAGACTTTTATGGAAGCTGTACCATCAAGGAGGAATTCGAGGCAAACTGTTTTGTTGGATGCAAGACTTTTTCATAAAAAGAGAAATGAGGACAGTACTAAGAGGAAACTACTCATCATGGAAAGAAGTGACTAGTGGAGTACCACAGGGTTCGGTGCTGGCACCAATCATGTTTTTAGTGTACATAAATGATATAAACAGTAACACTGGAAATGAGAGCTATCTGAATATGTTTGCAGATGATGCAAAAATACAAAGGAGAATTACTAGCACAGACTCTTGTAGGGAGCTACAAGAAGAATTAAATAAACTTCATGAATGGAGTAGTACGTGGCAAATGGAATTCAATGTGGACAAGTGTCATGTAATCAAGTTTGGTAAAAGTGGAAAAAGACCTGATTGGGATTATAAGTTAGGAAATAAAACCCTATACACATCAGAAAGAGAGAAAGACCTAGGTTTGATTATCAATAACAGACTATCTCCTGCTGACCACATCAGCGAGAAGGTACGGAACATGTATACACTGCTTGCAAATATGAGAATAGCATTCACATACATAAATGAAGACATGCTAAGAAGGATAATAACATCATTCATTAGACCAACCCTGGAATATGCATCAGTAGTCTCGAGTCCTCATCTGAAAAAGCATATAGAGAAGATTGAAAAAGTTCAAAGGGCCGCTACAAGATGGATACCAAGCTTAAGGGACCTAAGCTGCGAAGAAAGACTAAATAAACTGAATCTACCAACACTACAGGAGAGAAGGAAAAGAGTTGACATGATAATGCTATATAAGTGCATATCAGGAAAGGAGAAAATAGACATAAATGATTACTTAACATATGGAGAAGCATCAGCAAGAGGACACTGCAAAAAACTGCATAAGAAGAGAGGTGATAAAGACGTAAGGAAATTCAGTTTCCCAAACAGAGCAATTGATCAATGGAATGCACTACCGAATGAAATAGTGTGTGCCAAAACAATTCACAAATTTAAGGATATGTACGATAAATATGGTTTAAGACACGGGACAGTACGAGCTTGACTCATTCCTGTAAAGATACAATTAGGTAAGAACACACACACAGTATGATAACAGAAAGGCAGTTCGGTTTTAGAAAGGGAAAATCATGTGTTACTAATCTATTAAGCTGCTGTGATAGAGTTACAGAAACATTACAGAAAAGAGAAGGATGGGTAGACAGTACCTATTTAGATTTCAAGAAACCATTTGAAAAATGCAGCATGTGTTAGGAGTGTATTGCTGTATGGTAGTGAGACCTGGGCAGTGAAGGAGGAAGATATTCGCCGGCTCAGACGTACAGAAATGACAATGATTAGGCGGATGTGCAGTGCGTCCCTAAGTCCAAGGCCTGGAGGGGCTGGGTTTACGATGGAAGAGTTGAGAGGTAGGGTGGGACTGGAGTGTATTGGTGTTGTGATGAGGAGAGGTAGATTGAGGTGGTTTGGACATGTGGAGAGGATGGGGGATGATTATTGGGTGAGGAAGGTGAGAAGCGTTAATATTTATGGTGGGGTTATGAGGGGTAGACCGAGAAAGACGTGGGACGAGGTCATTAAGTGTGACCTTAGGGTTAAGGGACTGAACAGGGAGGCTGCAATGGATCGTGCAGCGTGGAAAGCCGCCATTAGGTGACCAAGGCCGACACATGCAAGCATGTTGGAGCCTTTAACAAACGAAACGAAACGAAAACGAAACGATTTGAAAAAGTACCGCACCAAAGACTTCTATGGAACTGTACCAACAATGAAGTATCCAAGGCAATCTGTACTGTTGGATGCAGGATTTTCGCAGAAAAAGGGAAATGAGAACAGTATTAAAGGAAAATTACTCATCATGGAAAGAAGTGACTAGTGGAGTTCCACAGGGCTCAGTGCTGGCATCAATTATGCTTTTAGTTTATATGCATAACACAGACAGTAACATTGGAAATGGAAGCTATCTAAATATGTTTGTGGATGATGCAAAAATACAAAGGAAAATTACACTGGACAGTACGAGCTTGACTCATTCCTGCAAAGATACCAATAGGTAAGAACAATTAGGTAAAGTAAGCACACACACACACACACACACACAGGTTAGGTTCGTAAGACTCGAGAGAGACACGAACATGGTGAGAGGAATATTAGGCAACATGGTGAGAGGATTATTAGGCAAGATTGACCCCAAAGGAGACAAGTGGGTAAAAGAAATTGAGGAAGTAAGGAGGATAGGGCCTTACAAGAAAGGGGAAACAAGACCAATGAGAGTCAAGTTTACATCAGAAAGTGTAATAAATGAGATACTTAAAGTGACCTGGAAATTAAGCAAAGAGGCGGGGATGGAAAATATTATAATAAGAGAAGATCTGAATGAAGAAGAAAGAGAAGTTTTAAAATCATTAAAGGAAGAAGTAAAGGAAAAAAATGATAAGAGGACAGAGGAAGAATGTAATACTTTTTTTTGGAGAGTATTGGATATGAAAGTAAGGAAATGGTATTTAAGGAAATAGAAGTGAAGGAAACTAGGGGGGATGGTTGTGAACGATCAGAAGTTGAGGAAGTGGTACGGACAGAGAGTAGGAGAGAAGAGGGTATTAATAATGTCAAAAATAATTTGAAGGTGATGTATACTAATGTTGATGGTTTCATATCGACAAGGATCGAAATTAATGATTTCTTGAGAGAACATGAACCTGATGTCATGTGCTTTGTAGAGACCAAATTAAGAGAAGATATTGATGTTTATTTGGAAGATGGTAAATACAAACTGTGGAGAAAAGACAGAAAAGAAAAAAAGGGAGGAGGAGTGATGATAGCAGTGAAGAACAACATAAATGTAGATACTGTGGAAATGGGAGAAGGCAGGGCTGAAGTGATATATATGAAATTAGAAACTGGAGAGAATGTTAAGAGAGATATGGCGGTAGTGTATGTTCCCCCACAGACGAGAGCATGGAAGGATGACGAATACCATGAGATGTTGTCAGATATGGCTAGCTACTTGCAAAAAATAATTGAGAAAAGCAATAATATAATTTTGGTGGGTGAGTTTAATTGTAAAGAGGTGAACTGGGAGGAATGGTACTCGGGAGGCGGCGAGGATTCGTGGGGCACTATGTTATTAAATATAATAATGAATGAGAGGGCAAAGGAAGGAGTGTGTATAGTTGTGAGTAAAAGATGGAAGAAGAGCATAAGACAGTATGGATCAGTTGGGTCAAGGATTGTGTGGGTAAAGTTGAAAGTTGGAATACAAATGTGGGCGATTGTGTGTGTGAATGCGCCAACGCAAGATCGTGCTAGAAGAGTGAGAGAAGAGTTCTGGACAAATGTGGAAGTGTGCATGGAAAAGTTTGGAAGGAATGAGAGAGTGTTTTTGATTGGTGATATGAATGGTAAAGTTGGTAATGTGAAGGTGGATGGAATAGTTGGTGAGTGGGGTGTGCCTGCCGAGATAGATGAGAATGGGAGTGCGTTAGTGGACATTTGTGCTGGGAGGGGGTTGGTGATAGCCAATACCCTCTTCAGGCATAAAGTGATCCACAGGTATACATGGCGAGTGATGAGAAGGGTGGGTGGTGAACTGAATGAAAGGAAGGCAATGATTGATTATGTGTGTGTGGATGAAAGGATGCGAAGATGTGTAAAGGATGCAAGAGTGTATAGAGGTTGGGGGAGTAGACTTTCTGACCACTACTTGGTGGTGGCCAGAATTAGGATGCAAGTGAGATGGAGGAATAGAAGAAGGGAAAGACGAGAGGAAGGAGTAGTTGCAAGGAGAGTGGAAAGGTTACAAGAGGATGAGAAAAAGGCAGAGTATATGAGAGAAGTGGAGGAACGATTGGGCAAATATGAATTGGAGCAGATGGGAGACGTGGAAGGTGTGTGTAAGATATTTACAGAAGAAATATGTGCAGCATGTGATGTGGTGTGTGGAAGGAAGAGAAGACGGAGGGGAGTGCAAGGAACAGCGTGTTGGACTGAAGAGGTGAAACAGGCTGTGGCACAAAAGAAGAAAGCATACAATGAATGGGTGAGAAATAGGGGCGTGGAAGAAGTTGAGAGGCGGAAGAGAGAGTTATATGTGGAAAGGAAGAGAGAGGTGAAAAGATTAGTAAGAGAGAGTAAGTTGAGAGTGGATGAGGAATTTGGAAGGAATTTGAGTGTAAAGTGGAGGGACTGTAAGAAAATGTTCTGGAGAGAAGTGAAAAGAGTAAGACAGAGTGGAAGTGAAGTTAGCAGGGGAGTGAAAGATAAAAATGGTAGATTACTAGTGGAGAAGGGAGAAAAAGTGAGCAGATGGAGAGAACACTTTAAGGAATTGTTGAACGTAGAGGATGGAAGTAATGCGAGTATAAGTGGCTGGGGAATGGCTGGGAGAAGGAGGGAGGTGAGAAGACAGGAAGAAATCAGTAGGATAGAAGTTGTGGAAGCAGTGAAGAAAGTTAAATCGGGGAAAGCCCCAGGAATTGATGGAGTGTGTGGTGAAATGCTGAAGCATGGGGGAGAGATAGTAGTAGAATGGATGTGGAAGATGTGCAGATTGGCCTGGGAGGAAGGTCAAGTCCCGGAGGATTGGAAGTCAGGTATAATTATTCCCTTGTACAAAGGAAAAGGGGAAAAAGAAGTGTGTGGTAATCATAGGGGCATTTGTCTTCTTAGTATAATAGGAAAAGTGTATGGTAGGATACTTATAGACAGAGTTAGAGAAAGAACAGAGAAATTAGTTGGAGAAGAAGAGGGAGGCTTTAGGAGGGGAAGAGGTTGTGTAGATCAGATATTCATTCTTAGATCTTTAGTGGAAAAGTTTCTAGAGAAGGGAAAGAAGTTGTATGCGGCTTTCATGGATTTGGAGAAAGCATATGACAGGGTGGATAGACAAGGATTGTGGAAAGTGTTAAGAATATATGGAGTAGATGGGAAGTTGTTGCATGCTGTAAAGAGTATGTACGATGGTGCAAAGGCTGCAGTGCGTGTGGATGGTGAACTAAGTGAATTTTTCTCTTTGAAAGTTGGTTTGAAACAGGGATGTGTCATGTCTCCATGGTTGTTCAATCTGTACATGGATGGGGTAATAAAAGAGGTACAAGGTAGGGTAGTGGATGTTGGAGTGGCCCTGGTGAGAGAGGATAGTGTTTGGAAACTCCCTGTGCTGTTGTTTGCAGATGATACTGTGTTGTTGAGTGAAGACGAAGGGGAGCTGCAAGGCTTGGTGGATGAGTTTGAGAGAGTGTGTAAGAAACGGAACCTAAAGGTGAATGTAGGGTAGAGTAAAGTGATGGTCTTTGAGAGAGGTGAAGTTAGTGAATGTACAGCGAGGTTAGATGGTGAGGAATTGGAAAATGTGAGTACGTTTAAGTATTTGGGTAGTGTGATGAGTAAGGATGGAGGTTTGGAGGGTGAAGTGCGTGAAAGGGTACAGCAGGGAAGAAAGGTTGCTGGTTCCTTGAAAGCAGTGATAAGAAACAGGGAAGTGAGCATGGAAGTGAAAAAGTTACTACATGACAGTATTGTGATACCAACTCTAACGTACGGAAGTGAAGCTTGGATATTTTTGGAAGGACTCAAATCAAGAGTGAGAGCAGTGGAAATGAGTTATTTAAGAGGAGCCTGTGGAGTCACGTGGAGAGACAGGCTGACGAATGAGGATATAAAGGAGCGTTGTGGTGTGGATGTGGATGTGATAGGAAGCGTTATGAGGAACACACTGAGGTGGTTTGGCCATGTGGAGAGGATGGAGGGTGAAAGACTGACGAAGAGAGTGTATGTGAGTGAGGTGGAGGGGGGAAGAGGGAGGGGGAGTGCGAGGATGAGATGGAGGGATGGGGTGGAGAGGTATATGAGAGAGGGGGGTGTGAGTTGGGAGCAGGGCAGTGAAATGGCAGGGGACAGGGCGACTTGGAGGCGATTTGTTTGTGGCCACCCCAAAAGGGATTGAGGCGTCTGGCAATGGATAGATAGATAGAGATAGAATAATGTGATGACGCAATGGGTCAAAGAAGAGACACAGTTTCGAGGTGAGGACACACCAGCAAGGTTAGATTTACTGTTCACCAAAGAACCCAATGTAATAGAATCATTGGAATATCTCTGTCCTTTGGGAAAAAGTGATCACATGGTCATTGAGTTCCAGATATTAGGAAATGTCGAGCCAAGAGACGAGCTTCATAGACAGGGAAGATACAACTTTGGGAAAGCAAATTTTACAGGATTGAGAAACTTTTTTGAAAATGCGGATTGGAGAAAATTCAGAGAAACAAGAGAGATACAGAGGAAGTGGGATATCTTTCTAGACCTCTATAATTTGGGAGTGGAAAAATTTGTACCAAGAGTAAGAGGGAAAGAAAACAGGAAAAAGGAGTGGTTTAATAGAAGGTGTATGATAGCAAAAAAAGAGAGAGATAAGGCGTGGAACAATTGGAGAAAGAGAGGTAACGACAGAACAAAGGAAGAATATAAAAGAACAAGAAATGCATACACAAGAATACGTAGAGAAGAAGAAAGGAATTTTGAAAAAGGTATAATTGACAAATGCAAGGATGAACCCAAACTGTTTTATTGATTTGTTAATGGCAAACTGAAACAAAAGGAAGGAATCACCAAGCTGAAAGTAGAAGGAGAGGTCTTTAAGGATGCGGCAATGCAAGCAGAAATAATGAACAAACGTTTCCAGTCAGTTTTCACTAAAGAAAAGGAGCTTGTGGAAGGGGAGGGAGTGATTAGAAATGTTCCAGTGATAAAAGATATAAAAATGGAGGTACAGGAAGTGTATAAATTACTGGAAACTCAAGATGTAAGGAAAGCCCCAGGACCTGATGGAATTTCTAATTGGGTACAGAAGGAATGCAGAGAACAACTGGCGGATAAAATTCACAGCTTAATTGTATGCTCACTGGAAGAGGGGAAAGTGCCAAAAGAATGGAAGAGGGCAAATGTGGTACCAATTTACAAGGGAGGAAACAGGGAAGAACCCCTGAATTATAGACCAGTGTCTCTAACCAGCATGGTCGCAAAATTGTGTGAGAGAATCCTGAAAGACAGATGGATAAAATATCTGGAAGAGATGAATATTTTGGCTGAATGTCAGTTTGGATTCAGAAGTGGAAGGTCATTGTCACGGGGTTTTTATAATATCACTGGGTTTTTAAAATAAATGCTTAAATATTATTTAATTGATAATAATAATCAGTACCATTGAAGAGCAGAGACAATGATTGTCTTGCTACATCAAGCAACGATTACTTTATGCTGACTTGCTACGATTCTCTAAGAACGAGAATTTATAAACTTTCTCAACAGTATGCAGCAGAGACTAATTACTCACAATTGATGAATTACTGTACTGTTAACCTCTGGAGAAAGTTACTTCACCCCTGACAATAAATAACTAATACTAATAATAATAATCAGGTCCTTGCTGATGCTTAACTCCTATGGCACAACGGATTTTAAGTTAATACAACAAGACTGGTTTAAGTACCAGTTATGAATAGTAAAACGTTTATGCAAGCTAGGAACTATATGGAAAATAAGCTTAATTTGGAGAAATGAAACAAGATTTTACTTTACATTGAACTCAAGAAAAAGAACTGTTAAATTTATTGATTACAAAAAATAAATTTAACGTTACAATTCAAATCAAATCAATGAGACGCACTCACTCACTCACACAAAAGCTAAATACTTACGCCTAGGACAAAACACCTTAACTAAACTCTTAAGACTACAAAATACAAAAAGGGAATACTGTAGTCGATGAATGCTTTGTATCACCCAAGGGGTGGGAGTTTGGAGAAACTGTCTCAGTGGAGTCTGGGTGCTAGGGACCTCTTCTCTCGCATTTCTGGAGCACAGGACCTCTCTCCGTCAGAGCAACAACTAGACTGCCTTCAAAATACATTGTATGGGCAGGACGCACAAGCCACCGGAAGAAGGCGTGGCTAATGGTTTAGGCAAGCAGAGGCGAACGATAAAGAAACAATTGTATCGCTCAGTAGAGCACTTAGTGACGTGCATTAAATCGGTCACTTTTGAAAGTGACGAATGTTTTGAAAAGTATACTCCGAAATGGAGAGAGAAATGGTTAACTGAGCGATACACAGTGAGTTTTCCACTAATAGTTCGTGGCTTCTCACAAAAGGGAAATGTTGCGAATTGATTCGTGACATTACGCCCCTACAAAATTAAATTTTTTCCTTATGGGAAAAAATTTGTGGATATATATATATATATGTACACATCCTAAGTCATTCACACAAGATTCACACTGTGGTGTGTGTGCTATCCTGCTACAGGAGAATGTCGCAGTCGCCAGTGAGCAAACCTCGTATTTACGTTAATAGAAGCAAGCTTGAGGGAAAAACTCCGTGACGACGGTGAAAATCCTGTACTTAGGTCAAACTGAGCGAAAATTCGCTACATTTACACTGACAACTAATTGTTGTGTAGCGTGGTGTATGTAATACACGGTGTAGGTGTGACAGTTGTAGTGTAACTGTACGTACGTGTAAAATGACACAGTAAATAATAATATGGCGACGACGAAGGCAGAGAAGAAGAGGCGGCAGCGTGCGGCAGACGATCAGCTGGCCGCACAGCAAAACTGCTAAACCCACTGCTGAACCTGCAAAACCAATTAAGGTGGAGCATCAAAAGTGTCAGTGAGAAAAAATTCTTATTACGTTACAATTACTCTCTCTGCCTAGCAATCAGTACATGCTACGAAAAGTACACTTGAGGTCGCCATTAATTTTAGCACACGATTAGTGTCAGCAAGTTGAGAATTCTTGTGCAAACTCGGGTCTTCCATAGCCTCGAACTGCACACGGGTCCTCAACCTGTGCCTTAACCTACAGTTCTTATATTAATATCGGAGAGGTGAGAATCCTTGTGTAAACTCGGGTCTTCCATAGCCTCAAGTCGCCTCTGCGGAGTTCTCACTTCCCCCTTAACCTACAGTACTTATATTAGTATCGGGGAGCTGAGAATCCTTGTGCAAACTTGGGTCTTCCATAGCCTCAAGTCACCTCTGCGGATTCTCACTTCCCCCTTAACCTACAGTACATAATATGTATGTACAGGCCCTGGACATAATGTGTCCTGTGGGGCCAATGGGCGAGACGTCAGGTCTGCACCCACTTCACCACTACCCTGTCTCTCAACTGACTCAGAGATTACAGGTGTGGTTATAAACGGCACAGAAAGGGCATATCCCTGATTAGTGGTGTTACTTTGACACACACTGCAGGAACGGACAAAACTATTTATGTCCCGTCCCATCCCTGGCCAGAAAAAGTCAGCTCGGATACGGCCCTGGGTCTTCCTTTTGCCCAAGTGACCTCCTGAGGCTGAACAATGACCCCATTCTAACACTGCTTGGCGGTACTTGGCGGGGACGACAAACTGCAGTCGAACCTTGCCCTCGGGTGTTCGTGACTCACGGTAGAGCCGTCCTTGTTTGCGAAGGAACTTGGCTTGACCTCCCCGTGAATACTTAATCACTCGACCCTTTTGTTTGTTCCGCACAGCAGCAAGTGTCGGGTCAGAATGTTGTTCTTGTACAACAAGTTGACTACACATCAGATCTTGCGGCGATTCAATGATCACTGGGGTGACACAGTCTGGAGCCTCAGCCATTGCTCGTGTTACCGCAGCAGCCGAAGTCTGAGTAGCGCCATCATCGGAGCAACAATCCTTGGCTCCTTGAATATTGCCTACTATAAGGTCGAATAGAGGCTCTGGCATGACAACTGCGAGTGTCGTACCAGTATAAAATGGAGATGCCACCTGGATACATGCCTCAGGGAACAATCTCACTGATCCATCAATAAGGTTTGCATGGATCTGTCGACCTGTGTACTGCTCAGGACAAACTAAACTCTGCTTAACAGAGCAACCTGAGGAACCATTGTCTCTCAGGACCTTCACAGGAATGCCTCCCACAAACCCTGGCTGAACAAGGAAGGTACTGTCACCTGTGGGAGGGCCTGTGGAGGAAGCAGCAAGCCATTCATGAGGCTGCTGAATTGATGCGGCAAACATTGTGCCTTGAGGGTTATATTGGGAAGATGGAACATTGGCCATCTGTGGAGGGGGGTTCACTGTCACTGTGGGACTAGTGAACTGTGGGGGAGAACCCGTACTGGTAGGGACGTGACCACCGTGCTGCTGCTGAGGAATGAAGGCTGCATTCGCTTCCTGCCTCTTTTGAGCTGGTGGTGAAAAAGTTTGTCCCGACGGTCGGTTGCGTGGCTGATACTGCTGCTGGTTAGGGTACTTGTTGTACCTCTTCCACTCAGGTTTCTGAGTGTTTTGCCCCTGGTCCTTCCACTGCGGTTTTGGACCTTGACCATTACTCTGAGAACGGCCTTGGTGCTGGGATTCAGTCTGAGACGGCTTCCCAGACTTGGCAGTATCTTTTCTGCTCCAGATGTTTTGCTTACGAGCTTGATACCCGTATGCAGTAAAGAATGTGTCAGCCTTTTCTGTCATTTGGCTGGCATCTTTCACCTGGCAGATCTTAAGCTGTGCTATGAGCTCAGCAGGCCACGACCTCTCTAGCTGTGTACGCAGCATAAGGTCAATTATCCCCTCACGCGTGGAGGGAGTTTCATCTTTCTCCATCCACTCATTTAAGTAAGCTGTGAGACGATCAAGGAACTGAACAGCTGTCTCCTTGTCTTGGAGACGAGCTCGCATGAACTGAACTTTGGCGTCGTCTACTGTGAGACCATACGCCTTAATGAGTGCAGCTTTCATCTCATATGTGAGATTGTCTCCACGAATTCTGTGGAGAATATCGAGGGCAGGGCCCTCAAATAGGCTAAGAAACTGAAGCCGCTTAGCTGCCTCATCCAGTTGATACATGTCTCCCATGTCTTCAAAACGAGCTATGTACGGCTCGATTCGCTCGCTTTCCTTGTATGAAAGAAGCTTGATGCGTGGGGTCGCCAGGACATGTGCAGGGAGAACGCTCGTGGAGCTTGGACCAACTGCACCAGACGTGTCTGAAGCCAAGGAATCTCGCTGGAGCTTCAGCACTTCAAGTTCATGTTTTTCTCGTGCCTCACGTTCGGCACGCTCGTATTCGCCCTGTTCTCGCTCTTGTTCATATGCACGCTCTCTTTCACGTTCCTCACGCTGTTCTCGCTCGTATTCGCGCTGAATCCTACGCTCTTCACAAGCATCTTTCTCACGTTCTTGCTCGTAATTGAACCGTGAGAGAACGTAACTCTGTATTTTCTCTGGGTCTGTGAGACCCATATCTTTGGCTTCCTGTACAAATACAGCGGTAGCCATGGCGCTAATTTATTAAGCAACCCGAAATTGAGTACTGACTGCTTAGCGACGAATACTAATAAACACAAGTAAAGAATACAACGTTGAGTACACCGCTTCCCCTCCGATCAGCGAAGTTAAGCAACGTTGGGTCTGGTTAGTACTTGGATGGGTGACCGCCTGGGAACACCAGATGCTGTTGGCATCCCTACGTGTCAAGTGGGGTTGGTGGAGGATTAGTGCCCCTCCCTGTAAAACAATTAACTCTAAGCCCTTGGCCACCCTGTTTGGGATACATGGCGTCTGGCAATGAATGAAAATGAAAAAAAAAGAATACAGACACAAGCTAGTGGTGACCAGTCTTATCTAGTTAACTGGCAAAGATTAAAGCAAAATTGCGAACAACTAAGAACTCTCAATAATTAACACAATCGGTACGGCGGCTACCCAGGAGCGAATAAAATCGTCTTGCGTTACCAAGAATAAACTAGAGTTAAGTACTCTATTGATTAATAAAGCAAAAATTCACTTGCTAAATCAACGGTAACCACCAGTAAACTTGTGCCTATAAACTTTAATTATAAATACCTAAATATGAATGAGTGAGCACTATCTCGTGAATAGCTTTAGGGCTAGGAGTTAATATCCTGGAATGAGGTCGCCAATTGTCACGGGGTGTTTTATAATATCACTGGGTTTTTAAAATAAATGCTTAAATATTATTTAATTGATAATAATATTCAATAATATTGAAGAGCAGAGACAATGATTGTCTTGCTACATCAAGCAACGATTACTTTACGCTGACTTGCTACGATTCTCTAAGAACGAGAATTTATAAATTTTCGCTGAATTACTGTACTGTTAGCCTCTGGAGAAAGTTACTTCACCCCTGACAATAAATAACTAATACTAATAATAATAATCAGGTCCTTGCTGATGCTTAACTCCTATGGCACAACGGATTTTAAGTTAATACAACAAGACTGGTCTAAGTACCAGTTATGAATAGTAAAACGTTTATGCAAGCTAGGAGCTATATGGAAAATAAGCTTAATTTGGAGAAATGAAACAAGATTTTACTTTACATTGAACTCAAGAAAAAGAACTGTTAAATTTATTGATTACAAAAAATAAATTTAACGTTACAATTCAAATCAAATCAATGAGACGCACTCACTCACTCACACAAAAGCTAAATACTTACGCCTAGGAAAAAACACCTTAACTAAACTCTTAAGACTACAAAATACAAAAAGGGAATACTGTAGTCGATGAATGCTTTGTATCACCCAAGGGGTGGGAGTTTGGAGAAACTGTCTCAGTGGAGTCTGGGTGCTAGGGACCTCTTCTCTCGCACTTCTGGAGCACAGGACCTCTCTCCGTCAGAGCAACAACTAGACTGCCTTCAAAATACATTGTATGGGCAGGACGCACAAGCCACCGGAAGAAGGCGTGGCTAACGGTTTAGGCAAGCAGAGGCGAACGATAAAGAAACAATTGTATCGCTCAGTAGAGCACTTAGTGATGTGCATTAAATCGGTCACTTTTGAAAGTGACGAATGTTTTGAAAAGTATACTCCGAAATGGAGAGAGAAACGGTTAACTGAGCGATACACAGTGAGTTTTCCACTAATAGTTCGTGGCTTCTCACAAAAGGGAAATGTCGCGAATTGATTCGTGACAGTCATGTGTTTCAAACTTGTTGAGCTTTTACTCAAGAGTGATTGATGTGGTACAGGAGAGAGATGGTTGGGCGGATTGTGTGTACTTAGACTTAGAGAAGGCCTTTGACAAGGTACCTCATAAGAGACTGATGTGGAAACTAGAATATATAGGAGGACTAAAGGGGAAACTTCTGGAATGGATGAGAGACTTTTTGAGAGACAGACAAATGAGGACAGTAATAAAGGAAAAGATGTCTGGATGGAGGGAAGTAACAAGTGGAGTCCCTCAGGGCTCAGTGTTGGCGCCAGTAATGTTCCTGATTTACGTAAATGATATGGTAGATGGAGTGAACAGTTATGCAAGTCTGTTTGCTGATGATGTAAAGATCTTGAGAAAGATAGAGGTTGAGGAGGATTGTAAAATACTGCAGGAGGATTTGGATAGGATACACAATTGGAGCCGGACGTGGGAAATGAAATTTAATGTAAAGAAATGTAAAATATTGGAAATGGGTAAAAGTACCAGGAGACCATCACTGAATTATTTTTTGGGTAATGAATTAATCACAAAAAGGAGAGAAGAGAAAGATTTGGGAGTTCTGGTCCAAGATAGTTTGTCACCAGAAAAGCACATTAACAAGATGGTTGGAGAGACTTACAAACTCTTGACTAACATAAGAGTAGCATTTCATTATATGGATGAGGAAATGATGAAAAAATTAATAGTGGCCATGATCCGCCCCAGGTTAGAATATGCAGCGGTAGTGTGGTCCCCACACAAAAAGAAAGATATAAACAAGATTGAGAGAATACAAAGAACAGCAACCAAGATGGTCCCCAGTCTGACAGACCTGTCATACAGAGAGAGGCTGGAAAAACTGGATTTGCCTTCGTTAGAGGAAAGGAGAAAGAGGGGAGACATAATTGCGGTGTTCAGGACCATGGTGGGAGTACATAAAATTGACAAAGAAGATCTGTTTGTATGGGATAAGAGAGCAACAAGAGGACATGGAATGAAATTGAAAAAGTCAAGCTGCTTGAAGGATATCAAGAAATATAGCTTTCCTTACAGAAGTATAGACTTATGGAATAGCCTGGACAAAGAGATCGTCCAGTCTAAAAACTTAAACGAGTTTAAAGTTAAATTCGACTTATTGAGAAACAGCGACGGAAACCCACGAGCATAGTACATTCCGTGTATATCACAATTAGGTATATTAGGTAAATACTTAAATATTTGGAACGACTTAGACAAAGAGGTGGTGCATGAGAAAAACATTCATGTGTGTAAAGGTAGACTTGATAAATGTGGATATGGAGACAGGACAACACGAGCATTGCTCAATTCCTGTATACTACAAATACGTAAATACAAATAGGTAAATACACACACACACACACACACACACACACACAAGGATCCGCCCCTGGTTAGAATATGCAGCGGTTGTGTGGTCCCCAAACAAAAAGAAAGATATAAACAAGATTGAGAGAATACAAAGAACAGCAACCAAGATGGTCCTCAGTCTGGCAGATCTATCATAAAAAGAGAGGCTGGAAAAGCTGGATTTGCCTTCCTTAGAGGAAAGGAGAAAGATGGGAGACATGATAGCAGTGTTCAGGACCATGATAGGAGTAGATAAAATTGACCGAGAAGATCTGTTTGTATGGGATAAGAAAGCAACAAGAGGACACGGAATGAAATTGAAGAAGTCAAGCTGCCTGAAGGATATCAAGAAATATAGTTTCCCTAATAGAAGTATAGACCTGTGGAATAGCCTAGACAAAGAGATTGTCCAGTCTAAAAATTTAAACGAGTTTAAAACTAATTTTCACTTACTGAGAAACTGCGACGGGAACACACAAGCACAGCACATTTCGTGTATATCACAATTAGGTATATCTGGTAAATACATAAATATTTGGAACGACTTAGATGAAGATGTGGTGCAGGCGAAATACATTCATGTGTATAAAAGTAGACTAGATAAAGGTGGATATGGAGACAGGACAACACGAGCATTGCTTAATTCCTACAAAAAGGTAAATACAAATAGATAAATACACACACACACACACACACACACACACACACACACACACACACACACACATACACACACACCTTCTTTTATGCTGGATGTGAGTTAAAAGGCAGGGCAGGAATGTGATCATCTCCTGGTAAGATGCTTCATCTTGTTCCGTGAACTGGATGGCTCCATTCAATGCCAGCTGGGGACAAGGATGGAGAGAGAGAGAGAAAGAGAGGTGATGCATGTAAGGCTGCAGTGACTAGTCAGTGATCATCTCATTTATAAAAATGTTCAAATACAACAGACATCTGGGGGAAGCGGTAGCTCAGTCGGTAGAGAGGTGGCCTGCATTCCTACCAGACCCAGGTTCAAATCCCTGCTGGGGAAGGGAACAGTTTAATAATTTGAATTTAATAAAAACAGACTTTACTGATCTACCAGAAGACCTGCCGACATGTTGCAAAAATACCCCCCCTAATACCAATACGCCAGTCCTGTATGAGACAGCCCTAGCATGTATTCAATATGGACAGCGGGTGTTAACACCGAAGTGGTGACATGCAGAGGTAAATGGTATGTAGGAGGACTACTGGGCCTTGGGAGCAGGCTGTGAAGCCTATGCCCAGAGTGAAACATATAAGAAAAAAAAAAAACATGACAGACCTCTTGGATGACTGGAGGTTTATCTATAATTCAAAATACTACCTGGGGCACAGGGTGGTCTCCAATCCTAAAATGTTCTGGACTGCAGCAGCCTAGCCTTGGGGTCCTATGCTCCATATGGGGAAATATAAAACTGGCAGTTTGATTACATTTCTTACAGTATAAACAAAGACACATGCAGCCATATCCTCATAAATATCTTTCTCATTTGTCAGGAGCTAAGCATCCTCATCTCAATTATCATCACCAACATCATAACTGGACTGGGTGGGGAGTTGGACAAGGGGTGGAACAACAAAGTGTTAATCCACAATAAAATTGCAAAGGTAAAATGGTAACACCCAATCCCAGTTTTACCTCTTCTGAGGTGCTACGTTAGGAGGCTAGGCTACGGTTTTCTATTATATTTAAGGATAACTGAGCTTTGGTAACATTATATAATAGAAATATCTCTGGTTATACCTCAGGGATGAAGTCTATGACAGGCTGGAACATTCTGACCACCATACTCCCAGGTGCCAGTAAGAGGACACTTGGTCAAATATCCCAGTCTGGCTGGATACAAGTCCTGGTTGCTGGTAACCGATGGGAGAAGCTGGGAAGTGGCAAAAGGGAACAACAATATGAAACTGATTGTTAATGCTCTTATGTGCTGCCTCCTCAACAGGTTAGAATGTCCCAGACAGAGTAACCTTGCATAGTTTTGATCCCCAAGAGGTGACTGGAGGTTTTTTTATATGCCACCAGTACAAAAAAAGATGGCCATCTACCCTTAATTGTACTCCATAACCTAACCTAACTGAAGGCCCCAAAACCTCAAAGGTGGTTAAATGGGACTGACTGTTACTAATGTGTAGAAGAACTGACTGAAGATCAAGTTTAGTGTGTGTGACATGCTAAAGAATGTACGGCATGGGTTTGGCATCTTTTCATTTTTTTTTTTTTCCCCTTTAACTTCATAGTCAATAGCCCAACTTCTTATCCAGCTGTTGTATGTGAAGTGAATGTAAAAAAAAAAAAAAATGCTGATGGTTTGGCCTCTGAGATGAAACCAGGATTCCAAGGCTTGACCGATGTTTGAATGACTCTGTGGTTCATGTAATGGGGTATGCTGATATTTTAACAACTTTGCATTCATTCATTCCATATTTCTGGATCCTATCTTACCCATTTTTAAGAGGGAAAGAGAGTGATGATGATGACCTCACTTTGAGCCTGCTTTCTCTTTCTCTGTTTCTGGACCCTGCCAAACCCCATATTAAAGTGGGATGTTGTCATCATCATTATCACCATCATCACCATCATTGCAACCACCACTTTCCCAATACTGTATGATTTTTCTTTCTTTCTTGATTTCTTGATCTTAACTCAGCTCATATTTTTGGGGGGTAGGTGGGGGGAAATCAGGGTAGTGATAAATTATAATGTATTTTCTAAATTCTGGGAGATCTGAATGTGCTGAAACTTGAAATGAGTGTCATGGAAAACCTTGTCAGCCTTAAGGGGGAATGCCTGGCTGGGCCACACTGGTGATTGTTCTGTAAAACATTCCTTCAAATCCTGTCCATTCTTACTTAACCCTTTACAGAAAAAAAGAGGAATTGTGGAGAAGCAATCTTACATACATAAAAATGATGCCATACTTCCTCTTACAGTAAGGAATCCCTATTCTGAAATTGGCCATGGCACAGCTGGTGCTTTTTACAGACTGGAAGCTAAAGCAAGTGTCAAATTAAACCAACTAAATACTTCCCAACAGCTGCTGGAAGCTGTTGAGAAAAAATCAATTCAAAGATATGTACTGTAATAATTATGATCTCCAACATTTAAGTCTCAGACAGAACTCTGACTCTCAATTGTTGTCTGAATGTCCTGCTTAAATGTGATGATTATGTGACTAGTTATCAAGCCTGTTGCCACACTGTACTCTCATGGTATTAAATATGCAGTATTTATCATAAGTAGAGCTGCAGCTGCAGCTGGATTGATGTATCCCTGTCCTTAGTGAGTGCCTTTATTTGCGCAGCTGATGCTTCATCCTTGAGGGTGATGATGTACTCCCCTTGCAGGTTGGGTCGGACACTCAGCTGAAGGTCCGGATAATCCCTCTCCAGCTTGATGATGGCCAAGTATGCAGCTCTCTGGTCTTCAACAGCTCCCAGCTTGAACATGGACCTTCTTGTGGCTACATCATTCCTCTGGGAACCCAGATTTCTGCATGTGGACCTATTCACTACAGTCCATTCATCAGTGTCTTGCGCTCCCCTTGTTGCTGATGCTGTTCCTCCTGCTGCTGCTGGAGCTGCCCCTCCTACTGCTGCTGGTGCTGCTGCTCCCTTTGCTGCTACTGCCGCTGCTCCTCCTGTTGCTGTTGGTGCCATGTTCATCAGGTGAATCAGTGTAAGGAGATGAGAGCCGAAGGTGGTGGTGAACTTTGAAATCATCTAGAATGCAGATTTCAGAGACAGGTGAATGTGTTCCACCTTAGAAGTAAAACAGTCAAAGAATTGTTCATTGTCAGTAAAACTGGAGGATAAGTAAACAGCACATATATTTAGTCACAGAATGACTGAAGCCAGAGAGTAGAGAATTCATGATTCACGTTCAGAAACACGACAGCAAGATAGGTTGTTGTGTACATATACACAATAGCCACCTTTAGCACTGAACTGAATATAGAGAAAGTAGAGTACACAGGGAAGGGTTTGCCATCAGTCTTCCTTATAATCCTTTTCTTAGTGTAGTCTTTAGTCGCTGTCCTGTAGGAGCTGCTTGTACGAGCTAACTGCATGGGCTCATGCAGTTAACCTCTTTTCATAATTGTTCTTGTAATCTGCACACCATAAGCTTGTACACTACCCAGTAACACACTGTCTGAATACACGCTGCAACTTAATAATGATTCGTACTATAATTCTGTCTCGCGTTAAATACAGTATCATTATGCGTTAACGGTCAGCCTTTCAAATGACCCAGTAACCGTTTGCTTTCGGGAAGGATGTCTTTAAATTCTGTTGTCATCTTCTTATGATTTTGTTCAGTTTTTGATAAACTTTTTGTACAGGAAGGGATAAATAAGTTCTCGGTAGTCCCCTTCAGTACGAGGGACTAAACAGAATCTGTGTAGCAGCCAGATTACATTTAAAAAACCACGTCACCCAGGCACATCTTCCCGTCGGTTAAGGAGGCTCTCTAGCTGTTTATTTTTGGATATGGCTGATTAATATCCTTTTCCTGTTATAAGTGCAGAGCACGGCTATATTTTAATGATTTAACACGGGGATGGATGATAAGGTACAATGTCAAAATAAATCGCTAAGGAAAGTGTTAGGGAGATCCCATATGCGACGAGAATACGTGTTCCCAGATTCAGGAGGTCAAAGAAGGTTCTGTCTGAGGGCGGTATTGTGGTGAGGTTAGGAAGCTCGCTAACACCTCTTTCCTTACTGGTTTATTTCTGATTCAGCTCCCTTGCTATATTCTGGCTAAGCTGCCTTGTTATTCATGCAATTAGTGGCGATATTAAAAATGGGTTAGAAGTAAAAGAGAGGATATTAATGAGTAGTAAAGTAGTTATTGTTATGCTGGGTGTTTTTAGTCCGACCTCCCATCCTAAAAACGCCCGCGACTGAGCGGGATCCTCTCTCTAAACCGAAAGTAAAGACCTCACAAAGGTACAGGGCATAAAAACTTGGCAGTATACCTTAGCATATCTATTGTCTTAATTCGAACTCCTTACAATACAAAACAAAGATATACTGAATATGGAATGGACAAGGTGACAGAGTTGTTATTATTGGTATAATGTGTCTGCAAGCACAGTAATGATGTCAGGGGCAATATACAACTTCATTAATATACATAGATATGACAGGTCACCAGGGCACAATGTAGGTGTTAGAGTTAAGGTACAATTTTCATTTAGTACATCGTCAGGATACACTATATATAGATGAAGTGAAGTGCCAGATTAATCAGTATTACTATACATATCACATAGGCGCAATGTCTATACCCGAGTCGCGGCACGTGGGAATGTCACTTAGCCGCTGCGACACTGTTTACTGGTCCTGTCTTTATTGACTGGTCTTAGTTAGTCTCGGGCTGCCACTGATACATTTCCCTGGTTCCATAAGGCTTGGGTATCGACAGAGTACCTTGGGTCGGGTATGTCACTTTAGTCTCGCTATTCATATTCACTGACCATTAGGTTCTGTCTTTATGTTCATATTCACTGACTGTCGCTTTCTAGTATATTGTTTCTGCTTTACTGGTCACATTCACCACTGTGACATTTATTAAGTCTCTGAAACGACTCGAGAGGTGGAAGATGTCGTCACTGGACTGCTTATTCCTGGGGTTAGCAGAGGTGGCACCCGGGTGTGGGAGGGGCCCCTCGGGAGAGCTCTCCTGTAGGAGGCAATGAACAGCTCTCGGGGGCGTCACTGCCCGGGCGTGTTTCGTAGCTGGGGTGCAGGGAGGCCCTTCCGTCTGGGGGCCTCGACCTGATAGGTGGCCCTCGGGACTGTGGCCAAACAGCTTCAGGAGTCGGGCCTGCCGCCCCTTACTCCAGGCGGAGGGCCGATGGGGAGTGGGGCCTGAGCGGTTCCACCTTGGAGTCCGCAGGCTGGCCCTGGGAGGCCTGGTGCTGCAGTCGCCTACAGAGTGGGGTGCCGTCAGGAGCGGGCTCCAGCACCTCTTCTGCAGGGCGTCCGTCAGGGACCGGCGTCGTCCAGGGACCGGCTGCAGGGCAGGAACAGGACCTCGCCACCACTCCTGGAATGGCAGCACCTCCAGGGACCCACACCTGGAGGGAGAGAGAAAAGGGTGTCCCACGCAGCCGAGAGGTAGTGAGCCTTCCATGCAAGGGGCCTTCCCCTCCGAGAGAACTCTAAAGACTGCAGACGAAGGGCGTACAGTGGCCTTCCCTTCCCCAACACGTACAGTGGCTGCCATTGTTGTTCCACAGTCTCTAAGGTCAGCAGCAGAGGACGTACGGTGGCCGTTCCTTCCCCGGTACATACGGTGGCCGTTACCGCGGAGTTACTCCCGAAGGAGGAAGAGGCAGATGAGGGACGTACGGTGGCCGTTCCCTCCCTGACACGTAAGGTGGCCGTTGTCACAGTTCTGCCTGCCCAAAGGGAAGTAGCTGAGGGGCGTACGGTGGCCGCTTCCTCCCTGGTACGTATGGTGGCCATTACTGCGGAGCTACTCCCGTAGGAGGAGGAGGAGGTGGATGAGGGACGTACAGTGGCCGTTCCCTCCCCGACGCGTACGGTGGCTGTTGTCGCGGTTCCACCCCTCCTGCCTTTGCCTGTTAGTGTGTACTCAATAGCTAGCACACCGAGGCGGTCTCCAGAGGTGGCTGTAGCTGAGGGGCATACGGTAGCCGCTCCCTCCCCGGTACGTACGGTGGCCATTACCGCGGAGCTACAGGGGGAAGCAACTCAGGGGCGTATGGTGGCCGCTCCCTCCCTGGTACGTACGATGGCCGTTACTGCGGTGTTGCTTGTGACTGTATCTGGAGCAGTCCCACCCCGATCCTGGTGAGGGCTGCTCCGTCCATGAGGTCATGTCTCATTCCTGCGATGTCACAGTTGGGTAGGTTAAGGGGAAGAGGGACTCAAGGTAGTGGCGCCCTGGCGCCCGCCTTCCTCTGAGCCAGTCCCGCACTCATCTGGCCCGCCGTGGTGTTTTCCTGGGGTGGGGGGTGGCGGGGTGGAGGGTCCGGCGGCGGATGCGCGAATTTTAGATATACATAGCGATTATCGGTTAGGTAGGGTGGACCCAGTGGTTAGGTGGGGTAGACCCAATGGTTGGGTGGGGTAGACCAGTGGTTAGGCGAAGTAAATAAAGACTAACCAGTCAGGTGTGGTAGAAAGACTGCAGTGCGGTGTGGTGTGGTGTGGCTATATGAACTGACATCTATTGGCTGAGTAGCGTGAGGAGGAGGAGGAGGATAAAAGAGGGGAGGACGATGATGTAAAGAAGACGGAAGGAGAAGAAATGGGATGATCAAGAGGAGGAGGAAGAGGAAGAAGAGCGAGGGCAGTAGGAGGAGGAAGAGGAGGAGGAGGAGGAAGATGGGGGGGAGGGGGAAGAGGAGGATGAGGAGGGCTGGGGTGAAGACTGAATTGAAAAGGATATGCATGAAGATTGAGATGTGGCGGAGAGAGATGAAGGGTAGAATGATGATGATGATGATGATGTTTCAGTGCACGATTTGAGAGGGCTGGGTTGAGGTGGCTTTTGTGTTGATGAGAGGGAAGAAGCTTAGCAGGATGAGGTGGGGGACGGTGGGCACACTGCTGCTATCTTAATGCGCTTCCCCGACCCGGTGGCCCAATCCTCCATATCGTTCGTCTTGCGTTTGGTTGGCGTCCTGGGTTGGGAGGGGGCTGGAAGCAGTCGTGTGAGGGCGTCAGACAAGGACATGCATAGTTGGCCGAACGGCACACGAAGGATGAGTCATATCAGCTATAATTCTGTTGAGGTCATTTGGCAAAGCGTCTTGACGGGGTTGCCACTCTTGCAGTTTTGCAAATGTGTGGCTCATATCAACACCTAGGGACCAAGTATCACTCTGCTTATGGGTGACCCCAAGCAGGAACAGTTCCGGGGCGTAGTGCTTGTACACCTGATGTTGCTCGGCGGTGCCAGTTGGAAATGTGTGGTTTACACCAGCCCTGCTGGAGAGCCCAAAGTCTATTATGGAGACATTTATTTTTCCTTCGTCCAAGTCGATCAGAACGTTGTCGCTCTTTTTGTCGTTATGGATCCATCCGACCCTATGTACTGCCTGTAAACCATCACACACTTCCTTATAAATTTTGACCCACTCCTCAAAACCGAGTCGCCTGTCATGAAGAGTATTCCATAGGGTGAGTCCTTTACATAGAGTCATGACTATCAGTGGGCTGTCGTTGGCCGCTGCTATAAGACGCGGGGCGCCCCCTGCACCATTCAGTTCCTCTAGAACCGCAGCCTCTCTCAGGTACTGTTTCACCGCTTCATCAAATCGTTTCCAACCAGTATATTTATCCACATAAATATTTGCCTCTTTAACACAGCAACGCAGAACCGTATTTGTATTAATATCTTTATAAGAAACAATTTTTACTTTCCCAAACACACCTGCTCCTAGTGTCCGACCCATGGATTCAATGTTGCCATGAATTACATCAACAGAAAATATTTTCTTATCCAAATCGTGCGCCATTGCATGTACACTAACAATGATTACTGTCAGCCAAAAACTGCAATTAATGTTAGGTGTACGTTCACAATAATAAAAGTACAACTAAATTACAAGAACAATACTGATATAAACCAAGAAACGTGAACTATCATTCGAGTTGGCGGTGGGACATCTTACTCTCACGATAATGAAAGCAGTACTAATGCTTCAATGTTGTTGTTATTCGATTTCCTCACTTAATGTTAGAGAGGGCCGGGCCCTATATTAGCCCAGTCGGTGATGGTTGACTTGATTTCTCGGGGGGTGCCAGCTTAGTGGCTTTATTGGCTTTTGGTTAGGGGGCAGAGGCCATCGTAATGGCTCTGTGCTTTTTTTTTTTTTTTTTTTTTTTTTTTTTTTTTTTTTAATATATATATATTACTCACGGGCACATCTTATGCGTGCACACGCTGACATGAAGAACATATCTGCGCATGTGAGCACAAACATGCCAGTGATATTAGAAGGGAGGGGGGGAGTGAGCAGCGACATTTGCCAAGGTGGAGGGGGGCGTGGTGGCGAGCACAGTGGTGGCTGCTTGTCAGAGTGCTGTTTCTAGGTTGGCTGTTATGTCTGGACGGGGGTGATATGCGGCGCTTGGTTTGCCGTGGGGAAGATTAATGAATGATTTAAGGTTGAAGGTGTGAATTGCTTTGGCGGCGCTGTGACTCCAGTTGTTGGTGAGGAGGTCTGGGTGTAGGTTGGCCGCCGCAATTAGTTTTGTTAGGAGGGGAAGGGGGGAGTCTTTGTGTGCTAGTTTGGCCACGAGGTTGGCGACTCTTGCCTTGATTCTGAGGTTTAAGGACTCGATATTGCATTCTATGCGGAGGTTGCATAGACGGGTCCACATAGGGGATCCCAACATGATTCGGAGGGCCTCATTCTGGATGACTTCCAGTTTATCTGCCAGCCTTGGGTTGATAGAGGGTAGCGCTGGGGCCGCATAATGGATTATAGATCTTATAGCTTGGATATAGAAGAGGCGGAGGACTTTGTATGAGGCTCCTTCTCCTTTTCCTGCTAGGGACCTGAGAGCATTGAGGCGGAGTTTAGTTGTTTCTCTGAGGTGTTGTACTTCCGCTTCGAAGGAGAGGTTTCTGTCGAAATACACCCCCAGGTACCGATGGGTGTTGACGTATTCAATGGGGGTGTCGCCAAGGTGTAGTTGGCCTGGTGGGGTGGGGATTTTGAAGGTTAGTGCTTTTGTTTTACGGGGGTTGATTTTCAGCCCTAGCTCCCTACATTTCCTGTGGAGAGCGTCTAGTGCTTTCTGGGCTTTTTGTAAGTAGTGTCCCCCATATATAAGTAGGGTTAAATCATCTGCGTAGCAGAGAAGGCGAGCTCCTTGGCCCAGGTTGAGTTGGAGAAGGCATTCGATTAAGGTGTTCAAAAGGGTGGGGCTAATTATGCTGCCTTGTGGAGTGCCGTTTATATGTCGGTGGGCTTCCGATAGGTGGCCTTGGAAGCGGACTGTTGCTTCTCGACCTGAGAAAAAACTTTCGAGCCAGCGCAGGAGGCGACCCTTAACTTTCCTGTTTGCAAGGGTAGCCAGGATGGCCTTAGGACATGCCAGCTCAAAGGCTTTTTCCAGGTCTATAAATATGGCTAGACCTTTGCCTCCCATGAGTTCAGATAAGAAGGAGCTTCGGCATTCAGCTGTTCCTTTGCCCTTGGTGTAGGCGAAGAGATGGCTGTGGGGGGAAGGGGCAACCCAGTCCAGGCGGCGTTTGACCAGCCTCTCGGCGGTTTTGCTGAGGCAGCTGAGGAGGGAGATGGGTCTGTAGGTTTGGGGGTCTAATGGCTTGGGGATGGGGTGAATGGTGGCCTTTTTCCATTGAGAGGGTAATTTACCTAGGCGCCACGAGTGATTTAGGAGGTCAAGAAGGGCTGTTTTGGCAGTGGGTCCCGCGTGATTAATCATGGAATAGGTTATACCATCGGGTCCGGGGGCTGTGTCAATACTGGTCTTTAGGGACTGTTTTAGTTCATCTAGAGTGAAATAATGATCAGAGGGGGTTGGGGTGTTTTTGTTCTCCGTGATTAGTTGTGCTCTCGTTGGGTGTAGTGTTTCTTGTTGCTGTCTAGTTAGTGCAGGGAGTTGAGTGGGGGATGTTCTTTGAGTGAAAGCAGCTGCTAATCTTTCAGCCTCGCCTTGTGGGTTGGGGTGGGTTGGTGGGCGGGGAGGGCGGGGGTTGGACACTGCTTTTAATTTCTTCCAGATGTTGCCTGCTTTTGAATGTGCTCCCAGTGATTGGCACCATTCCAACCATTTTTGCTCTTTTATGGAGTTTTTCTCGGTGATGGAGTGCCTGATGACGGATTGGAGGTAGCTCCGGCTTTCGGGGGTGGGGTTGGCTCTGTGTATTTTTTTTGCTCTATTTAGCCTTCTGTTGAGTTCTTTAACCCTGTTACAGTAGTACCAATGGTCTTTGTGGTGGCCTTTGGGGGGACTGGTAGTAGGGATGGCCTGAGCGGCAGCCGAGCGGAAGACACTGGTGAGCAGGGTTGCGTGTTCTTCCAAATCATTAGGGGGGTTGAAGGAACAGGATTCTTCTAACAGGGTGGTGAAACGGGCCCAGTCTGCTTTTTTGGTGTTCCATTTTGGCGTAGGGTCTGGAGGTTTGGGGAGTTTGGCCAGGTTGATGGAACAGAGGATAGCGTGGTGATCTGAGGTGAGGGTGGGGTGAATCTCCCCGTTTTGCTAGATTCGCTGTGCTTTTGGTGATGAATGTTAGGTCTAGTCTGCCTCCTCTTAGGTGGGTGGGAGATTGGGGGTCGTTTAACAGTGTTATGTCAGGTATATCATCTAATAAAGCTGCAACGTGGCGACCTATTTGGTTGGTGGACCTCGAACCTAGACAGGGGTGATGGCTCCTAGGAGAATGTGTTCAGATGCCGATGTCGCTAGTATTTCGTCTAGGTTCAACTCTGCGTTGGGGGAGCGGTATGCGTTATAAATGTGCAGCTGGGTAGTGGCTAGGGTGATGGTGCGGCCCTGGATTTCTATTCCATCCCCGCAGTCAGGCAAAGGGTGAATGGGTTTAGAGGGGATGTGGTTTTTAATTAGGATGGTCGAGCCACGAGGACCTCTTGGGGACTGGGGGAGTGTGAAGGAGGTGAAGCCTCGGAGTTTGAGGGATTTATGAGCGGGGGTGAGGGTTTCCTGGAGGAGGAATATATCGATGTGATCTTTATGGGCTACTTCTTCTAGTAAGGAGCGCTTGTTTAACGCGCCCCGAATGTTCCATTGTAGGATCCTGATGTGGGGGGGGTTGGGGGGGTGTTGTGGGTTTTGGGGGGTGGGTGTTGGAGTGTTTACATGTCTATGTCTGTCCATGATAGTGAGAAAGTGTCTGAGTCTGGCTGTGTCTGTGATGCCGGGGAGGGCCTTGATAGTGGGGATCGTGAGTGTGAGTTTGTGTTTTTGGTGTTCGTGTCCATGTGATCTCGTGTGGTTGTGCGGGGGTCATGATGTGGTCTAGCGGGAGATGTTACTGAGGGGGATCTGTGTGTTGTGTGCGCTGTCGATTGGTTTTTGCGGCAGTTGGCAGAGTGTCGTCTTCTGCTTCTGGAGCGATGCTGGCTTTGTGAGTGTTTGTTGGGGTGTAGTGGTGCGTCTGATTGTGGTTGTGTAAAAGGTGTACTGTATGCTGTATTTTGTTGAGGGGTGTGTGGGCAATTGGTGCTGGTGTTTTCTTCAGGTGTCGGTGTGGGTGTGTGTAGGGGGTCTTCAGTGTTTGTGTTCGGGGGTGTAGGATGGCTTTGAAAATTGTGAAGGGCGTCTTGGAAGACTTTGCTGACTTCTGTGGCTGGTACTGTTTTTCCTACCAGTTTTGAGAGGAGGGATGCTAGTCCTTGGGCGATACTGTTTGTGATGTGTTTAAGGTCTTCACTACTGAGGGTGGTTGGGTGTGGGGGCTGAGTAGGGGCTGGTGTGTGAGTTTGTGTTTGGATTGAAGCAGTGGTTTGGGTGCTGGCGTGTTTTTGTGAGGTTTGAGGGGGTGGGGGGGGAGGGTGGTAGGCGTTGTTGGGTGGGTGGGGAGGGTCTGGGGGTTGCTGGGGGTGTTTGGGGGGTTTCTGTGTGAGGTGGGCAGCTGGGGGAAGTTTCCTGGTGTGAGAGAGGGGGGGCTTGTGGTTTTATTTTGTTGTCCCCATGTAAATGTACCTGGTGGGGCAGGGGTGGTTATGAGCCTTCCCTGAACTCCTTGTTGATCGTTGTTAATGCCTTTTTGTATGATGGCTTTACGGGTAGGGCAGGCCTTGTTCCAGGCGTGGTGTTGTCCGTGGCAGTTGGGGCATTTGGCCGTTACCGGCTGCTTGGCTTTAAATTTGTCCAGGCATTGTTGAGTGGGATGGCAGCCGCTGCAGAGGGCGCAGGTTGGCGGGTGGTGGCAGGAGGATTGATGGTGTCCAAATTTTTGACATGTGAAGCAGCGAAGTGGCTCTGGGGTGTAGGTGCGGAGATTGTAGGTGCCCCATGTCTTTAGGTTGAGGGAGTCTGGGATGGGGCCTCTGAGGGTTATAAGGACTTGTCTTGTGGGTTCCCCTTTGACTTCACATCGTTTTGCCTCCTCTACTTGGTGGTGTTTGAGGATGGCCTCTATGGGGAAGTTGAGGGGGTAATCTGCACTACTAGCTTTTTAGTGGAGAGATTGGGGTCTAGCTTTTGGAGTTTGATGGGCTTTCCTTCTACTTCCTGTAAGTTCTCAAGGGTTTCTAGGGAATCGTTATCAAGGGGGACTATTATGGTGTTGAGAGCTTTGGTGGCTACCATTTTGAATTTTAGGAGTGGGAAGGCATTTTCTATTGCTGTTACTATGTCGTATGTGGTGGGGAAGTTGTCTAGTTTAGGAATGAGAAAGGCTGGGAGTCTAGGTGTGGGGGGAAGTCTAGCTGAAGGCTGGTTATTGGGTTGGGGGGGATTGGGGTCGGGGGAGTCTTGGTTGGGTTTTTTGTTTTTCTTTTTCTCAACCAGGGTAAAGCCGTCATCAGGGTCGTGGGGGGTGGAGGCTGGGGAGGCTGCTTCGTTGGTGGAGGCGTCTATTTCCATGTTGGAGTGGGTGGAGTTGAGGAGGTCTTGTGTTTGATCAGGGCCAGCGAGTCGTGGTTTTCTGCCTGCGGTGGTATTTGAAGCAGAGGGGCTCTCTTCTTGTTCGAGGGCCCTCTTTTTGGAGTGTGCACCACGATTCCGTGACTGGGGGTGCGGGTCTTGGGGGGGGGACTTGAGTCATTGTGGCGATCCTGGGGTCTCGGGAGGTCTGAGGGGCATGCGGTCCTTTAGGAGGGGGTGTAGAAGCACGGCTCGCCATCTCAGGCGGCCGCCACACTCTCAAGCACTCTCGCAATCACACTCACATTCACACAGAAACACGGAAGATGCCTGCCTACAGTGGCGGTATCTGTCCCCCCGCTAGCGGAGGTCGTGACAGCCCTACCACTACCCCGAAGGTCTTTCCTAACCCCTAGCGAGTTTTTGGCCCACCCCAGTGGCTTCCTGTAACCACCCCTGCTAAGGGGCCCCTTTGTGTACCTGGCCTGCGCCAGGAAACCGCAGGGTTCGGCGTCGTACAACCACTGGGGGACACTAAGGCCGAAAGGAAATAAAGTAGGAGGGGGGCGCAACCCACGAAAGGGCGGGTACACACAAGTGTGTGTACCCCGGTACACAGACGTGGGGCGATAGAGTGCTGAGACAGCGATGGTGACACCGTGAAAAGCTGGTGCACGGCGGAGCGATGGACTGCTGCGACATCTCGTGGTAGTGAAACGTGGGTAGCTAACACCGTGGAGTGACTGCCTCGAAGCGCAGAGTCGGGTGGGTGGTGTGTGTGTGGATGGCGCGGGAGTGCCGGATCGCGTGCCCTCCAATCACGAAGCAGATCCGACGCCCTCCAATCAGAGCGCTGTATGGTTCTTGCCACAGGCTAGTGGAAGGTTGGAGGTCTCTGCTAGGAGATGTGCTCGGTGCGGCAGCTAGTGAGAGACTGGCCGACGAAAAAACGCATAAATGCTTCAATAATGTCAGGGTCAATATACCAGTAAGCATTTACCGCCCGGGGAAACTGTTGTACATATTTTGATTGAAATATTTATTTCATAAAATAGATACGATTTTACCGAGGTATAAAGAAAAAACTAAACTTCTATTCTGATCTGTTTCTTGACAGAATGTATTATACTATTATGTGGTATTTTTTTGTTAATAGTGCCCCATGTTAGGATCTGTTACCATCACACCTTAATTATCGTACATATAATTGTTTACCGTCACTGTCCTAGTACTGTACATACATGTTATAAATCCTTAAGGTACGACCTCACTTTCCGGGTAAGTAGTTTATATCTCATACGTAATTTTAAGAGTGAGTTTGTCTCTTTCATATAAATTGTTTTATCTGAATTTTTTTGTACTGTTATAGGGCAATGGACCATAGAGAACGTCACCCGTAGCAAAGTTATGTTTTAAAGAGGAAGATGTCACCCACATCAAATTACGGTTTTAAGAGGATGATGTCACCCATAGCAAAATTGCTTTTTAAAGAGGAAGATGTCATCCATTGCAAATTACTTGATAGACTTAACAGTAAATTCCACGGGATTCACTACTGATCTATATAGATCCTATTGCCTGTCTCCATGCCTGTATCAAATATAAATTTGTTGTATGTTTCCTTAAAAACATTGACCGAAGTAGCAGTCACAACATTTTCAGGTACTGTAGCTTGTTCCAGTCATCCACAACCCTGTGCATGAAAGTGTCTTTTGTATTTTGTTACGTCTTCTTTTAGGAATCTGTTTTGAGTGATGTCTAAGGCTTGCGTTTGTAGCTTGAAACATGATATTTGAGTCCCGTTTTTCAAGTCCTGCCATGATTTTAAATACTTCAATCATATCTCCTCTCTTTTAGCTTTGAGCTTTGATAGATTAAACTTCTTTGTCTTTCTTCATACTCAAAATTTCCTACATTTGGAAGGAGACATTATGCTCTCCTTTGCACTTTTCTATATTATTTATGTTTCTTCTCAGTTTGGGGGACCATGCTTGTACGGCAGACCCTGGATGTGGGTGCATGTAGGTTTTGTAAATAGCACTGAATCCTTCTTCTGTCCAATTCTTGATGTTCTTTTTAATATACCAAGAATGTTCTACGCTTTCAATATAATCCTATCTGTGTGGGCATCAGAGTTTAAGTCATCACTATATATTACTCCCACAACCTTTTATTGTGTAACCTGTGTCAGGATATGTCTCCCAATATTAAAGTTACTAATTGGATTGATTCTTCCCACATGCATGATCTTGTGTTTTGATTCACTGACTTTCAGCAGCCAGTTATTTGGCCAAACCATCATCTCATCTACACCTTCATGCAATAATTGTTTTTATGTCACTGTTCCTACAGTGTTGTATATTTTTGTGTCATCTGCAGAAATTTTGCATTTGGAGCTAAGATTCTTTGGGAGGTAATTTATATATAGTAGGAACTGTAATGGCCCCAACACTGAACCTTGTGGGACTCCATTGGTGACCTCTGTCGGGTCAGACACTTCTCGGTCAATTTTTACACGTTGCCCTCATCCGATTTTTTCATCCAACCTGAGTGTTTCCTGTTGTTTTTGGTGTGATTCGATCTATTTTGACTTTCGTTTCTATCGCAAATCGCTAGTTTTTGTTGAACACCACTAGCAACTTTCGGTGGGAAGGACCGGTCCAAATCAACAAAAATCACACCAATAACAACAGAAAACACTCAGGTTGGACGCCTGTTATCACTTGAAATGTAATTTTTTTGCGGTTCTTCCCCCTCCCCCCCAGGAATACTGGGGGACCTGTGGTAAACCGGGGTTTTGGTTGGGGGGAAAACACAAAAGCGAGTGATTTCCTACTGTAACTGTTATCATAATCAAATGAAAAACAAAAATCCTTCGGAAGAAATAATTTTAAGTTTCTTTGGGATTTTGAGTTTCCTAACTGGGGGGCTTCGCCCCCCAGCCCCCCCAGCCCTGGCCTTAACCAAATCTCATCAAACCTTACCTAACAGGGTGTAAATAAGAAAAAATGCCTTTACCTAACAATTAATAGTTCCTCGTCTGCATCTGAAGTAGTCTGTAGTTGTAACGGCAACTGGTGACGGGCGAGAGCGCAACACTTTCCGATCCTTACGTAAAATGAGACTTTTGCCTTGATTTGGGTACTTTGTTCCTGTTGATGGTATCATACCATGCTAATGCACAAAGGCTACAGCTTTAACTTCTTGCTGGTAGAACTGTGAAATAGCAGTGAAGTAATATATTTTGCAGGCTTCCCAGTTCATGGTTGGAGACGAACTGACTTTCAAATCTTGCGGGCCCTAGCGTTGGGTGTTTGAAATCCTACATTGTGATTGGCTGAATCATGTGCTACGCATGTGCTTTATCCACCCACACACAGAACACGCACCAGCGAACACGCACAATTGTCTGACCATGGCAGGGAAAATCTCTCTCCCGTAGAAAATAACAATGTAAATTGCATAACTCATCAACGGTTTATTTAAGGGGAACCTAAACCCTAACAGCTTGGTGCCTCCCTGCCACTCCCTGGCTCCCCAGTGTCGTAGTGAACCCCTTCGTGGCGACCCTAAACGGCCTTCCCTCAGGGTTCGGTTCGCCAGTAGTGGAGTGGCAGGAAATCCTACGGCTGGGTGGGCATAGAAATCAAGGGCCACGGGAGATAGTGTGTAATGTGTTGGATGTGTGTGTGAGTATTTGTAGTGGGGGAGTAGCAGGGGTGGAGGTGGAAGTTAGGAAAGGAAAGTGTAGGAAGCAGGATCCAGTCCTGCTTGGCAGTATACTGCTGCCTGCTGACGTAGCCAGTGTATATCTGTAGCACAAGGAGTCAAAGTCGGTATGCAGTCTTCAGAAGTAAGGCGCTGGAAAAGTCTAGGGGATTGGCTACCCGCGTTTCACTAAGTTGGCGCACGAGATGCTGCCAATATTCTCAAGCAGTTCTGATTTGATTTCAGCCACACTAAGTGGAAGAGTTGAGAGTCAGCCAAGGGGATGACTCATCGTTTTATGCAAAACGGAGTTAGAGATCAAGGTAGCATCACAAGGCCAACGTTAACAGTTTTGATCCAATTTATATCAATGTTGGTGGAAGGGTTGATGGTCAACCAAAACGAAGGGAATCTATTTTAAGAACAATCAGATAAAGGTCATGATTACAGGACAAGATCAAAGTTGATTCATATTTTCTGTGCTGAACTAAACAAAAAAAATTCCCTGATTTATTGTACTTATTCTTGTCTTGAAACTAATAACTATGTTTTATTCTTTCAGATAATTTAACAGTATAATTCTCCTACATGTATAAAACCGCACATACCACGCAGCCAGCACTGTCCTTAAGGGGATGGTGGACAGCTTCTCCATTTGTCACACACAACCTACACTGTACATTATTATTCTTGGTGGTAGCATCTAAGTAGTGTTTTGTTTTTCACAGTGCTCCCAGGGTTTCTGATTAATTGTTTGTAGTCTTTATATTTTCTTTTGTACTCTAAGAGAAGCAATGGATCTGGCTACTGAAACGAGCACTCTGCTGAATGTGCTGATAATTGTTGGTTGTCTGCTATCCCTACCGTCCTATCTGATCGCCTGTTAACCTTTAGTATACCGTTAAGTTCCCCTATGGCATTTTATTTTTCCCTAATTAGTTGCCTGAATTAATTTATCTGATTAATTACTTTCTTTTTATCACATAGAGCTCTTCTGCAGAGGTGAAGCTTTTCACCTCATCAACTCTTTAAGATAGCAATGTGAATGATTTGTCTGTAGTACGCAATATATAAATTAAACAACTACTCTGCGTATTATTTTTAAACATAGCTATATTCATTAGTGTCCAATCTTGTGCAGACTATTGATGTATTGCACCTTATAGTCAAACCAAGTTTCATGGGTTCCATTCACCATTAACTATACCTTAACAATACTGATGTAGTTACAGTACTGTATGCAGTATATGAATCTTGCAGGACATTTATATAGTTTGCACATTATTGAAAATTAACCCGTTGATGATTGTGATGCATCTTGACAGTTTATTTTATCAATCATCAGACAAGTTTATACGACTTAAATTAGGAAGGCTCACTAGAAATCAAATGGATAAAAAATAGTTTACATTCAATCCCTAGATCCCACAAGTTCTTCCCAAGCTGAATAAATTATAGTCTGTATGAGTTAATCGATTCATAAGCTAACAATGCTTTGATGATTGATGAATTTGACAATTTATTGTGGCTAAATTATTACTTTTATTCAGCATAGGAAGAACTTGTTGGAGTTAGGGAGTGAATGTATATTTCTTTATGCATTTGGTTTCTAGACAGCCTTCCTAATTTGCATTCATGTGAGTTATTCCACCACATATTACTGTGTATTGCTCATAAATTTCAACACGTCTATTACAAGTGATTAAATTCTCGTGAAACGAACTATCAAAAAAGATCAGATATCCACATCTTTTAGACATCTCCAGTCCACATCTTTTCCACGTGAAAAATGTGACATTTCCCCACTGGGACAGATGGAGAAATAACAGATTAGTTGAAAAAGTCTGACAGATACTGGTAGAAAATGACAGAGAAAGATGGACAAATATATATATATATATATATATATATATATATATATATATATATATATATATATATATATATATATATATATATATATATATATATATATATATATATATATATATATATATATATATATATATATATATATATATATATGTATATATATAAAGAGAGAGATCATCATTTTCATACTGCCTGGCCAAACACAGAATTAACAAGTGTTTACGAAATGGACCCATCTCAGTTAGAAAACACTTATCACAATAAGGCCTATTTAAAGGCACCACCAACACTTACTCCCGCCAGGCAGATAGACATATAGACAGAGAGGGAAAAAATACTGTAGGTAAGGAGATAAATGAACGAAGAAATGATAATACAGTCTTACCAGGCCAAACAATGCACAGACAAACCTCGCAAAAGTGTTCACGCAACTGTCCCGTGTCATACTCCAATTTACAATGAAGCCTGATTACAGGAAGCTTCATTATGGATACTTCCCAACCCACTGAACGGATTATTTTCCAGAATCACCGTGGGGGTGGCGCTGGTATTTGCAGTTCAATTAAATGTGAACCTTTTGTATCGTGTAATAAGTGGATAATTAGCACCATAAAGCAGTACCTGTACCTTTTCACAATATTGGCATCGCATAGATCCTTGGCAAATACCCTCTTATGACGTATTTTTACATAAAAGGAATTGTGTTCTTCCATTTTATGAAGCAAAAATGTACTCTCTTCTTTTCCTTCTTCCTCTTCCTTTTCACTCTGGTTAAAATGCTTCACGCCATTATTACTTATCAATTGCCTTGAAAGTTCTATCTTTTTTTATGCAAGAAAGAAGAAACCAAAGGCTAAGAGCCCACAAACCATTCCTTCCAAGAAAAAAAAAAATACAAAAGAGCCAAATTCAAGATCCATTCATTTCGAGATGCCTGGACACACTGCGTTTGAAAGACTGGAGATCGTAGGAAGTAAGAAATACAGACAGAGGGAAACAGTTCCAGAGTTGACTTGCTGCATAAATGAAGGACTGAGAGTAACAGTTAACTCCTGCATTAGAGAGTTGGACAGAAAAGGGATGAGAGTTTGTTGCTAGACGGGTGCTACGCGCCCACCGTGGAGATGGAGGGATGCAAACTGACATTTCAGAGGAGCACTGACCATTGAAGTAGCGATAGAAAAGAGACAATGATGCAACAGTGCTGCGAAGAAACAGAGGTTGAAGGGAGCTAGTAAGAGGAGGAGAGTTGAGACGAATAGCCTTTAATTCCACCCTACTGAGAAGAGCTCTATGTGGGAAGCCTCCACACATGAGAGGTGTATTCTACACAGGGGCGAATAAAACCCGTGTAAAAAGTCAACAACTGTGCAAGGGTAAAGAACGCACGGAGTCGGCTTAGCACAAACAAGCTCATGGAAGCAGATTCTGCAAGAGAGGACATATGGTCTTTCCAAGATAAATCCGAAGAGAATTAAGGAGCCCCAAGTATGTTCATATAAATGATGCAGGATTGGGTTGGATATCGTAAAAAATGAGAGGGTCCTCTTGCATAAGCTTTTGATGGGTTGAAAGATGTAAGAACCGAGTTTTTGTTTAATTTAAAACAACAAGATTAGTTTTACCGCAATCAGAGATATGAGCTACGTCACACATTACGCGTGAAATACAGCCTCATCCCTTGTTTGTTGAAGTAATTGCTGAGACGGACACTGAAAGACGCGAATGGAAAGGTGAAAGATAGAGTTATCAGCATATGTGTGGATAGGGTTAGCTGTACAGCTTAGAAAGTCAGTGGCAAATAGAAGAAAGAGAGCTGGTGATAGAGCCCTGAGGAACACCGCTATTGATAGTTCTAGGAGAAGAATGGTGGTCATCTAAAACAGCAGATACAGAACAACCAGAAAGGAAGCTAGAGATGAAGTCTTAGATAGAAGGATTGAGGGCAGTTTGGAAATTAAAGATTTATCCCAGACGTGATCAAAAGAGTTTGAGATGTCAAGTGCATTCGTAAAGCTTTCGCCAAAGTCCCGAAAGGAGGATGACCAGGGGTCTGAAAGGTAGGTGAGAAGATTCCCAGAGAAGCGTCCCAGGCAGAACCCATACTGGCAATTGGAAATGTTGTTATGGGAAAGGTGCTTTAAATATTAATTACTTAAGAACAGATTTAAAAACTTTTGAAATACAGGATGTTTGAGCAATTGGGTGATAGTTAGAGGGCTGGGAATGGTCACCCTTCTTTGGGAGAAGCTGAATGAGAGGAAACTTAGAACAAGAAGATACAAATTGACAGACGAAAGCAAGAGTTCACCTGGGTAGGGTGAGGACAAGAAGAGGGACATCATCAGGTACATATACCTTGTTAGTACTGAGGCCACTGATGGTGGAATATACAAATGGAGAAACTTTAATGTTGGCCATGAGGAAGCCAGAAGGGAGAAGTAATAAAGGAACAGCACCAGAGTCGTTTATGGTGGATTTGGAGGAAAAAATCTGAGCTAAGAGTTCTGCTTTAGTAGAAGAAATAGCTACAGAGTATTCAGAGTGGAAAACACGAGGGAAGGATGATGAGGTAAAGTTCTCTGAAAGGTTCTTGACAATGTGCCAGAAGAACCAAGAAGAATCTGTATTGGAGAATTGAGAGCATTTAGTACGAATGAAATAATTTTAGCAGAGTGAAAAACAGGCATAGCACAATTCCAGGCAGAAACATAAGAGATGAAATTCTGGGATGATTTGTCTCCGGCATCTTTTGTAGGCCTTCTCATTGTTGCTGACAGCATTAGAACAATCGTGATTAACCTTTTTTTTTTTTAATTAGTCACAGAATAAGAAAAATATATGCTTTCATGCCCGAGAGAATAATTTTCGTAATGCGCAAGGCTCGCTCAGATGGCTGTCAGCTATGGAAACAATAATCATTTCAGGAAAAACAAGTGGTGCCAGGCACAGCAAACCTCCCCGAACAGCAGTAATTTTTCAACCGTTTGCAAGTAATAGCCCTCTGAAAATCAGTGATCTTGCTTTTCACATTTCAAGGACACTCAAAGGAAAAGATCAGGGTACCAAATATCTAGATAATAGTAATATCTATCTGCAACCAGTTTCGAGATGTAGCCCTCTAAATAGCTATGACCTTGAGGTTGACCTTCTGAGGTCACTTAATTCAAAAGTCATAGTACCAATTAAAAGCCCATGTGAGACTTCCTATACGTTGATAATAGCAAATATCTATCTGCAACCACTTTCAAGTTACATCCCCCTGAATATCCGTGACCTTGAGTTTGACCTTTCAAGATCTGTTAAGGTCAAAGGTCATGGTGCCAATTAAGAGCCCATGTGGGGCTTTCTTTATGTTGATAATAGCAAATATCTATCTGCAACCAGTTTCCAGTTATGGCCCCCTGAATAACCGTGACATTGAGGTTGACTTTTCAATGTTATTCAAGGTCAAAGGTCTTGGTGCCAAGTGAAAGGCCAGATGGGAGTTTCTGCATGCTGATAATAGTAATTATGTATTCCGTCCGGGCGAGGTAAACAATGAAGTACTGCCTGAGGACCACCCAATCAGCAACTCTAAATTGCCACAGCCGCTGCTTCTTTGGGGGAAGGGGGAAGGGGAGGGCCACAACCCTTACTGGAGTGATGGGATAGGTTATAAGGTGATAAGGTTATGATCGGAGGAGCCCAATGGAGAGATAAGATTAGCAGCATAAGCAGAAGGATTAGTTGTAAGGAAGAGGCCAAGTATGTTGGAACTTTCTCCAGGGCAGTCAGGGATACAGGTAGTGTGCTGTACAAGCTGCTCTAGGTCATTAAGAAAAAGAGATGATGTAAGCTTGTTCATCAGGTGAATCAGTGTAAGGAGATGAGAGCCAAAGGTGGTGGTGAACTTTGAAATCATCTAGAATGCAGATTTCAGACACAGGTGAATGTGTTCCACCTCAGAAGTAAAACAGTCAAAGAATTGTTCATTGTCAGTAAAACTGGAGGATAAGTAAACAGCACATATATTTAGTCACAGAATGACTGAAGCCAGAGAGTAGAGAATTCATGATTCACGTTCAGAAACACGACAGCAAGATAGGTTGTTGTGTACATATACACAATAGCCACCTTTGGCACTGAAGTGAGTATAGAGAAAGTAGAGTACACAGGGAAGGGTTTGCCATCAGTCTTCCTTATAATCCTTTTCATAGTGTAGTCTTTAGTCGCTGTCCTGTAGGAGCTGCTTGTACGAGCTAACTGCATGGCCTAATGCAGTTATCCTCTCTTCCTAATTGTTCTTGTAATCTGCACACCATAAGCTTGTACACTACTCAGTAACACACTGTCTGAATACACGCTGCTACTTAATAATGATTCGTACTATAATTCTGTCTCGTGTTAAATGCAGAATCATTATGCGTTAACGATCAGCCTTTCAAATGACCTAGTAACCGTTTGCTTCCGGGAAGGATGTCTTTAAATTCTGTTGTCATCTTCTTATGATTTTGTTAAACTTTTCAATAATTTTTTTTTACAGGAAGGGATAAATAAGACCTCGGTAGTCCCCTTCAGTACGAGGGACTAAACAGAATCTGTGTAGCAGCCAGATTACATTTAAAAAAGCACGTCACCCAGGCACATCTTCCCGTCGGTTAAGGAGGCTCTCTAGCTATTTATTTTTGGATATGACTGATTAATGTCCTTTTCCTGTTATAAGTGCAGAGCACGGCTATATTCTAACGATTTATTTAACACGGGGATGGATGATAAGGTACAATGTCAAAATAAATCGCTAAGGAAAGTGTTAGGGAGATCCCGTTTGCGACGGGAACTCGGGTTCCCAGATTCAAGAAGTCAAAGGTTCTGTCTGAGGGCGGTATTGTGGTGAGGTTAGGAAGCTCACTAACACCTCTTTCCTTACTGGTTTATTTCTGATTCAGCTCCCTTGCTATATTCTGGCTAAGTTGGCTTGTTATTTGTGCAATCAGTGGCGATATTAAAAATGTGTTAGAAATAAAAGAGAGGATATTAATGAGTAGTAAAGCAGATATTGTTATGCTGGGTGTTTTTAGTCCGACCTCCCGTCCTAAAAACGCCCGCGACTGAGCGGGGTCCTCTTTCTAGACCGGAAGTAAAGACCTCACAAAGGAACAGGGCATAAAAACTCGGCAGTATACCTTAGCACGTCTATTGTCTTAATTCGAACTCCTTACAATACAAGAACAAAGATATACTGAATATGGAATGGACAAGGTGACAAGAGTTGTTATTATTGGTATAATGTGTCCACAAGCACAGTAATGATGTCAGGGGCAATATACAACTTCATTAATATACATAGATATGACAGGTCACCAGGGCACAATGTAGGTGTTAGAGTTAAGGCACAATTTTCATTTAGTACATCGTCAGGATACACTATATATAGATGAAGTGAAGTGCCAGATTAATCAGTATTACTATACATATCACATAGGCGCAATGTCTGTACCCGACTCGCGGCACGTGGGAATGTCATTTAGCCGCTGCGGCACTGTTTACTGGTCCTGTCTTTATTGACTGGTCTTAGTTAGTCTCGGGCCACCACTGATACATTTCCCTGGTTCCATAAGGCTTGGGTATCGAGAGAGTACCTTGGGTCAATAAGGATAGGTATCTGGGTATATCACTTTCGTCTCGCTATTCATATTCACTGACCATTAGTCTCTGTCTTTATGTTCATATTCACTAACTGTCACTTTCTAGTATATTGTTTCTGCTTTACTGGTCACATTCACCACTGTCATATTTACTATAGTAGGACTCGCGTAAGTTTGCGGCTGTGGTGTGGCCCGCACCTGTGTACAATGGTGCCACGTTTCCCCAACTTGCGATGTGAAACGGAAGCTATTTATGTACAAGGCATCACAAATTTGATAAATTCAGATGAATAAAACTTACACTTGTGTATTTTGATGGATGAATCAACAATAATCTTATTATGCATAAAATATTTATACAGTAACACAGAAACATGGCATACATATTGTACAGTGTTGATAAAAGAAATTGTAGTCACTTTTAATGGTTTTTAGCGTAGTTTTAGGGTGGGTAATAATATCACAGTTATGGATATAAGATAATGAGCCTGAAAAAAGAAGAAATATGCCAATATCCAAAGTAAAAGAAATAATTCATATAATTCTTGTGAGTGGCAACACTGACACACCCAGTCTGGCCTAAGGTAAAGTACGTACCCCTCCGTAGACCCAAGCATAGCTTGTACAGGTGTTGCTAGGGAAAAATGCTCACATTTACTGGCTTTTACCGTAATTTTAAGGGCGAGGAATAATCACATTTATTATCATAAGCTAATATGTAGGACAAAATAGTAGGCATATGCCAATACCGAAGTAAAAAAAAAAAAACATTATTCACTCGCGAGCGGCAACACTTCCACACCCAGTCGGTGGCCTTGACAGCATAGCTTCCTGGCGGTGACCTCGTGTCACTTCCTTTATGTCCTTTGCACAGACAGCATGGCAGCTCAATCAGCCCATTCCTCGCCTCTACACAGCCAGGCTAAAGAAATTGTCTTCAATGTAAGGCACTATTTTCAGGAGGAGAAGGAGAAGGGAGTAGTTCTTCAAGGCCTATCAAAGGTCGTCTCTCGTACAGCTGCAGCAACGAAGATTAGCGAGAGAGCACTTGAAAAAATCTCTAAAGATGCAAGAGAGAATGAGGAGATTCAATGTCCCAAGTTTAAGTCGCCCAAGAAAAGGAAACGTGTAGTTCCAATGACCGATTTCTTTGATAACTTTAATGAAGGCGTGCTACGAAGAACAGTTCTGAGTTTTTATGAGAGGAAGGAAATCCCAACACTTGGTGGTGGTGGAGGCATTGTCAGGCTGAGAAAGAGATGCAGGAAGGGGAAAGAGAATGAATGAATGAAAATCAATCATGGTACTGCAATAACGGGTCATCTGTCGCCTTATACAAAAAATGATAAATATCACTAATTATAACAAAACCCCGGTACGTACGGTGGCCATTACCGCGGAGCTACAGGGGCAAGTAACTCAGGGGCATATGGTGGTCGCTCCCTCCCCGGTACGTATGGTGGCCGTTACTGCGGTGTTGCTTGGGACTGTATCTGGGGCAGTCCCACCCCGATCCTGGTGAGGGCTGCTCCGTCCGTGAGGTCGTGTCTCATTCCTGCGATGTCTCAGTTGGGTAGGTTGAGGGGAAGATGGACTCAAGGTAGTGGCGCCCATCTTCCTCTGGGCCAGTCCCACACTCATCTGGCCCTCCGTGGTGTCCTCCTGGGGTGGGGGTTGGGCTGCGTCTCCATAGCTGGGTGGGGGGTGGCGGGGTTGGGGGTCCGGCGGCGGAGGCGCGTATTTTAGATATACATAGCAATTATTGGTTAGGTAGGGCGGACCCAGTGGTTAGGTGGGGTAGACACAGTGGTTAGGTAGGGCGGACCCAGTGGTTAGCTGGGATAGACACAGTGGTTTGGTGGGGTCGATTCTGTGGTTGGGTGGCGTAGACCAGTGGTTAGGCGAAGTAAATAAAGACTAACCAGTCAGGTGTGGCAGAAAGACTGCAGTGCGGTATCGTGTGGTGTGGCTATGTGAACTGACATCTATTGGCTGAGTAGTGTTAGGAGAAGGATGAAAGAGGGGAGGACAATGTTGTAAAGAAGATGGAAGAAGAGGAAATGGGATGATCAAGAGGAGGAGGAAGAGGAAGAAGAGTGAGGGCAGTAGGAGGAGGAAGACGGGGAGGAGGGGGAAGACGGGGAGGAGGGGGAAGACGAGGATGAGGATGAGGAGGACTGGGGCGAAGACTGAATTGAAAAGATATGCATGAAGATTGAAATGTGGAGGAGAGAGATGAAGGGTAGAATGATGATGATGATGATGTTTCAGAACACGATTTGAGAGGGCTGGGTTGAGGTGGCTTTTGTGTTGATGAGAGGGAAGAAGCGTACCAGGATGAGGTGGGGGACGGTGGGCACACTGGTGCTATCTTAATGCGCTTCCCCGCCCCGGTGGCCCAATCCTCCACATCGTTCAGCTTGCGTTTGGTTGGCGTCCTGGGTTGGGAGTGGGCTGGAAGCAGTCGTGTGAGGGCGTTAGACAAGGCATGCATAGTTGGCCGAACAGCACACGAAGGATGAGTCATATCAGCTATAATTCTGTTGAGGTCATTTGGCAGAGCATCTTGTCGGGGTTGCCAATCTTGTAGTTTAGCAAATGTGTGGCTCATATCAACACCTAGGGACCAGGTATCGCTCTGCTCATGGGTGACCCCATGCAGGAACAGTTCCGGGGCGTAGTGCTTGTACACCTGATGTTGCTCGGCGGTGCCAGTAGGAAAAGCGTAGTTTACACCAGCCCTGCTGGAGTGCCCAAAGTCTATTATGGAGACATTTATTTTTCCTTCGTCCAAGTCGATCAGAATGTTGTCGCTCTTTATGTCGTTATGGATCCATCCGACCCTATGTACTGCCTGTAAACCATCACACACTTCCTTATAAATTTTGACCCACTCCTCAAAACCGAGTCGCCTGTCATGAAGAGTATTCCATAGGGTGAGTCCTTTACATAGAGTCATGACTATCAGTGGGCTGTCGTTAGCTACTGCTATAAGACGCGGGGCGCCCCCTGCACCATTCAGTTCCTCTAGAACCGCAGCCTCTCTCAGGTACTGTTTCACCGCTTCATCAAATCGTTTCCAGCCAGTATATTTATCCACATAAATATTTGCTTCTTTAACACAGCAACGCAGAACCGTATTTGTATTAGTATCTTTATATGAAACAATTTTTACTTTCCCAAACACACCTGCTCCTAGTGTCCGACCCACGGATTCAATGTTGCCACGAATTACATCAACAGAAAGTATTTTCTTATCCAAATCGTGCGCCATTGCATATACACTAACAACGATTACTGTCAGCCAAAAACTGCAATTAAAGTTCACAATAATAAAAGTACAACTAAATTGCAAGAACAATACTGATATAAACCAAGAAAGGTGAGCTATCAGTAGAGTTGGCGCTGGGACGTCTTACTCTCACGAAAACGAAAGCAATACTAATGCTTCAATGTCAGGGTCAATATATAACTAAGCATTTACCGCCCGGGGAAACTGTTGTACATATATTGATTGACTGAAATATTTATTTCATAAAATAGATACGATTTTACCTGGGTATAAAGAAAAAACTGAACTTCTATTCTAGTCTGTTTCTTGACAATGTTTTATACTGTTATGTGTGTGTGTTTTTTTTTAAATAGTGCCTCATGTTGGGATCTATTACCATCACACCATAATTATCGTACAAATAATTGTTTAGCGTCACTGTCCTAGTACTGTACATACATGTTATAAATCCTTAAGGTACGACCTCACTTTCCGGGTAAGTAGTTTATATCTCATTCGTTAGTTTAAGGAAGAGTTTCAGTTGTCTCATATAAATTGTTTTATCTGATTTTAATTTGTACAGTTATAGGGCAATGGGCCATAGAGAACGACGGCCGTGGCAAAGTTACGTTTTAAAGAGGAAGAGGTAAAGTTTTAGAAGTAACCAACGTTTTCTTTTATTATTTTTATGTTTTCCAATGCAAAATAATGTGTTTTAATTAGTTTTGACCTTCATTTTTTGGGGAAAATCTCCCTTTTGGAATTTTGAGTAAGATTTCCAAAAGAGGGTTTATGCCCCAAAATCAAGATCAAAATTAATTAAAAACACACTATTTTGCGTTAAACTAACTCAAACTAACAACCTAACCTAACCTAGGGCCTGACAGACCGAGTACACACGCCTGCACCAGCCAATATGGCGAAACATTCGTCCGCTACTGAGAGATAGCCTAACCTAAGCCACTATATGACTACCCCTACAAAATTCGCTCCCCCAACTCAAACTAGGCTTAAAAGGTAAGTCTTAGAATAGTTCAGGGACGTATATAATGAAAATTGGTAACGTTGGTTACTTCTAAAGGTATACCGAGGAAGATGTCACCCACATCAAAATTACATTTTTAAGAGGATGATGTCACCCATAGCAAAATTGTTTTTTAAAGAGGAAGGTGTCATCCATTGCAAATTTCTTGATAGAGTTACCAGTAAAATCCACGGGATTCACTACGATTTACAGTATATAGATCCTATTGCCTGTCTCCATGTCTGTATCAAATATAAATTTGTTGTATGTTTCCTTAAAAACATTTACCGAAGTAGCAGTCACAACATTTTCAGGTACTGTAGCTTGTTCCAGTCATCCACAACCCTGTGCATGAAAGTGTCTTTTGTATTTTGTTACGTCTTCTTTTAGGAATCTGTTTTGAGTGATGTCTAAGGCTTGCGTTTGTAGCTTGAAACATGATATTTGAGTCCCGTTTTTCAAGTCCTGCCATGATTTTAAATACTTCAATCATATCTCCTCTCCTTTAGCTTTGAGCTTTGATAGATTAAACTTCTTTGTCTTTCTTCATACTCAAAATTTCCTACATTTGGAGGGAGACATTATGCTCTCCTTTGCACTTTTCTATATTATTTATGTTTCTTCTCAGTTTGGGGGACCATGCTTGTACGGCAGACCCTGGATGTGGGTGCATGTAGGTCTTGTAAATAGCACTGAATCCTTCTTCTCTCCAATTCTTGAAAGTTCTTTTTAATATACCAAGAATGTTCTAGGCTTTCAACATACACTCAACCCTCGGCTATCACTTCCAATTGGTCCTGCTATGGCTGCGCTATAGCTGAAACCGTGATAGCCGAATTGAAGAACTTATGGAAATAATTCTAATTGGTGCCATGACCTCAATCTTTACCCCTAAGATACCCATTTTGTACCACATATTAACATACAATAGTCCAAAAATGAGCATGTTTTATGATGTGATCATGATTCTTATAAATACCCCTCACAGTTGATTCACTGATGTTATATTTCTTCCCCACACTTCGCTTGGTCTCTCCATTGTCTATAAGTTTCACATTTCCAGTTTATCTGCATAACTTAGGTTCTTCCTTTTCTTTTATTTCCATGCCAGGTGCCGCAGCATTATGTTGGGTGATGGTAGTGGGACAGGGAGGGGGTACGTTGGCTATGGTCATATTATAAAAAAGGTTATTGTTCTCGCTGTCACTGTTCACGGTCTGAGGGTGCGCACTGGAATGGTTTGGCAGGCAGGAGACTCGGTCGGGCGGCCAATCAGCGCTTGGCTGGCACTGATGTCACACGACCTATCACGGAGTGAAGCTTTTGTTGGCTGGGCGGAGCACCGGAGCCCGGCCTTCTTGAAAATTTCGAGCATTTTCGATGCGTGATAGCGGGCATTTAGTGCGTGATAAAGGTATTTGGGTAGTTTTTTATATAGGCGTGATAGCGAGATACGCTATAGCGGAACCCGTGATAGCTGAGGGTTGAGTGTAATCCTATCTGTGTGGGCATCATACTTTAAGTCATCACTATATATTACTCCCACATCCTTTTATTGTGTAACCTGTGTCAGGATATGTCCCCCAATATTATAGTTACAAATTGGATTGATTCTTCCCACATGCATGATCTTGTGTTTTGATTCACTGACTTTCAGCAGCCAGTTATTTGGCCAAACCATCATCTCATCTACACCTTCATGCAATAATTGTTTTTGTCACTGTTCCTACAGTGTTGTATATTTTTGTGTCATCTGCAAAAATTTTGCATTTGGATCTAAGATTCTTTCGGAGGTCATTTATAAATAGTAGGAACTGTAATGGCCCCAACACTGAACCTTGTGGGACTCCATTGGTGACCTCTGCCAGGTCAGACACTTCTCCATTTATTCTTAACTCTCTGTATTCTGTTATGTAAGAAATCTTCTATGTACCTCAAACTATTACCTCCAATTCCTGCCCTGTGTAACTTGTATAGTAGTCTTTTATGTGGTACAGTGTCAAAAGCCTTTGCAAGATCAAAATAGGGGACATTGAAAGGCTGATTTTCATCATGCATATCTGTCCAGTCAGTTAATTTACTAGTACTGGGAAATTAGTTAAGCATGATCTGCCACTTCAAAAGTCATGTTGATTTTTACACAGTATATTGCTTTACATAAGCTACAATTTTGTCCTTAATAATTTCTTCAAATATTTTGCAGATTACACTTGCATTGTTCACTGATGTGTAATTTTGTGCTTGTAATCTGTTTCCGTTCTTGTATACAGGTGACACAATCGCTTCCTTCCAAGTCAGAGGTAGCTACAGTTGTAATCTTTAAGGGATGTTCATATCGTATAGTCAGTGGTTCACAAAGTTTATTATATACCTTACGGTGGATGTTGACAGGTCCTGGTGCTTTATGCTAATTTAAACTCTTTAAGTTTGCTTTTCACAAGAGACTTCTTAACACAGATATTTGTTAGTAAATTCTTCTTCATGTTCTCTGCTATTGGAGTCAAAGGCATCCTGTACTTCATTGCTATAACATACTCTAATGAAATCATATAGCATTAATTCAGTTTGGTCATCCTTTTGAGAAAATACTTATTTAAAGAAAGAGTTCAATTCATTTGCTGTTTCTTTGTTGCTAGTCATTAGTGTGTTGTCATGTTTTATTACTCTTCTTACATGGTCTTTGATTCTTTTACTACTGTTTACCAGTACATATTTATGCAGCACTGTTGAATTTGTTTTCACTTCCTGAAACAGCTTCAGTTCATATTTTTCTAACTTTCCTTAGAACATTTGTGCATGGATTCCTTTCTTTGATATATTCTCTGTATCTAAGTTTAGATTTGACTTCTTAGTAAGATTTCTAAGGAAAGTGCTTTTTCCTGACTGCTCTTTGGTATGTGTGTTAAACCATGGCTGTTTTTCCTCTTTTCTGTTATCATTTTTACATTTAGGTACAAATAAGTTTATACCTTGTATTATTTTCCCGTCAGTCAATTTACTCATTTCTTGCACATCTTTTCCCCTCAAATCCTCCTTCTAGTTAATGTCTTTTAAGCCTCAAAATTCTCTGTACCTGCCCTTGAAGAAATTGAATTTAACATTGTCAGTTTGGACATTTCAAAGTGATTGGCACACATACTCAGATTCTAACACACCATGATCATTTTTGCTTAAAGGGTTCAAAAAATTTATCTTCTTTATACTGTTTTCCTCATTTGTGATAACAAGGTCAAGAGTACTTGGTCTGTGATCTCCCCTAATGCTAGTCATGTCTTTAACATGCTGAGTTAGGAAGCTATCTCCCAGTCAGGCTTTGCTCTGGGGAATTTTCAGGGGATGTTGTTGTTTGTGAGGTCCAGTCAGTGTTTGTCAATTTGAAGTCACCAGTGACTAATATTCCATTTGGCATTTCTCCAATGTTTTCCAGTAATTAATAGTAGAGTATCTTATCATTTTCTTCAGTTGAGTTGCTTTTACGATAGACATCCTGTAAGAATCTTCGGCCCATCTCCCCTTTTGACCCATTTAAACAGAGACTCTGAGAAGTTTCTTGCAAGGTCTTCCATGTCATTACAATCAAAGACTTCTATAGTCCTGTGAAAATACATTAATATTCCACCAAATATCTCACCAGTGTTGTCTTTTCTTTCCAGATGGTAATTTTGTGAGACTTCGCTACCAAGTTCACTATTCAGAATATTCTGTGGTCTGCACCATCCCTCTGCTAATAATATTGTCTGGTTTCACATCATTTACCAGATTTGTAAACTCCGGTAATATGTTCCTTATGCTCTCACAGTTTGTTGAAATGCATTTAATATAAGAATTTTCCTCTTACTACAGTATTCTTTGTGTTTCGGTTTTGAATATCCACACAAACCCATTTACAAGACTTTCTAATGCTTGTTCTAATATTGATACTGCTATTTTCCCTTACTTTTGATTTCTTAAATTCTACACAATTTGCCTTTAACCTGACAACTGCTGCATTAGGTTTTCTGGTTTGCCCCCCCTCTGTGTGAAAAAAAAAAAAAAAATCTCAAAAATAACTTATGCTCATATGAAATGAAAGAGTGCATGGAAAAGTATAGGAAATGCTCATATGAAATGAAATAGTGCATGGAAAAGTATAGGAAATGCTCATATGAAATGAAATAGTGCATGGAAAAGTATAGGAAAAACATATACCTGTACTGGGTATGACTTCATTATCTACCTTAGTTCAGCCGTGGTGAAGTATTGAAGTTGCATAACTGACCTCTCCCCTTCATACTAGTTCAGTAATAGGGAGATACTGGGGATGCGTGGGTTGTGGCAGGACGCATGGGTGGTGATGGAAATAGCTCAGTTGAGATGCCAAATAGCATTAGAAATGCATCCATAAAAAAAAAAAAAATCTTGCTTTTATGATGTTTGTACATGTAGCAGCTAGACATTTTCCATCATATGAAGTACAAAGCAATTGGGTTAATTCTCTTACTGCAGAATTTTCGATTCTGTTTATATCCCACTTGTCTTGCCTACTGGTTTCATTCACCATATGATTTTGGAGTTCTTTGTGATCTAATCTTGGAGCCCAGTTTTATGTTTTCTCAAGTTCCAAACGAAGTTTCTTGTGTTCCTTCCTTGGTTTCTTTGTCAGGTCTGATGTTATATATAGGAAGCTTTCTATAATATCTTGAATTTCTTTGAGTGTCTCAGTACGGTATCATTGCTTTTTTTTTTTCATCCTTAATCTTGATTTTCAACAGCTTTGGTCTGGCTGAGCCTGTCCATGAGCTAAGTCTAAAGGCCTGCATGATTTCTACTGATCCAATTTCCAGCAGTGTCTTGTACATTGTGAATATCCTTCTTCTTTTCTTTCCCTGACAGTTCCTGGTTTGGTTCAGGAAGATTGTGAATAATCAGGTACTCTTTTCTCTTTTCTATTTCAAATGCTTCTGTAACTTCCCCCTTTACTGCTTTTCAGACCTCTGTCTTTACCATCTCAGTTATATTCTGCTATATCTCATTCGCTTGTTCTTCCAGATCTGAGAGCTTCTTTCTGATAAGCACATCTTCATTTTCTGAGTTTGTTTTGTAACTGTCTCTAGTACTTAATTCTTTTACTTCATTGTTGTGTTGGTCTGTTCCCAGTGTCCGTATTGTCTCTATCCCTCTTCTTTCCTGTGGCCAGTGATGATGCAATCTTCCCATAGCATCCTACACATAACCACATTGTATTTGACATTTCATACAGTGCATCAAGCAGGTCTCTTTTTATTTCTGTACACTTTAGGTAAACCACTTGTCATAACAGTTACACTGAATGCCTAAAGATTTGTGTGCTACTTTTTTGCAACATCCTGGACACAGGTAGCCATCATTGTTTACCTCAGATCACTCCACAGGAGGAGAGAAGACAGGAAGAAATCAGTAGGATGGAAGTTGTGGAAGCAATGAAGAAAGTCAAAATGGGGAAAGCCCCAGGAATTGATGGAGTGTGTGGTGAAATGCTGAAGCATAGGGGAGAGATAGTAGTAGAATGAATGTGGAAGATGTGCATATTGTCCTGGGAGGAAGATAGAGTCCCGGAGGATTGGAAGTTTCGTTTTTGTTTTCGTTTTTAAAGGCTCCAACATGCTTGCATGTGTCGGCCTTGGTCACCTAATGGCGGCTCTCCACGCTGCACAATCCACTGCAGCCTCCCTGTTCAGTCCCTTAACCCTGAGGTCACACTTAATGACCTCGTCCCATGTCTTTCTCGGTCTACCCCTCATAACTCCACCTCCAGTACTAACACTTCTCACCTTCCTCATCCAGTTATCATCCCCCATCCTCTCCACATGTCCAAACCATCTCAATCTACCCCTCCTCATCACAACACCAATACACTCCAGTCCCACCCTACCTCTCAACTCTTCCATCGTAAACCCAGCCCCTCCAGGCCTTGGACGCAGGGACGCACTGCACATCCACCTAATCATTGTCATTTCTGTACGTCTGAGCCGGCGAATGTCTTCCTCCTTCACTGCCCAGGTCTCACTGCCATACAGCATTACACTCCTAACACATGCTGCATACAAAGACCCCTTAGCACGTAGGGAGAGCCCTCTCAGTGTCAGGAGAGGCAGCTCCCTGAACTTCTTCCAACCACTTCTCACCCTAGCCACAGAGCCAGCTCCAGCTCCACCTCCAGCACAGAACATGTCTCCCAAATAACAAAACTCTTCCACACACTCAAGAGATTCACCAGCAAGTTCAATCCTTTCACGTCTGACGATCTCCACCTGCTCACCCCGGCACGCCGTACACATAAAATCAGCATTATCTCGCAGTCTACCTCTGATACCACTACATCTCTTATGCACCCATTTATCACACACACCGCACAAGATGGAATTACTTCCCACGCCCTTGTGGCAGACTGCACATGGCCACTCTCCCTCGTCTTTGACAGTACCGCCACCAACCCTAGATATCATCATTTTTGTTTTATCTGCATTTACCCTTAAACCCTTTTGCCCCATACCATCTCTCCACTTCCTAAACCTTTCCTCCGCCTCCCTTTCATTCTCTGCAATCAACACCAAATCATCAGCATACAACAACTCCCACGGGAGTCCGTTTCTAAAGTCACGTGAAAGGGCTTCAAGTACCATGATAAACAACATGGGACTCAAGACTGACCCCTGATGCACACCAACATTCACGGAAAACTCATCACTCAAATCTCCATTCACTCTCACCTGGGTGTGAGCACCCACATACATGGCCATAACCACCCTAACCAGCCACTCCTCCAAGCCAAGCTTTCTCATTGCCCACTTCACCACCTCTCTAGGGACTCTGTCAAAGGCCTTTTCCAAATCAACAAAAACATAATAAAGATCCCTTCTCCTACCAATATATTTTTCCTGAAGCTGTCGAACAATGAATATGGCATCAGTGGTCCCTCTACCTGGCATAAACCCAAACTGCATCTCATCAATATTCACTCTTTCTCTAATCATACCTTCTAAAACTCTCTCCATTACCTTCATTATCTGATCTAAAAGCTTTATACCTCTATAATTTCCTCTTTCCAGGGCATCACCCTTCCCTTTATACACATTTACAATTACACTCTTCAGCCAATCGTCTGGGACAACACACTCATAAATAATCCTATTTATCAGGTCAGTGACTAACCTCACCCCTATATCGCCTGAGGCCTTCAACATTTCGGCAGTCAACCCAGACACACCTGCTGCCTTCCCCACCTTCATCCTGCCTATTGCCTCACCCACAGTAGCAGCATCAATCAAAGGCCAAGGGCCAGACACTGGATCTGCTGGCTCCAAACCTTCTCTGTCCCAGTCAAACTCCTCATTCATCAACCGGCTATAATGCTTTCTCCATGCATCTTTGATATCCTCATTGTTCACCACTACCCTTCCTTCATCATTCTTCACACACTGCTCACCTATAGTATCCCGATTATCCCTCTTCACTTGACCTGCCACCCTAAATGTCATATTTTTCCTTTCCCCATGATTTAGGTTATCAAGTAATAGTCTCTGTGACTCAGACTTTGCCTTGTATACCTCTCTTCTAGCCCTACGCTTGGCAGCCAAATATTCCTCTTCACTACTACCCTTCTTCCATTCCTGGAAAAGCCTTCTTTTCTCCTTAACTGCAGCTTCTACACCTTCATCCCACCACCAAGTTATTTTATGTCTTGGTGGTCCTCTTGTCCAACCGTATGTTACATCAGTAACTCTCAAGAAATTGTTCTTGAGGGCTCTGTACTGTTCATTAACGCCTCTGTCTACAGCTCCCTGTTCAGCCACTACTCTCCTCAACTCGTTATAGAAGGCATCCCTTACTACTTGGTTTTTCAGCTTCCATATTTTCCTCCTAGGTACATAAGTCCTCTTTTTCATCACTCGTTCCTTAAGCACCATATCACAAATCAATAGTTTGTGGTGCTGCACACACTCCTCACTTCCTATAATTTTAACATCCCTCACTAACCTCCTATCGGCCCTCCTAACCAGAAAATAATCTATCTGACTGCCGTTTCCCCCAGACTCATACGTAATTAACCTACTGTCTCTTTTCCTAAAATATGTGTTGCACACAATCATGTCCGTTGCCTCCCCAAACTCAAGTATCCTTTCCCCTTCTGCATTCCTTAGACCATACGCACATCCCCCATGCACTCCTTCATAACCTTGTGCTGCTTCACCTACATGACCATTTAAGTCCCCTCCCAAAATCACTATCTCATCATCCCGCATACCACCCACTACACATATTAAATCATCCCAAAATCAATCTTTCTCTGCTTCATCCAATCCTGCCTGTGGAGCATATGCCGATATAGTTGCAGCTATCTTTCTACCCAACAGAATTTTCACTACCAATATCCTATCGCTTACTCTCAAAACATTCATAACATATTCCACCCATTTCTCCGCAACCATCAAACCAACACCGCCATACCCGTCTGTCCCCCCCTGCCAAAACAACTTATAGGAACAGTCCTTCCCAACAATCTTTCTGGCTGATCCACCCCTGTACCGGACTTCCTGCAAACACGCCACATCCACCCACCTCCTACTGAATGCGTCAATGACTTCCCCCGCTCTTCCCCTCAAACTTCCCACATTCCACGAACCCACCTTCATCCCCATGGGTGATTTACTGTCCTCGGGCTTGCTTTGAAACTTATTTTGTTTTGTCATCTTCAGTATTAATGAAGGGGGACAGACATAGCACAGGTCCCACTCACTGCACAGTCCCAGGTCCAGGCAATGGATCTGGGACCCTTAACCCACCAGCTTACCAGTGGCTGTGGTAGTGGCCTCGGGTCACCCTGCCAGGACAGCTGCAGGGACACCCTCCAAGCGCGCCTTGGGACTGCAACTATCCCGCCATTATACACCCACTGATAGGGCAGCCTCCCGGGGTGCTACTCCCAGGTTCGGGCCCCTCTCTATTGGGCGGAAGCGGCAGCCTGGGAATCGCAATGCCCTGTACCCTCTAGCACAGGCCCGAGCCCCATCTCGCCCTGGACCCACGATCTATGCCGGTGGAACCCCCGCCACGTCTCCCCCCAGAAGTCTGCCACTAGGTAGCCGCATGCCCTTGCTGGCGCCAATCCCTGTAACGTAGTGGGATACGTTGTGTGAAATGTAAAGTTCATGTGGTGTAGTGCATAGATAGAGGAAATGTTTGGGAGAGTATCCTGGTCTACTGTCCATGTTACTGTCACACTGAATAGGTCAGCAAAGGGGGATGGTTAGATAGCTAGTGAAACAGGAGCTCCAGCTCTCCCTATCACCAGCATTCCCATTCCCCTCGGGAGTACTACCCTGTTCGGCCCGTGCTACGGCCTCCTCCTACCTGCTACGGCCTCCTTTGTACAAAGGGAAAGGGGAAAAAGAAGTGTGTGGTAATCATAGGGGCATTTGTCTTTTTAGTGTAATAGGAAAAGTTTATGGTAGGCTACTTATTGACAGAGTTAGGGAAATAACAGAGGAATTAGTTGGAGAAGAATAGGGAGGCTTCAGGAAGGGAAGAGGTTTGTAGATCAGATATTCATTCTTAGATTTTTAGTGGAAAAGTTACTAGAGAAGGGAAAGAATTTGTATGTGGCCTTCATGGATTTGGAGAAAGCATATGACAGGGTGGATAGACAAGGACTGTGGAAAGTATTAAGAATATATGGAGTAGATGGGAAGTTGTTGAACACTGTGAAGAGTATGTATGAGGGTGCTAAGGCTGCACTGTGTGGATAGTGAACTGAGTGAGTTTTTCTCTTTGAAGATTAGGTTGAAACAGGGATGTGTCATGTCTCCATGGCTGTTCAATCTGTATTTGGATGAGATACAGGGTAGGGCAGTGGATGTTCGAGTGGCCCTAGTGAGAGAGGGCAATGTTTGAAAACTCCCTGTACTGTTGTTTGCAGATGATACTGTGTTGTTAAGTGAAGATGAAGGGGAGCTGCAAGACTTGGTGGATGAGTTTGAGAGAGTATGTAAGAAACAGAATCTAAAGATGAATTTAGGGAAGAGTAAAGTTATGGTCTTCGAGAGAGGTGAAGTAAGTGAATGTATAGTGAGGTTGGATGATGAGGAAATGGAAAATGTGAGTACATTTAAGTACTTGGGTAGTGTGATGAGTAAGGATGGACGTTTAGTGGGTGAAGCGCTTGAAACGATACAACAGGGAAGAAAGGTTGCTGGTTCCTTGAAGGCAGTGATAAGAAACAGGGAAGTTTGCATGGATGTGAAAAAGCTATTACACGACAGTATTGTGATACCGACTCTGATGTATGAAAGTGAAGCTTGGACGTTGTTGAAGGGACACAAGTCAAGAGTGAGAGCAGTGGAAATGATTTAGTTGAGAGGAGCCTATAGAGTCACATGGAGAGACAGACTGACAGATGAGGATGTGAAGGAGCATTGTGGTGTGGATGTGGATGTGATAGGAAGTGTTAGGAGAAACACATTGAGGAGGTTTGGCCATGTGGAGAGGATGGATAGTGAGAGATTGATGAGGAGAGTGTATGTGAGTGAGATGGAGGGGGAGAGAGGGAGGGGAAGGCCAAGGATGAGGTGGAGGTATGGAGTGGAGAGGTATATGAGAGAGGGGGGTGTGAATTGGGAACACGGCAGCAAAATGGCTGGGGACAGGGTGACGTGGAGGCGATTTGTTTGTGGCCACCCCGTATGGGATTAAGGCATCTGGCAATAGATAGATAGATAGAATTTTACACTTCACGCTTACAATTATCAAGTCAGTTTTACAGTATGTAATACCTTTTAACCAAATAATGAAGAGGGGCAACAATCTATTAGACTTACCGGTATCTGCGAAAAAACTGGATAATAGCTACTGGTATTTCCTTCAGAGCTCTGGAACATGTCCACTCAGCATGGCAGACCACTAGTTATCCAGACGTGGATACAGAGTTGGATGTCACCCATGGCAATCACATGATACAAAAGTGGATGTCACCCATAGGAATTCTATCTGTCTATTGCCAGATGCCTTAATCCTGTAAGGGGTGGCCACAAACAAACTGCCTCCATGTTGCCCTATCCCCCACCATTTCACTACCCTGCTCCCAATTCACACACGCCTCTATCATACACCTCTCCACTTCATCCTTTCATCTCATCCTTGGCCTCCCCCTCCCTCTCCCCCGTTCCACCTAACTCACATACACTCTCCTCGTCAGTATCTCGCTCTCCATCCTCTCCACATGGCCAAACCACCTCAGTGTGTTTCTCCTAACGCTTTCAATCACATCCGCACCACAGCTCTCCTTCACTTCCTCTTTTGTCAGTCTGTCTCTCCAATTGACTCCCCGTGCTCCTCTCAAATAACTAATTTCCACTGCTCTCACTTTTGACTTGTGTCCCTCCAACAAGGTCCAAGTTTCACATCCATATGGCAGAGGTGGTATCACAATACAGTCATGCAGTAGCTATTTCACTTCCATGCTCACTTCCCTGTTTCTTATCACTGCTTTCAAGGAACCAGTAACCTTTCTTCCTTGCTGTACCATTTCAAGCACTTCATTCTCTAAACTTCCATCCTTACTCATCACACTACCCAAGTACTTAAATGCATTCACATTTTCCATGTCCTCCTCTTCCAACCTCACAGTATATTCACAGACTTCATTTCTCCCAAAGACCATAACTTTACTCTTTCGTACATTCACCTTTAGATTCCATTTCTTACACACTCACCCAAACTCATCGACCATGCCTTGCAGCTCCCCTTCGTCTTCACTTAACAACCCAGTATCATCTGCAAACAACAATACAGGAAGTTTCCAAACACTGCCCTCTCTCATTAGGACTGCTCCAACATCCACTGCCCTACCTTGAATCTCTTTTATAACCCCATCCATATACAGATTGAACAACCATGGAGACATGACACATGCCTGTTTCAATCCAACCTTCAAATAGAAAAATTCACTCAGTTCAATATCCACATGCACTGCAGCCATAGCACCCTCATACATACTCTTCACAACATTCAACAACTTCCCATTTACTCCATAGACTCGACCCTCCATTTCCTGGACTAAAAAGGGGGAAGACTAGTTCGGGAACCTGAAAAGTCCGGGAATTGCAAATGTCTGGCCTCACATACCATTCCCTGTACTTTTACCATACTTTGTCTGAATTCTCCAATATTGTCCGGCAATTATTCTGATATTTTAGAGCATTCTGGAATGTAGGCTACCTATACCAACATAAATAACATAGACAGTACATAAAATAACACTGACACAACAACATAAATATGAATGCAGTACATTCTGAAATAACATAAATATAAATAATGCCACGAGTTGGAAGGAACCGGTGGGGTGAAGCAGGATGGTTGCCATGATGCTTTTCATGTGTGATGAAATCTTTTTGTGTGTGTTACAAATGGCCTTTATCGAATCTAAACCTTGCTAAAATTATACTGTGTTGTGCAGCAGACTGCTTACAGTTTTATGTAGGGGAATAATGGCCGGACTTTTGTGAGAATCCCAGACTTGTATGGGAGCATGTCAGGCATTTGATAATAGATCCCAGCCTCAACCCATATCCGTGAAATCTGAAATTCGGGAAATTGGGGTATGGGAAATGGAGAGTCTAGTGTATATTCTTAATACTTTCCACAGTCCTTGTCTATCCACCCTGTCATATGCTTTCTCCAAATATATGAAAGCAGCATAAAACATCTTTCCCTTCTCCAGTAACTTTTCCAATAAAGACCTAAGAATGAATATCTGATCTGCACAACCTCTTCCCTTCCTAAAACCTCCCTGTTCTTCTCCAACTAATTCCTCTGTTATTTCCCTAACTCTGTCAATAAGTATCCTGCCATATGCTTTACCTATTACACTAAGAAGACAAATGCCCCTATGATAACCATACATTTCTTTTTCTCCTTCTCCTTTGTACAGGAGAATAATTATACCTGACTTCCAATCCTCTGGGACTTTGCCTTCCTCCCAGGCCAATCTACACATCTTCCACATCCATTCTACTACTGTCTCTCCCCCATGCTTCAGAATTTCACCACACACTCCATCAATTCTTGGGGCTTGCTCCATTTTGACTTTCCTCATTGCTTCCACAAGTTTCATCCTACTGAAGTCTTCCTCTCTTCCCAGCCATTCTCCAGCCACTTATACTCTTATTACTTTCTTTCTCTTTGTTCAACAATTCCTTAAAGTGTTCTCTTCATCTTCTCACTTTTTCTCCTTTCTCCACCAGTAATCTACCATTTTTATCTTTTACTCCCTGACTAACTTCTTTGACACTTGTCTAACTCTGTTTACCTCCTTCCAGAACATTTTCCTACATTCCCTCCACTTTACACTCAAATTCCTTCCAAATTCCTTATCCACTCTCTTCATACTCTCTTACTAATCTTTTCACCTCTCTCTTCTGCCTCTCAATTTTTTCCACACCCCTTTTTCTCATCCACTCACTGTATGTTTTCTTCTTTTGTGCCACACCCTCTCTCACCTCTTCATTCTGCCATGCTGTTCCTTGCACCCCGTTTCGTCTTCTCTTCACCCAACACACCACCTGACATGCTGCACAGTTTTCTTCTGTGAATATATTGCACACACCTTCCATGTCCCCCATCTGCTCTAATCCATATTTACTCAGTCACTCATCCACTTCTCTCTTATATTCTCCCTTTTTTCCATCCTCTTGTAACCTATCCACCCACCCTGTATGAACTACTTCCTCTTGTCTTTCCATTTTCCTATTCCTCCATTTCATTTGAACCTTGATTCTCACCACCACTTGGTGGTGGTGAGAAAGTCCACTTCCCAACCACTGTATGCTCTTGCATCCTTTACACACCTTCTCATCCTAGCGTCCACACACACACACATGATCAATCATTGCCATCCGTTCATTCAGTTCACCACCCACCTTTCTCATCACTCGCCACACATACCTGTGGATGTCACCCTTAACAATTAGCTACCTGATACAAAGGAGGATGTCGCCCATAGCAATTTCTTGATACAAAGGAGGATGTCACCCATAGCAATTACTTGATACAAAGGAGGATGTCATCCATAGCAATTACTTGATACAAAGGAGGATGTCATCCATAGCAATTACTTGATACAAAGGAGGATGTCACCCATAGCAATTACTTGATACAAAGGAGGATGTCACACATAGCAATTACTGTACTTGATACAAAGGAGGATGTCGCCCATTGCAATTACTTGATACAAAGGAGGATGTCATCCATAGCAATTACTTGATACAAAGGAGGATGTCACACATAGCAATTACTGTACTTGATACAAAGGAGGATGTCGCCCATAGCAATTTCTTGATACAAAGGAGGATGTCATCCATTGCAATTACTTGATACAAAGGAGGATGTCATCCATAGCAATTACTTGATACAAAGGAGGATGTCATCCATAGCAATTACTTCATACAAAGGAGGATGTCACACATAGCAATTACTTGATACAAAGATTAACATCACCCATAGCATATGACATCCTCCCTGGGAACATGATTCACATGAAACATTAAGCTGCCCACCAGCTTGCCAGGTCTGTGACAGTTTCTTGACACTGCTATTAATGTTTGCTGCAACACTGGTACTGACCTGGTGAGATTGATGTGGCATCTTGACCTACCATAACAGTTAGGGGGCAGTATTTATTTAAATGGCACCTCTCTTTTGGCAAGTTTTCATTTTTTCATTTTTTTTTTCTTTTGTCTGTGTGCATTGATTTTGTGATGCAGATTGTGAGTAATATATGTATATTTTAATACCATATATTGAACCAACCTCATCTTTTGTTCGTTCATTTATCAAGTCTTCTGTATGTTTGCATGCATTAGCTTTGGTCAGCTAATGGCAGCTCTCCACACATCATGATCTCAGCAGCCTCTCTGGTCAGTTTACCGTTTCGGACAATCTTGGATTTTAATTATGACTACTTTTTTCTGGTATTTATTGTTGTGAATAGATTGAATTTCATCTTGAAACTGTCTGCAAATCAACTGTTTCCAAGTTATGCCCCTTCCCACCTTCTCTGATGAAGCGGAACTCTGATGAAGCGGAACTAGTGGGTAACTGGGGGTTATGGGTGGGTAGCATGGCTTAGAGAGTTACATTCCTAAAGTAATTATGGTAGAAATAGATTGAATCACACACACACACACACACACACAAAACAAGCACTTCCAAGACTCCCTGGCAGTATTAATCACCTCAACCCCTTCAAACCTGACCTTCAAAATGCAACTTATTTGTTGTTCTGTGATAAAAATAAAGTCAAAAGTAGGTCAGATTACAATAAGTAACACCAGAAAAAAATTGTTGTCGTTCTAATAGGGAGGTTGTACCTCCCAGTCCCCCCCCCCCCCGACATTAACCACCTCATCTAGTTCAAATCTAACCTTCAGAATGCAGAAATCGTACATTCTTAAAGGTTGTTCAGCATGCATAGTACTGTAAACATAAACATTTGTCTTTTCTGTAATTTCATGGTAGTTTACAGTTAGGACTGTTAGCTACTCTTGGTAAGATCTCTTAGTAAGTCAATAGCTGCATTGTCCTTTTGGAAAACCTTAATCACAGTTGCCCAGTACAATAGTCTCTCAAATATGTGGTGTAATTCAGCCAAACTCCCCGCCAGATATTGGAAATTGCCTGATATTGCATTGGTACCCCCAATCGTCAATCCATTTGGCCAGCCAGATATGTCACCACCTTAAGCCAGCTGTCGCGACCCCTTTATCTTAAAAACATTTCTACAATATTACCCATAAGTAAAAGATTAAACTCATGCATAAAATACAACACAGTATTGATACAGTACTTATAGTTTTTTTTTTTTTGCGAGGAAGAAGGAACCAAAGGCCATGAGCCCGCAATAAGAGTTCCCTCCAAGAGAAAAACAAAATACAAGAGAGAGGCAAATTCAAGATCCATTCATTTTGAGATACCTGGACACACTGCGTTTGAAAGACTGGAGATCATAGGCAGCAGGAAATACAGACAGAGGGAGACAGTTCCAGAGTTGACCTGTTGCATAAATGAAGGACTGGGAGTAACGGTTAACTCTTGCATTAGAGAGTTGGACAGAAAAGGGATGAGAGTTTGCTGCTAGATGGGTGCTATGCGTCCGTCGTAGAGGTGGAGGAGTGCATGCAGACAGTTCAGAGGAGCAGTGACCATTAAAGTAGCGATAGAAAAGAGATAAAGATGCAACAGTGGGGCGAAGAGACAGAGGTTGAAGGGAGTCAGTAAGAGGAGAGTTCTATCTATCTATCTATAGCCCGACGCCCTAATCCCGCAAAGGGTGGCCGCAGACAAAACGCCTCCAAGTCACTCTGTCACCCACCATTTGACTCCCCTCCCCCCAACTCACCCCCCCCTCCCTCATATACCTCTCAACTCCATCACTCCACCTCATCCTCGGTCTACCCCTCCCTCTCCCTCCCTCCACCTCACCTACATACACCCTCTTAGTCAGTCTTTCATTCTCCATTCTCTCCAGATGTCCAAACCACCTCAGTGTATTTCTCCTAATCTTTTCAACCACATCCACATCTACCCCACAACGTTCCTTCACTTCTTCATTCGCCAACCTGTCCCTTCACGTCACTCCACATGCTCCTCTCAATTAATTCATTTCCACTGCTCTCACTCTTGACTTGTTCCCCTCTTGCAAGTCCACGCCTCGCTTCCATACGTCAGGGTAGGGATCACAATACCATCATGCAGTGACTTCTTAACTTCCATACTCACCTCCCTATTTCTCATCACTGCTTTCAGTGTACCAACAACCTTTCTTCCCTGCTGTACCCTTTCATGTACTTCATCCCCCAAAGTTCCATCCTTACTCATCACACTACCCAAGTACTTGAATGCACTCACATTCTCCACATCCTCACCATCCAACCTCACTGCACACTCTGTGACTTCATTCCTCTCAAACACCATAACTTTACTTTTGTTTACATTAACTTTCAGCTTCCTCCTCCTACACACTGTCCCAAATTCATTCACCAAACCTTGCAACTCCCATTCATCTTCACTCAACAATACTGTATCATCAGCAAACAGCAACACCGGAAGCTTCCAAATCTCACCCTCATTCATTAGGGCCAGCCCCACATCCACTGCCCTACCTTGCACCTCCTTTACAACCCCATCCATATATATGTTAAACAGCCATGGAGACATCACACACCTCTGTTTCAGTCCCACATTGAGATCAAAGAACTCACTCAGCTCACCATCCACTCGCACCGTAGCCCTAGCTCCCTCGTACATACTCTTCACAGCACTCAGCAATTTCCCCTCCACTCCATATATTCTTAATACCTTCCACATACCTTGCCTATCTATTCTGTCATAAGCTTTCTCCAAGTCCATGAAGGCAGCATAAACTTTCCTTCCCTTCTCTAGATACTTCTCCACTAAACATCTTAGAACAAATATCTGATCTACACACCCTTTTCCCTTCCTAAATCCCCCTTGTTCTTCTCCAACTAGCTCCTCTGTCATATGCCTAACCTTATCAATGAGTATTCTACCATATATTTTACCAGTCACACTAAGAAGGCAAATACCCCTATGGTTACCACATGAGATGAAAAGCCTTTGACTCCACCCTATTGAGAAGAACTGTATGTAGGGAGCCTCCCCACACATGAGAGTTGTAGTTATACAGTAAAAAATAGTCATATATATCATAAATAATATATCTATGCAGTTGGTAATCATATACAGGTATAATCATGAGGAAGCAAGTGACTGTGCTGGTCACAAATGTGCAAGGCACAGATAGGTGCTCACTCAACAGCATCCAGTGGAGAGTGAGAGGGCAATGGTTGGCTTGGCGTGTTGGGAGGGTTGCTCCCGTAACACATTGTGCTTTGATGACGTGAGTTGCAGGGTTTGCCTGCCCACTGATTGGGTCCCATGTCTGAGCCAGATGGTAAATATTACTGCCCAAAAATACATTGTACCGTACCACTGATTGCTTCCCATTTTTGAGGCAGATGGTACATATTACTGCCAAAAAATACATTGTACCACTGATTCCTTCCCATTTTTGAGCCAGATGGTACATATTACTGCCAAAAAATACATAGTACCACTTATTGCTTCCCATTTTTGAGCCAGGTGTCATTTTAATAGAACCAAGCCAAAAGCACTGGATAATGCAAGAGGACAGAAACTGTGACAATGGATGATTGAGAGTCTACTGCTTTTGTAAGAATAGCCACTACATCTGCCAACCATTTTTTAACTGATTTCAGATTCAAAGTTTGGGTGGTGTGGCTGCTCATGCTAGTGTGACGTGCTGCTTACATTTGTGTCACGTGGCCCAAAAGAAGCACTCTCATTAGCTTCGCTGCTCCAAGCAGGTTGGTCAGTGGATTTGCCCTATTTGCCTGCTATCTCTTGCCCGTTTGATCCCTCCCAACAGGTGAAGGTCTGATTAAAAACTTACGCACTCTGGTTACTGTTCATTTTGCGACAATTGCTTATACTGTACAGTAGGTTCGCACAGTGCGTGATTCGCATTGTGCGCGAGTGACCAAAAATCATAACCAAAAACCCTTGAATGCGAAAGTTTACCGCACAGAACGCGAGGCAGAGGCAATGAGTGGCTCAAAAATGCCATTTTCTATTAGTGCGCAACCACCCCTCACACAGCACGTCATGTGTCGTCATGTTGATGCGCAGAAATTCCCGGGCATTGTACTGCGCAGCCGAGCGTGATGGAAGGCAGGACTGAGCTGTGGGTGTCAAACATTAGCAAGATCCTTGCTGCCGTGGATAAGCTCAAGGAAGAGGTGAAGGAACAGGAAGTGAGCAACCTAAGAACGGAGGAACTTCTGGTTGCTATCGACAAACTCTTCCGTTTCTACACAGACAGGCACAGGGAAGAAATAAACAGGAGAAGACAAACACTCATAATAAGCTACATACAGTGGGCTCAAGTTGGTGAAATTGCGGAACCAGCGACATCATCTGCTCCTGTTTCTGTTGAGGATGAAGAGGATGCAATGTCAGAAGTGTCAGCATTGGACTTTGAAGAGTTTATGGCCGAAGTGAGTGACTTTGATGCTTCTGGGGAAGGTGCTCAAGAGGAGTCTGTGGAGGGAAGTGTTGGTGCGGTGGGGAGTGCGGCGCTGTAAGTGTTGCCGCGCCTTGGAACCCCTGTTATTTAAGGTCATCAGGCCTGTTGTCTACTGTTGTTAACCCCTTAACCGCGGGGCGTCACTTTCGTGACGCTTGGGAGCAAGGGATCATACCGCGGGGCGTCACTTTTGTGATTCTGTGTTATTTTGAATTCACCGGGGCTTCCAAGTGGGGGCTTGTATCATCTATCAGTACTGCCAATGTCCAACACTAGTCAGCACTCCTAATCTCATCTGTACTCCCATCCATTGTTGACAATTTAGCCATTTCTCCCCGTTCTTGACTGCCCTCCCTACCCCCCCTCCATTACCCTATCCTCTCGCCTGCCCGGCCATGCTGAGCTAAGTAAATCTTCCCTGGAATTTTTCACTGATTTCATCCATTGAAATAAGCCCTATGTCCTATTCTTATACCAAATAATATATACAAGAAAGAAATAAGGTAAGTGAGAGTGCCATACACCTGGAATTAGCTAATTATCACCTGACAACACCTCACGTGCACTCGTTCGCTAATTTTCGCTGTTTTTTTCCCCTTGAAATATGCCGTATAATCTATTTTCGTAATAAATATACATGTAAGGAGGGAAGGGAGAAGCTTAAATGATATTTAGATTCACCTGGAACTACCTAATTTATAATGTATTGTCTAGATTTCCTGCCAATCATATCAGTGCTAGACAAAGCTGTTTCAAGATATAACATTGGTAACTCTGAATATATATCTCCTAAGTAGGCCTCTAATCTATTTTCGTAATAAATATACATGTAAGGAGGGAAGGGAGAAGCCTAAGTGATATTTACATTCACCTGGAACTACCAAATTTATAATGTATTGTCTAGATTTCCTGCCAATCATATCAGTGCTAGACTTAGCTGTTTCAAGAAGTAATATTGGTAACTCTGAATAACCCTTAGCAGGCCTCCAGCTGGCCCTCGCTCCGTTATCAGTTTACTCTCACCTTCCGAAGCGAGAGTACGTATGTTTCTTCTTGCTGACTTCAAGGCCTTTTTTCACCCCCATGCAAATGGCCCTGTGACCTTTACCCCCTACTAAACCTCGTGTGGAAAGAGGTAAAGGGCTGACAATTGATAAAAGAGTGACTACGATCTTTCTATTGAGTAAAACATTGCAAGTGGAATTGTAAATAATGTGTAAATAATGTGTAAACAGCAAGTGAAAGTAATGAATGTAAATATACGTGAACAATGGAAAATAGTTTTATAAGTTATTTCAAGTGACAGTGCACAACACAGTGTAAATAAAATAGAAATGTAAATAACGTAAAGAAAATAGAGAACGTAAATAGAAATGTAAATGAGTAGTATTATAAGAATACGAGTATATACCCTAGGAGTAATGAAAGTGAAAGTTTCACTCTAGCATGTCTGAATGCTATGAGTTATGAGAGTGAAGATGAAAGTGACATTCACTCTCAATGCCAGTATACAGGACGAGAAAGTGAATGCTACGTATTTTACTGAAAGAAATTGAATCCCTACAGTCACAATAAACTAATACTACTGAAGGAAACTTATGGATAAAGACTGTAGATATATATAAGTGTTATATAGTAATAGAAATATAAAGTGTGAGGGGTTTTATGAATAATAAATGACAGACTACCAAGAGCGAACTAGTGCCAGTGCGACGCTCAGACGCGCTCGTAATTTCCATTGCTTTCACAGTGTTTTCTTTTTTGGCAAATATTTTTTGAGAGTCTGTCGGAGCCCAAATAACCCCTGCGGCACACGCAAGTCATTGGTAAACAAGCCCACGGTGTAGGGGTTAAGGTGACTACCCATATTTTTGTTATTGTAGCTATAGCTTTAATACAGTGTCTGAAAAATATGACCTTTATTATGTCTCTAAGGGCCAAAAAATGTCGAGGTATGAGGGGGGTACCGCCCATATGTAATTGTTACCATAAGATTATGTATTCCTAGTGTGCGAGGTCGTGGACCACCCAATCTCTCGCGCGCTGTGCGAGCCTACTGTACCTGTATTGGAAATGAGTTAGAAGGTGACACCTATAAACTGTCAGTAGGAAATTTCATAATTGCCCATTGTCTGAAACAGCAGTTTGTCTCTCTGTTCATTTCATTATCCATGAGGTCAGTGAGTTCATGCTTTATGAACTCATCTCAGGCTTTTTTTGGTCTGCCAACTTTGTTCTCAGTGTTCACACTTCTCACTCCCTGCATCCAGTTATTGTCCTCCATCATCTTCACATGTGCAGACCATCTCATCTATCCCTTCTCATCATATCACTAATACATTCAAGTCCTATCCTTCCTCTCAACTCTTCATTCACAGCCCTTACCCTCCAGACCTGTCATTCAAGGACACACTACTGTACATATAAATTTGTTGATCATCACTGTATGTTTGAACCTGTGAAAATCCTCTTCCTTTACTGCCCAAGTGTCACTAGCATACAACATTACACTCCTAATACATGCCACATAGGCTACAAGGACACCTTAACCCAGAGGGCAAGCCTCTCAGCATCAGGAGAGGTAATACTCCCTAATCTTCTTCCAACCACTTCTTGCCCTTGCTACCAAGCCAGCTTCAACCCCACTCCAACCTGTATCATGTCTCCAAAATAACAAAACTCCACACACCCAAGATTAATCCTTTCCATCCTCCCTCCTGTGTGCCCTCCTTTTATATGGTACCATACTACACACAAAAATCAATGTTATTTCACAGTCTGCCTCTGATACCACGACATCTCTTTATGTACCCACTAATTACAAACACTGCACAAGATGGAGTTACTTCCCACACCTTTGTGGCAAACTACACAATGCCACATTCCATGTGCTTTTATAGTACTGCCACCACCCCTAGATATCATCACTTTTGTTCTGTCCACATTTACTTTCAAACTGAGACTAAAAGGAGAGGCATGAGTGTAAGAGACTGGAAATATGGATGGAGTATATGTGTGAGAGTAGGTGAGAATGAGAGGGCAAAAGACAGTGTATGTATTGTTGTGTGCAAGAGATGGAAGGAGAATATAAGAGAGTATGGATCAGTTGGTTCAAGGACTGTGTGGGTAAGACTGAAAGCAGAACTACAAACATGGGCGATTTTGCGTGTGTGTGTGTGTGTGTGTGTGTGTGTGTGTGTGTGTGTGTGTGTGCGTGTGCGTGCGTGTGCGTGCGTGTGCGTGTGTGCATGCGTGCGTGCGTGCGTGCGTACGTGTGTGTGTGTGTGTGTATGTGTGTCAATGCAAGATCGTGCAAGCAAAGTGAAAGAAGAGTTCTGCTCAAATGTGGAAGCATGCCTGGAAGAGTTTGAGAGGAATAAGAGAGTGTTTTTGATTGGAGATATGATTGGAACCTTAGGGAATGTGAAGGTGATGAAGTAGTTGGTGATTGGAGTGTACCTGCAGAAGTGGATGAGAATGGCAGTGCTGTAGAGGATATTTGTGCGGGGAGGGAGATGTGGATAGCCAGTACCCACTTTAGGCACAAAATGATCTGAAGGTTTTTGTGGCGAATGACAAGAAGGGTGGGTGGTGAACTGAATGAATGGATGGCAGTGATTGCTTATGTTTGTGTAGCTGAGAGAATGAGAAGGGTTTTAATAGATGCAAGAGCATACAGAAGTTGGGGGAGTTGTCTTTCAGACCAACACTTGGTGGTGGGGAAAGTCAGGGTTCAAGTGAAATGGAGGAATAGAAAGAGGAAAGGACAAGAGAAAGTATCTAGTCAATACAACAAGGGTAGAAAGGTTGCAAAAGGATGGAAAAAAGGCAGAATGTAAGAGAAGTCTAGAAGTGACTGGGTAAATATGATTTGGAGCAGATGGGGGAGGTGGAAAGTGTGTGCAAGATATTCAAAGAAGAAATCTGTGCAGCACGTAAACTGGTGTGTGGGTTGAAGAGAAGATGCTAGGGGGTGCAAGGAACAGCATGGTGGAATGAAGAGGCAAGACAAGCTGTGGCACAAAAGAAGAAAGCATATAGTGAGTGGATGGGAAACAGAGGCACGGAGGAAGTCTAGAGATGGAAGAGAGAGTTGTATTTATGTAGAGAGGAAGAGAGAGATGAAAAGATTAGTAAGGGAGAGTATGAAGAGAATGGATGAGGCATGGGGAAGGAATTTGAGTGTAAAGTGGAGGGACTGTAAGAGAATGTTCTGGAAGGAGGTAAAGAGAGTTCAACAGGGTGATAAAGAAGTCAGTAGGGGGATGAAAGATAAAAATGGTAGATTGATAGTGAAGGGAGAAAAAGTGAGCAAATGGAGAAAACACTCTAAGGAACTGTTAAACATAGAGAGTGAAAGTAATGCTAGTATAAGAGGCTGGGGAATGACCAGGAGAATTAGAGAGTTGAGAAAGGAGAAAGAGATGAGTAGGGTAGAGGTAGTGGAAGCAGTAAAGAAAGTCAAAATGGGGAAAGCCCCAGCAATTGATGGAGTGTGTGGTGAAACTGAAGCTTGGGGGAGTGATAGTAGGAGAATGGACATGGAAGATATGCAGATTGGCCTGGGAGGAGGATAGAATCGTGGAAGATTGGACGTCAGATATAATTATTCCCCTATACAAAGGAAAAAGAAGGGTGTGGTAATCATAGGAGGATTTGTCTTCTTAGTGTAATAGGAAAAGTATATGGTAGGATACTTATTGACAGTTTGGGAAATAACAGAGGAATTAATTGGAGAAGAACAGAGAGGTTTTAAGATGAGAAGAGGTTGTGTAGATCAGACATTCATCCATAGGTCTTTAATGGAAAAGTTTCTAGAGAAGGAAAAGAAGTCGTATGTGGCCTTCATGGATTTGGAGAAGGCATATGACAGAGTGGATAGGCAATGAAGGTGGAAAATATTAAGGATATATGGAGTAAATGGGAAGTTGGTGAATGCTGTGGAGTATGAATAAGGGTGTTAAGGCTGCAGTGCATGTGGATGGTAAACTGAGTGATTTTTTCTGTCTGAATGTTGGATTGAAACAGGGATGTGTCATATCTCCATGATTGTTCAATCAGTATATGGATGGAGTTATAAAAGAGGTACAAGGTAGGGGAGTAGATGTTGAAGTGACCCTTGTAACAAAGGGCAGCGTTTGGAAACTTCCTGTATTGTTGTTTGCTGATGTTTCTGTATTGTTAAGTGAAGACAAAGGGGAACTGCAAGGCTTAATGAATGGGTTTGGGAGAGTGTGTAAGAAACAGAATCTAAAGGTGAATGTATGGACGAGTAAATTTTGGTCTGCGAGTGAAATGAAGTCACTGAATATTCAGTAAGGTTGGATGATGAGGAAATGGAAAATGTGAAAATGCATTTAAGTACTTGGGTTGTGTGATGAGTAAAGATGAATGTTTGGAGTATGAAGTGTTTGAAATGGTACATCAAGGAAGAAAGGTTCTTTAAAGCAGTGATAAGAAATAAGGAAGTAAACATGGAAGTAAAAAAATCGCTGCATGATAGTATTGTGATACCAACTTTAATGTATGGAAGTGAAGTTTGGGCATTGTTGGAAGGACACAAGTCAAGAATGAGAGCATTGGAAATGAGTGACCGGTATTTGAGAGGAGCATGTGGAGTAACACGAAGAGAGACTGGCAAATGAGGAAGTGAAGGAGTGTTGTGGTGTGGATGTGGTTGTAATAGAAAGTATTAGGAGAAATACTCTGATGTGGTTTGGCCATGTGGAGAGGATGAAGAGTGAGAGACTAACAAGGAGAGTGTATGTGAATGAGGTGGAGGGGGGAAGAGAGAGGGGAGGCCAGGGATGAGATGGAGGGATGGAGTGGAGAGGTATATGAAAGAGGAGGGTGTGAGCTGGGGGGGGAGGGCAGTGAAATGGCAGGGGACATGGTGACATGGAGGCAATTTGTTTGTGGCCACCCCTTATGGGATTGAGGCATCTGGCAGTAGATAGATAGATAGACTTTCAAACCCTTTTTCTCATACCATCTCTCCATTTCCTGAATCTCTCATCTGCCTGCTTCTCATTCTTTGTGATGAACACAAGATGTCAGCATAGAACACCTCCCAAGGAAGTCCAGTTCTGATGTAATGTGAGAGAGCTTCAAGCATCATGATAAACAATCTATCTATCTATCTATCTATCTATAGCCCGACACCCTAATCCCGCAAAGGGTGGCCGCACACAAAACGCCTCCAAGTCACTCTGTCACCCACCATTTGACTACCCTCCCCACAACTCACCCCCCCCTCCCTCATATACCTCTCAACTCCATCCCTCCACCTCATCCTCGGTCTACCCCTCCCTCTCCCTCCCTCCACCTCACCTACATACACCCTCTTAGTCTTTCATTCTCCATTCTCTCCACATGTCCAAACCACCTCAGTGTATTTCTCCTAATCTTCTCAACCACATCCACATCTACCCCACAACGTTCCTTCACTTCTTCATTCGTCAACCTGTCCCTCCATGTCACTCCACATGCTCCTCTCAAGTAACTCATTTCCACTGCTCTCACTCTTGACTTGTTCCCCTCTTGCAAGGTTCACGCCTCGCTTCCATACGTCAGGGTAGGGATCACAATACCATCATGCAGTGACTTCTTAACTTCCATACTCACCTCCCTATTTCTCATCACTGCTTTCAGTGTACCAACAACCTTTCTTCCCTGCTGTACCCTTTCATGTACTTCATCCCCCAAAGTTCCATCCTTACTCATCACACCACCCAAGTATTTGAATGCACTCACATTCTCCATATCCTCACCATCCAACCTCACTGCACACTCTGTGACTTCATTGCTCTCAAACACCATAACTTTACTTTTGTTTACATTAACTTTCAGCTTCCTCCTCCTACACACTGTCCCAAATTCATTCACCAAACCTTGCAACTCCCATTCATCTTCACTCAACAATACTGTATCATCAGCAAACAGCAACACCGGAAGCTTCCAAATCTCACCCTCATTCATTAGGGCCAGCCCCACATCCACTGCCCTACCTTGCACCTCCTTTACAACCCCATCCATATATATATTAAACAGCCATGGAGACATCACACACCCCTGTTTCAGTCCCACATTGAGATCAAAGAACTCACTCAGCTCACCATCCACGCGCACCGTAGCCCTAGCTCCCTCGTACATACTCTTCACAGCACTCAACAATTTCCCCTCCACTCCATATATTCTTAATACCTTCCACATACCTTGCCTATCTATTCTGTCATAAGCTTTCTCCAAGTCCATGAAGGCAGCATACACTTTCCTTCCCTTCTCTAGATAGTTCTCCACTAAACATCTTAGAACAAATATCTGATCTACACACCCTTTTCCCTTCCTAAATCCCCCTTGTTCTTCTCCAACTAGCTCCTCTGTCATATGCCTAACCCTATCAATGAGTATTCTACCATATATTTTACCAGTCACACTAAGAAGGCAAATACCCCTATGGTTACCACATAATTCTCTCTCCCCTTTTCCTTTGTACAGAGGAACAATTATACCTGCTTTCCAGTCCTCTGGAACCCTTCCCTCTTCCCAAGCCAATCTACACAACTTCCATATCCACTCCACAACAATCTCACCCCCATACCTAAGCATTTCACCACACACTCCATCAATTCCTGGGGCCTTTCCCAGCTTAATCTTCTTCATCGCTTCCATTACTTCCGCCCTACTGATCTCTTCCTCCCTCCTCTCATCTCTTCTTCTCCCAGCCATTCCCCAACCACTTATACTCACACTGCTCTCACTCTCTACATTCAACAAATCCTCAAAGTGCTCCTTCCATCTCCTCAGTTTCTCTCTCTTCTCCACCAACAATCTATTATTCCTATCTTTCACTCCCCTATTATTTCCCCTTTCACACGGCCTTACTTTCTTTACCTCCTTCCAAAACAATTTCTTACTCTCCCCCCATTTCACACTCTGATTCCTCCCAAACTCTTCATCCACTTTCTTCTTACTCTCCTTCACCAGTCTCTTAAGGGGCTTAAAACTGACCTCTGGTGCATACCAACATTCATGAAAACTCATTACTCAAATCTCCGTTCACTACCACCTGGGTGTGATCATGCTCATACATTGTTAAACTAATGTAACCAGTCACCCCTCACCGCAAGCTTTCTCATTGCCCACTGCACCACCTCCTTGGCCACTCTGTCAAAAGCTTTCTCCAAATCAACAGAAACAAAGAACAGTAAAAGCTCGATTAACCGGAATGCATGGAGATTCTTCCATTCCGGATATGGAATTTTGCGAATAATCTAATGTTACTCTTAGAAATTTTCTGGGAGGTCAAACAAATGAAATAGTACCAAACTTGGGACTTTATTTCATAAAGTACATTATTCAGTATTTGATACAGTACAGGTAAAATACAGTACAGATACACTCATGCTCACTAATATCTGCCCAGGGGTGCCCCCTTCCTACCTCAGAATACCCAGGGAAGAGGGGAGGGGGGGAACGAAACAAGCTCCACCCGCAACTACCTCAGCTCCTAACCATCCCCCTTACCCCTACCCGACTCCCCACCCCACCCGTCATTCTTAACTTGGGGGGAGGCGGTAGTTCAATCGGTAGAGAGGTGGCCTGCTGTCCTACCGGACCCAGGTTCAAATCCCGGCTGGGGCAGGGAACAGTTTAATGATTTGAATTTCTTAAAATCAGACTTTACTGATCTACCAGAAGACCCGCCGACATGTCGTAAAAATACCCCCGCTAATACCATATACCAGTCCCGTATGAGACAGCCCTGGCATGTGTTCAGTATGGACGGTGGCTGTCAGCGCCGAAGTGGTGACATGTAGAGGTGAATGGTATGTATAAGGACTGCCGGGCCTTGAGAGCAGGCTGTGAAGCCTATGCCCAGGGTTGGACACATGAAAAAAAAAAAAAAAAAAAAAAAGTTACATCTCAAGCTGATTTCATGCTTAACATTCTTGGTCCCACTACTAATACAAACAAAGAACATTAGGATATGTTAAAAGAATATAACTATCAACATGTTGCAGCAAGAAATTAGTACATTATGACGTTGACAGTCTTTCGTCAGTCTGACGAAGAGCGTGTGTGTGAGTGAGGTGGAGGGGGGAAGAGGGAGGGGGAGGCCGAGGATGAGATGGAGGGATGGGGTGGAGAGGTACCGGTATATGAGAGAGGGGGATGTGAGTTGGGAGCAGGGCAGTGAAATGGCGGGGGACAGGGCGACTTGGAGGAAATTTGTTTGTGGCCACCCCAAACGGGATTGAGGCGTCTGGCAATAGATAGATAGATAGATGACGTTGACAGTAAAGCAAAAATAATAACAACGGCCACCTCAGGCCTTCTGTGTTGGGTGCACTGCTTTGCAACCCCCCCCCACACACACACACTCATAAACACACACAAACACACAGGCGCAGACACGGACGCATGCAAACACCCAACACATGAGGCCGGTGATGGCTGTTGTTAACATTTTTGTTTTATTGTCAACAATATAATGCATTAATTTCTTGCTGCAGCATTTTCATAGTCATATTACCGGTAGATACTTTTTACATATCCTAGTGTTTTATATTTGTGTATTGGCAATGTAACTATGAGTGTAAAGTATGAGGTTAGCTTGAGACTTAACTGCCAGTTAGGAATGATGAGTGGAGGGCTAGGAGGGGTAGGGGTATGGGGGAGGGTTGGTAGCTGGGGTAGAGGCAGGTGGAGCTCGTTTTATCCCCCCTCCTGTCTTCCCTGGGTATATGGGGGTACGAAGGGGGCACCCCTGAGCAGAAATTAGTGATCTTTGAGAGAGGTGAAGTCAGTGAATGTACAGTGAGGTTGGATGGTGAGGAATTGGAAAATGTGAGTACGTTTAAGTACTTGGGTAGTGTGATGAGTAAGGATGGAGGTTTGGAGGGTGAAGTGCTTGAAAGGGTACAGCAGGGAAGAAAGGTTGCTGGTTCTTTGAAAGCAGTGATAAGAAACAGGGAAGTGAGTATGGAAGTGAAAAAGTTACTACATGACAGTATTGTGATACCAACTCTAACGTACGGAAGTGAAGCTTGGACATTGTTGGAAGGACACAAGTCAAGAGTGAGAGCAGTGGAAATGAGTTATTTAAGAGGAGCCTGTGGAGTCACATGGAGAGACAGGCTGACGAATGAGGATATAAAGGAGCGTTGTGGTGTTGATGTGGATGTGATAGGAAGCGTTATGAGGAACACACTGAGGTGGTTTGGCCATGTGGAGAGGATGGAGGGTGAAAGACTGACGAAGAGAGTGTATGTGAGTGAGGTGGAGGGGGGAAGAGGGAGGGGGAGGCCGAGGATGAGATGGAGGGATGGGGTGGAGAGGTATATGAGAGAGGGGGGTGTGAGTTGGGAGCAGGGCAGTGAAATGGCGGGGGACAGGGCGACTTGGAGGCAATTTGTTTGTGGCCACCCCAAAAGGAATTGAGGCGTCTGGCAATAGTTAGATAGATAGATAGAGTGTACACTACAATATACACAAAAAGACAGCAAGAGAAATTGTATAGGACTGAACACAAACCAGCAGACATTACTAAAAATTATTTTTAAAAAAAATATGGCATATGTTACAGGCCAAAATAATTTTGAAAACTTAGCTGCATACACTGCTTAATCCTGTACTGTACAGAACTAATCAAGAATTATAGGGGGACTACTGGTATCCGGAATATTTTCGACCCCATGCCAGATCAATTTGTGTTCCGGTTATGCGGATGTGCCAATGCATCGGATGCCGGTTAATCGAGCTTTTACTGTACCAGTCTGTCTTCCTTCCCATCCATTTTTCCTGAAGCTGTCAGACATTGAAACTCTGTCAGTGTTCCTTTGCCTCACATAAATCCAAACTGCATCTCATCAATATTCACTCTTTCCCTCATCATACCTTCCAGGACTTTTTAAGTTACAATCATTATTTGATACAAAAGCTTGTTGTCTCCATAATTCCTCTTTCCAGGCCATCACTTTTCCCCAGATTCACATTTACAATTGCTGTGTTCAACTAGTCGCGTGGAGCAACACTCTCATGTGTGGCTAATCAAATTTATCAAATCAGTAACTAAACCCACTTCTATATCTCATGAGGCATTTAACATCTCAACAGCCATCTCAGACACACCCTCTACCTTCCTCAGCTGCATCCTGCCTATTGTCATGCTCACGATATCAGCGTCGACCTAAGGCTAAGGGCCAAACACTTGATCCGCTGACTCCAAACCTTCCCTTCTCCAGCCAGTCTCAATATTGAGCAGTTGGCTGTAAAATGCTTTCTCCAAGCATCTTTAATATCCTCACTGTCCACAACTACTTCTCCTTCATCATGCTTCACACACAGCCCATCTGTGATATCCCTTTTGTCTGTCTTCATTTTCTTAGCCATCTTGAATTCATAGTCCCTCTTTCAGTACTATTTAGGGTGTCCATTAAAAGTCTTTGAGACTCAGACATTGCCCAGTAGCTATACCTCCTTTTCAACCAAATCATGAGAGATCGTAATGCATTAAGATGGCACTACTTCGCAATGCACAACAGCAGATAGCAGCCATATCCCTGGGAAAAAAAAGAAAAAGTCCTTGTCACAGTACTGTATATCTTGTCTGAGGCCAAATGAGATTAATTTTATTTTTAAAAGCACCCTTTCCACTTTGGGCATGAAAAAGTTAGTGAAAACTAAAAAATGCTCAAAATGAGTAGCCCATAGATAAGACACTCACTCAGCACAGTTACCATACATGGATATATCTCTTCCATATGGTGCTTGAGAAGGATGCCTTCATGTGGTGACACAGATACAACTGGGTGGTTTCACTGTTTGGTTATACAAGCATCCCTTATTACCTCCCTGTCCACTGGAAGGATGGTGGACTGCGGAAGAGCAAGTTCAACCTGCAGCCCACCAGGTTCACATTTCAGATGAACCTGGAACCACAATTACCACTACTACTTCCCACCTGAACTCTTCATATTCCTGTGAATTCACCCTTTAAACTGGATTTGTTTCTGCAGGAAGAACAGGGAGAGGAGAGTACAGTACCTCCATGCTTGTTTTTTCTTACTGCAAAAAGGAAATCTTGGCCGTAAAGGGGTTACGGTCTCCATTAACCCCCTTCAGTGTGATCACATGTAGCTATATCGTTTTATTCTTTCTGTTGACAGACAGATAATTTTATGCAGCTTCGGAGAAACTACATCTACTGAAGGAAGCCATTGTGTCTTACAGGCCTGTGTTCTACATGGTACTGTATAGGAGTCTTTGTAGTACTGTACCTCTGCCATAATGATTTATGCTTACAAATATACTTATCGATACCCCTTCTGGCAGTTAGGTCTTGGTAGGTCTTCTTGTACCAAATTTCTTTCTGATTCAGTTGGTACAGTTACTCAGATCAAATATTGGTGCTTTATAATCAGATAGAATCACTCATGTTCAATTGTTTATAGATATTACCCCTTATGGTAATACTTGGTGATGTCACTACAGTATCTGGCAGATAATTCCATAACAAATCAGTTCTTTCTATCTATCTATCTATTGCCAGATGCCTCAATCCCATTTGGGGTGGCCACAAACAAATCGCCTCCACGTCGCCCTGTCCCCCGCCATTTCACTGCCCTGCTCCCAATTCACACCCCCCTCTCTCATATACCTCTCCATCCCATCCCTCCATCTCATCCTCGGCCTCCCCCTCCCTCTTCCCCCCTCCACCTCACTCACATACATTCTCTTCGTCAGTCTTTCACTCTCCATCCTCTCCACATGGCCAAACCACCTCAGTGTGTTCCTCATAACACTTCCTATCACATCCGCATCCACACCACAACGCTTCTTTATATCCTCATTCGTCAGCCTGTCTCTCCATGTGACTCCACAGGCTCCTCTTAAATAACTCATTTCCACTGCTCTCATTCTTGACTTGTGTCCTTCCAACAACGTCCATGCCTCACTTCCATACGTTAGAGTTGGTATCACAATACTGTCATGTAGTAACTTTTTAACTTCCATGCTCACTTCCCTGTTTCTTATCAGTGCTTTCAAAGAACCAGCAACCTTTCTTCCCTGCTGTACGTTTCCAAGCACTTCACCCTCCAAACCTCCATCCTTACTCATCACACTAGAGGAGTAGACTGTAGCACCAGTCGAGCAGGGCAGTACTCCCGAGGTGGATGGAAAGCTGATGACAGGGAGTGCTGGAGCTCCCGTTTCATCAGCCCTCAGGACTAGTTCCTGACCATCCCCCTTTGCTGAACTTTTTCAGTGTCTCAGTTACACAGAGAGTAGGCCAGCATGCTCTCCAGTACAAATTTCTCTAACTATCTTCACCAAACTACATGCACATTACACACTACACTTCCTATTCAAAATTCAACAAAAATGGCGTCGATTAATCAAGCCTCGGAGTCCCCAGGGGGGGGGGGACCATAAATGCCCCCGCCATCTGCCCCTCTCCCGGTGACGACTCAAGGTGCCTGGAACCACTGTCTTACTCTCTTCTTCTTCATTTCTGCAACATTCGCGGCCTTTCCTCTAACTTTCGCTCTGTTGAGCACCACCTCTCCTCCTCTAAACCTCATCTTCTTTTTCTGACGGAGACTCAGCTGTCTGAGACAACTGGCAGCAAACCCTTTTCTGTATCCTCCTACTTTCTCTATACTCATTTCAAAGCCAAAGGTGGCTGTTGTGTATACATACGCAACGACTTACCTTGCTCTCGTGTTCCTGAACTTGATTCTTCTGAATTCTCCACACTCTGGCTTCGGCTTTCCTGTCATTCTCTGACTAAATATATCTGTGCTGTTTACTTATCCCCTAATTCTACTGACTATCAAAAATTCTTCGACTATCTTACTTCTACGATGGAACACATTCTGTCCATTTCTCCTTTCTCTGAAATCTCCATTCTTGGAGATTTCAATGTTCACCACCACCTTTGGCTCTCCTCTCCTTTCACGGATCCACCTGGTGAACAAGCCTACATCTTTTCTATCCTTAATGACCTAGAGCAGCTTGTACAGCACCCTACCCGTATCCCTGACCGCCTTGGAGAGAGCTCCAACATACTTGACCTCTTCCTCACAACTAATCCTTCTGCTTACTCTGTTAATCTTTTCTCTCCGTTGGGCTCCTCCGATCACAACCTTATTACCTTAACCTGTCCTATCACTCCAGTACGGCCTGTGGACCCTCCAGGGAAATTTCGTCTGTGGCATTTTGGAGCCGCGAACTGGGAAGCCCTCAGGCAGTACTTCTTTGATTTTCCCTGGAATGATTATTGCTTCCATGGCCGTGAGCCATCTGAATGTGCCTTGCGCATTACGGAGGTTATTCTCTCGGGCATGGAAGCATACATTCCTTTCTCATATCCTTTGACTAACGCAAGAAAGCCTTGGTTTAATCACGCTTGTTCTAATGCTGTCCGCAACAAGGAGAAGGCCTACAAAAGGTACCGGAGCCAACCCACCCCTGAATCACATCACCTTTACGTTTCTGCCCGGAATCGTGCTAAGTCTGTTCTTCGCTCTACTAAAAATAATTTCATCCATACTAAATGCTCTCAACTCTCCAACTCGAATTCTTCCTGCTCCTTCTGGCACCTTGCCAAAAATCTTTCTAACAACTTTACCTCATCATCCTTCCCTCCTCTTTTCTACTCTGATGGTTCTCTAGCTATTTCTTCTACTGATAAAGCAGATCTCTTCGCACAGACTTTCTCCTCCAATTCCACCTTAGACGATTCCGGTGCTGTTCCTCCATCACTTCTCCCCTCTGACTTCCTCATGGCTGACATTAAAATTTCTTCAGTTGATGTATTTTCTGCCATCACTGGCCTCAGTACTAACAAGGCATATGGGCCTGATGGGGTCCCTCCTGTTGTTCTCAAGAACTGTGCTTCTGTGCTTACACCCTGCCTAGGCAAACTCTTTTGCCTTTGTCTGTCAACTTGTACCTTTCCTTCTTGCTGGAAGTTTGCTCTCATTCAGCCAGTCCCAAAGAAGGGTGACCACTCCCAACCCTCCAACTATCGTCCAACTGCTTTAACGTCCTGTATTTCAAAAGTTTTCGAGTCAATTCTTAATAGAAAAATTTTAAGGCATCTTTCCTATCACAACCTTCTTTCCGATCGTCAGTATGGGTTCCGTCAGGGACGCTCCACTGGCGATCTTCTCATCTACCTTTCAGACTCCTGGTCATCCTCCTTTCGGGACTTTGGCGAAAGCTTTGCCATTGCACTCGACATCTCAAAGGCTTTCGATCGAGTCTGGCATAAATCTTTAATTTCCAAACTGCCCTCCTACAGTTTCTATCCTTCTATCTGTGCCTTCATCGCTAGCTTCCTTTCTGGTCGTTCTATAGCCGCTGTTGTAGATGGCCATCATTCTTCTCCTAGATCTATCAACAGTGGTGTTCCTCAGGGCTCTGTCCTATCACCAACTCTCTTCCTTTTATTCATCAATGATCTTCTAAGCTGTACATCTAACCCTATCCACTCATATGCTGATGACTCCACCCTTCACCTTTCCATTCGGTTCCCACAACGCCCATCTCAACAGTTACTTCAAAAACAAGGGATGAGGCTATGGCACACCTAATGTCTGACTTGGCTCATATCTCTGACTGGGGTAAAAATATGGTTGTCTTTAATGCATCTAAGACTCAGTTCTTACACCTATCAACCCGACAAAATCTTCCACAGGTATACCCATTAATGTTTAATAATATTCAGCTTAATCCTGCATCATCCTTGAACATGCTTGGGGTTTCATTAACTCGGGACTTATCTTGGAAAGATCATATTACATCTCTTGTAAAATCTTCTTCCAAGAGATTGGGTGTGCTAAGCAAACTCCGCTCTTTCTTTACCCCTGCACAATTGTTGACTCTATACAGGGGTTTTATCCGCCCCTGTGTGGAGTACAACTCTCATGTGTGGGGAGGCTCCCCACATACAGCTCTTCTCAATAGGGTGGAGTCAAAGGCTTTTCGTCTCATTAACTCTCCTCCTCTTACTGACTCCCTTCAACCTCTGTCTCTTCGCCGCACTGTTGCATCTTTATCTCTTTTCTATCGCTACTTTAATGGTCACTGCTCCTCTGAACTGTCTACTTGCATTCCTCCACCTCTACGACGGGCGCGTAGCACCCGTCTGGCAGCAATCTCTCATTCCTTTTCTGTCCAACTCTCTAATGCAAGAGTTAACCGTTACTCCCAGTCTTTCATTTATGCAACAGGTCAGCCCTGGAACTGTCTCCCTCTGTCTGTATTTCCTGCTGCCTATGATCTCCAGTCTTTCAAACTCAGTGTGTCCAGGCATCTCAAAATGATTGGATCTTGAATTTGGCTCTCTATTGTATTTTGTTTTTCTCTTGGAGGGAACTGTTACTGCGGGCTCATGGCCTTTGGTTCCTTCTTCCTCGCATAAAAAAAAAAAAAAAAGTACTTAAATGTACTCACATTTTCCAATTCCTCACCATCCAACCTCGCTGTACATTCACTGACTTCACCTCTCTCAAAGACCATCACTTTACTCTTCCCTACATTCACCTTTAGATTCCGTTTTTTACACACTCTCCCAAACTCATCCACTAAGCCTTGCAGCTCCCCTTCGTCTTCACTCAACAACACAGTATCATCTAATAACAACAGTACAGGGAGTTTCCAAACACTACCCTCTCTCACCAGGGCCTCTCCAACATCCACTACCCTACCTTGTACCTCTTTTATTACCCCATCCATGTACAGATTGAACAACCATGGAGACATGACACATCCCTGTTTCAACCCAACCTTCAAAGAGAAAAATTGACTTAGTTCACCATCCAGACGCACTGCAGCCTTAGCACCATCATACATACTCTTCACAGCATTCAACAACTTCCCAGCTACTCCATATATTCTTAATACTTTCCACAATCCTTGTCTATCCACCCTGTCATATGCTTTCTCCAAATCCATGAAAGCTGCATACAACTTCTTTCCCTTCTCTAGAAACTTTTCCACTAAAGATCTAAGAATGAATATTTGATCTTCACAACCTCTTCCCTTCCTAAAGCCTCCCTGTTCTTCTCTAACTAATTCCTCTGTTCTTTCTCTAACTCTGTCAATAAGTATCCTACCATACACTTTTCCTATTATACTGAGAAGACAAATGCGCTTATGATTACCACACACTTCTTTTTCCCCTTTTCCTTTGTACAAGGGAATAATTATACCTGACTTCCAATCCTCCGGGACTCTACCTTCCTCCCAAGCCAATCTGCACATCTTCCACATTCATTCTACTACTATCTCTTCCCCATGCTTCAGCATTTCACCACACACTCCATCAATTCCTAGGGCTTTCCCCAATTTAACTTTCTTCATTGCTTCCACAACTTCTATCCTATTGATTTCTTCCTGTCATCTCACCTCCCTCCTTCTCCCAGCCATTCCCCAGCCACTTATACTCGCATTACTGCCATCCTGTATGTTCAACAATTCCTTGAAGTGTTCTCTCCATCAGCTCACTTTTTCTCCCTTTTTCACTAGTAATCTACCATTTTTATCTTTCACTCTCCTGCTAACCTCACTTCCACTCTGTCTTTCTCTCTCCACCTCTTTCCAGAACATTTTCTTACACTCCCTCGACTTTACACTCAAATTCCTTCCAAATTCCTCATCCACTCTCTTCTTACTCTCTCTTACTAATCTTTTCACCTCTCTCTTTCTTAATGTAGCTAATCGCAATTTCATTCTTCAGTGGTGATGTTTCAGTGTCGAGTGTTTCCCCAGGCCTCACTCTCAAGGTTCCCCATTGGCGGAATGTTAGCTACTAGATCCATGACACCATGTTGCATATTACATGTTAATGTTGTTTTGTATATTACTGTATTTATATTGTTTTGAGACTGACGTACTTTTGCACGAGTGTAGGCCTATATTCTTTGTGATATAGGATGCTTCAGAGCTCCGCATCCTTACCATTATATTTTGCATAGTGTACCATAAGTCTCATGGATGTTATTATTATAGGTATTGCCTTAATATCACCATGTATTGCATTAATGGCGTACAAGAGGTTATATAGGCATGATGGGCAAACTAAATCACTGAAGAAGAAACATCATGAAATCTCGGAGGTCATCTTGAAATAATACTCAAAGAGAATACCAGCTTTATTTACCTATATATATATATATATTTTTTTTTAGTATCATTGTATACCCGTGATTTCTTTGAGGAATGAGGAATCTCAGTGATAAGAAGTGGATGTGGCCAAAATGTTTAATTTGTAGTTTCTCAGCCTTAACTAGGCAGATATTATTTGCATGTTATTTCCCATCCATAGGTGAGAAAAAAGACCATGATGATGATGATGATGATGATGATGATGATTATGATGATGATGATGATGATGATGATTATGATGATGATGATGATGATGATGATGACGGACCCTAACCTAGACTTCTGCCTTTTTTGTTGTCACTGAAGGTTGATGGGCAGTGAGGAAGAGGATGCTGTTGGTGTGATGTGTGGTGATGAAGCATACAGCTTATACCAAGACCACTGCAAGCATCACAACATACTGGGTAGCCATCTCAGCCACTAAGTCCTCCTTTGGCAAGCTCATAAAAAAGCTCTTCCCTCACTTTGGCATTCAATATCTAAATTAGAAGTTTTATTACAGAGGGTTTTCTCTGATGCCCAGTAATACTGTTGCAAGCACTAAGATACTGCTGCCAGGGTTTTGCCCCATTGAAGCCACAAATCCATTAATAATTGCAGTTGCCACTCTGTTATAGATGAGAAGCTTCTTTCATTCAGCACTGAGCTTGCTGAATAGGAGATGAAAGTGTCCACATTAGATACAGATGTGGACTTGATAAATCTGGCAAAACTCTGAATTGCCAGATGCTGATTGGATAAGGTCATACTCTTCCATCTAAATCAGACTGAATAAGTATTAGTTTGAGTTTTGCTACCTGAAACCTAGAGGAAGAGTTGTACAGTGGTGGCTGAAATACAGAAATGTTAATAGATAACTAAATGAAAATGTCCCTATCCATCTGTCTATTGCCAGATGCCTCAATCCCATACGGGATGGCCAAAAACAAATCGCCTCCACGTCGCCCTGTCCCTCGCCATTTCACTGCCCTGCTCCCAGCTCACACACCCCTCTCTCATACACCTCTCCACCCCATCCCTCCATCTCATCCTCGGCCTCCTCCTCCCTCTCCCCCCCTCCACCTCACTCACATACACTCTCCTCGTCAGTCTCTCACCCTCCGTCCTCTCCACATGGCCAACCCAGTGTGTTCCTCCTAATGATTCCTATCACATCCACATCCACACCACAATGCTTCTTTATATCCTCATTTGTCAGCCTCTTTCTCCATGTGACTCCACAGGCTCCTCTTAAATAACTCATTTCCACTGCTCTCACTCTTGGCTTGTGTCCTTCCAACAATGTCCAAGCTTCGCTTCCATACGTTAAAGTTGGTATCACAATACTGTCATGTAGTAACTTTTTCACTTCCATGTTCACTTCCCTGTTTCTTATCACTGCTTTCAAGGAACCATCAACCTTTCTTCCTTGTTGTACCCTTTCAAGCACTTCACCCTACAAACTTCCATCCTTACTCATCACACTACCCAAGTACTTAAATGTACTCATATTTTCCATTTCCTCACCATCCAACCTCACTGTACATTCACTGACTTCACCTCTCTCAAAGACCATCACTTTACTCTTCCCTGTATTCACCTTTAGATTTTGTTTCTTACACACACTCCCAAACTCATCCACCAAGCCTTGCAGCTCCCCATCTTCTTCACTCAGCTACACAGTATCATCTGCAAACAACAGCACAGGGCATTTCCAAACACTACCCTCTCTCACCAGGGCCACTCCAGCATCCACTACTCTACCTTGTACTTCTTTTATTACCCCATCCATGTACAGATTGAACAACCATGGAGACATGACACATCCCTGTTCAACCTAATCTTCAAAGAGAAAAATTCACTCAGTTCACCATCCACACGCACTGCAGCCTTAGCACCCTCATACATACTATTCACAGCATTCAACAACTTCCCATCTACTCCATATATTCTTAATACTTTCCACAATCCTTGTCTATCCACCCTGTCATATGCTTTCTCCAAATCCATGAAAGCCGCATACAACTTCTTTCCCTTCTCTAGAAACTTTTCCACTAAAGATCTAAGAATGATTATCTGATCTACACAGCTTCTCCCCTCCCTAAAGCCTCCCTGTTCTTCTCCAACTAATTCATCTATTCTTTCCCTAACTCTTTCAGTAAGTATCCTGCCATACACTTTTCCTATTACACTAAGACTAATGCCCTTATGAATACCACACACTTCTTTTTCCCCTTTTCCTTTGTACAAGGGAATAATTATACCTGACTTCCAATTCTCCAGGACTCTACCTTCCTCCCAGGCCAATCTGTACATCTTCCACATCCATTCTACTACTATCTCTTCCCCATGCTTCAGCATTTCACCACACACTCCATCAATTCCTGGGACTTTCCCCAATTTGACTTTCTTCATTGCTTCCACAACTTCTATCCTACTGATTTCTTCATGTCTTCTCACCTCCCTCCTTCTCCCAGCCATTCCCCAGCCACTTATACTAACATTCCTTCCATCCTCAATGTTCAACAATTCCTTGAAGTGTTCTGTCCTTCTGCTCACTTTTTCTCCCTTCTCCACTAGTAATCTACCATTTTTATCTTTCACTCACATGCTAACTTCAGTGCCACCCTATCTTACTCTCTTCACCTCTTTCCAGAACATTTTCTTACACTCCCTCCACTTTACACTCAAATTCCTTCCAAATTCCTCATCCACTCTCATCTTACTCTCTCTAACTAATATTTTCACCTCTCTCTTCCTTTCTACATACAGTATAACTCTATCTTCTGCCTCTCAACTTCTTGCACGCCCCTATTTCTCATCCATTCATTGTATGCTTTCTTCTTCTGTGCCACAGCCTGTCTCACCTCATCATTCCACCATGCTGTTCCTTGCACCCCCATTCATCTTCTCTTCACCCCACACACTACATCACATGCTGCACATATTTTTTTGTGAATATCCTGCATACACCTTCTACGTCCCCCTTCTGCCCCAATTCATATTTACCCAATCGTTCCGCTACTTCTGTCTTATATTGTCATTTTCTCATCCTCTTGTAACCTTTCCACTCTCCTTGCAACTACTCCTTCTTCCCATCCTTCCCTTCTTCTGTTTCTCCAACTTGCTTGGATCTTCATACTGGGCACCACCAAGTAATGGTCAGAAAGTCCACTCCCCCAACCTCTATGAGCTCTTGCATCCATTACACATCTTCGCATCCTTTCATCCACACACACATAATCAATCATTGCCTTCCTTTCATTCAGTTCACCACCCACTCTTCTCATCACTCATCATGTATACCTGTGGATCATTTTGTGCCTGAAGAGGGTATTAGCCATCATCAATCCCCTCCTCGCACAAGTGTCCACTAACGCACTGCCATTCTCATCTGTCTCAGCAGACACTCCCACTCACCAAGTATTCCATCCACCTTCACATTCCCTACTTTACCATTCATATCATCGATCAAAAATACTCTCTCATTACTTCCAAACTTTTCCATGCGCACTTCCATATTTGTCCAGAAATCTTCTCTCATTCTGCTTGCACGATCTTGCGTTGGCGCATACACTTACACAGTCGCCCACATTTGTATTCCAACTTTCAATCTTACCCACACAATCCTTGACCCAGCTGATCCATACTCTCTTATATTCCTCTTGCAGCTTTTACTCACAACTATACACACTCCTTCTTTTGTCCTCTCATTCTCACCTACTCCTGCACATATACCCCATCCATACTCCACTCTCTCACACTCTCTCCTCTCCAAATGTACGAGAGTATAATTTAAACTCATTTTTGTAATTTTTGCTGTCACATGTACTATATATACTTTATTTTAGACAGTGGAGTTATTTTATTCCCGATTTGTTTAGCCTCCTATCATATTTTTTATTGTAATTTTTGCCGTCACATGCACTATATATACTTTATTTTAGACAGTGAAGTTATTTTATTCCAGATTTGTTTAGTCTCCCATCGGATTTTTTAAACCTGCTTAATTTGATATAGGGAAACTATCTTATCAATTGTGTCTATCTGTTGCCAGATGCCCTAGTCCCGTAAGGCAGTGGTTTGCGAACTTCCTGTTGTAATGGCCCCCTAACCTCTGAATATTCTGGTAGCACCCCCTCCCACCTTCTGCAGCACTGTTTGCAACATTCAGGTAACAAGGAAGATAGCATTTTATGTGGTTATTTTATCACTCATGTAATGGTGGTAAAAGGTTTGATGATTTTTTATTTTAAATGGCTTTCAGTTTGATTTTTTTTTTTAGCATATCCCAGTTTCCTACTTTTTTGTGTGTTTATTTTCATAAAATTAGACAGTTATGTCTGCAAGAAGAGAACATCAAAACATTTCATTTTTTTTTTAAATTTTTGTATCATTGGCCTGGAAAAAAAAAATGCACAAAAGATGGTGAGGGCATGTAATGCAATGGCTCCCAGTAGGCTGAACATGACACATCTGAACTGAAAGTACTTTATGCTTTTATGATAATGGTCACACTCGTTTGAATGCTGTGCAGAATCCGTCAAGGTTCGTGTTGTCATGCGATCATCATTATGAAATATTGTAGTACTGAATTTGTTTTCTTATAAAGACTCCATCATGCTTGCATCCATTAGCCCTTGGTCACCTAACGGCAGCTCTCCACATTGCTCAATCTCTGGCAGCCTCCCTATTCAGTTCATTATCCTCGAGGTCACGCTTTACATATATGACCTTGTCCTGGGTCTTTTTTGATCTGCCTCTCACAGCCCTATCCCTGACATTCACACTTTTCACACTCTGTACCCAGTTGTCATCCTACATCCTCTCAACATGCCCAAACAATCTCAGTCTACATCCCTCATCTCAGTACCAAATACACTCCAGTCCCATCCTTCCTCTCAACTCCTAGCCACCCCAGGCATTGCATTCAAGGACGCACTGCACATCCGTCTAATTGCTGTCATTTCTGTATGTTTGAGCCTATAAATATCCTTTTCCATTACTGCCCAGGTCTTATTACCATACAGCATTACACTCTAAACACATGGCACATACAAAGGATCCCTTAGCACAGAGGGCCAGCCTGCTCAGTTTTGGAAGAAGCAACAGCTCCCAGAACTTCCTCCAACCACTCCGTACTCTAGCCACAGAGGTTGCCCCAGCCCCACCTCCAGCACATAACATATCCCCCAAATAACAAAACTCCTCCACACACTCAAGAGACTCTTGGGCAAGATCAGTCCTTTCACACCTGACAGTCTCTACATGCTCTCTTCATCACACCACTCATATTTTGCACCATACTTCTAATACCACTACATTCCCTATACACCCACTTATCACAAACACTGCACAAGTTGGAGTTACTTCCCACACTTTTGTGGCAAACTGCACATGGCCACATTCTTCTGCTTTGATAGTATATGAGAAAGTTTCTAGCACCATGACAAACAGTAAAGGGCTCAAGACTGACCCATGATAGATGCCATCATTCCTGGGAAACTCATCACTCAAATACCCATTCACTCTCACCTGGGTGCAAGCACCCACATACACAGCCATAACCACTCTAACCAACGACGCCTCGATTTCAGGCTTTCTGCTCACTTCACTACCTGCTTAGGGACTCTGTCAGAGGCCTTCTGCAAATCACAAAGTACAGCACCCTTTACTTTCCTATATATTTTTCCTGAAGTTGTTGGACAATGAACATAGCATCAGTGGTCCCCTTGCCTGGCATAAACCTAAACTGCATCTCATCACTGTTCATTTTTTCAGATATTGTACTCTCCAGGACTCTCCATTACCTTTATTATCTGGTCCAAAAGTTCCCAACACACAAAATTGTTTGAAAGAGGGAAAATAAAATATAAGGAGGTGTCATCAAACTACTGAATGGGCTAATGGCTTTCACTCCTTTACTACTAGTAGTGGGTTTCCCTACAAATCAAATACAGTACAATAATCTGGTGGTGTTCACAACAAAATAGTAGTACTGTACAGTCTTTGTAGCCCCAGGTTCATCTGAAATGTGAACCCGGTGGAGTGTAGGCTGAAACTCATTCTCTGACAGTGCACCTTCCATCTTTTGGGGGTAGCCAGGTAGAGAAACCACTCAGTTACATTAGTGCCACCACGTGGTGTCCCTTTCCCACACTACAACAAAATAAACACAAGGTAGGTGGCTTGGTACTGAAGGGGTTGTTGATAATAGTTTCTGACTCCTACACTCCGAGGGGTCTTGCCGTAGCTGATTGATATTGGCAGTGGTAAGAATACCGATACTGGTATATAAAATGCATCATCCTGCTGCAGAATTCAACCACTTCAGGCTAAAAGAAGAGTGTATGTATGTGATGAGGAGGGTGAGGGTGAAGGGGAGACTGAGGATGAGTTGGAGGGGTGCGGTGGAGAGATATATAAGTGAGGGGAGTGAGAGCTGGATAAAAGGCAACCAGATGTTGGAACACAGGTTGACATGTACATGATTTTGTTGTGGCCACTTTTTGCAGGATTAAGGCATCTGGTGATAGCTGTTAGCTACCAGATGTTCAACTTTGGAGTGACTTTTCCGACTAGGAGATTTAAATGAAGCCTTTCACTGCTGGAGTTCTGGCATTACTGGTATGGTGGTACCAATCTTAAGTGGCGGTTTGGGTGGGGCACGAACCTCTGTACAGTGGTGCCACGTGTTCCATACCCGCTATGTGAACGGCTCAGATATATGTAATAGGCATCACAATAAGATAAACACATAAGAATATAATGGTAACATGTGTATTATAATATATGAAAGAACAGTTAACCGATTATGCGTAAAATATTTATACGACAATACAGAAACGTGGCATAATTATTTTACAGTGTTGCTTAAAAAAAAGGAGTCACTTTTATTGGCTGTTACCGTATTTCTGGGGTTGGTAATAATGTCACAATTATGATTATAAGATAATATGCAGGATTATAAGCAAAACTATGCCAGTTTCTGAGTAAAAAAAAATATATACATTAAACCCTCGTGAGTGGCAACACTCACACACACCCAGTCCGACCTGGTCATCTGTGAGGGATAGAGGAATAGGCCTGTTTGGGGACACCTCTTAAAAAAAACGCGCCAAGACTTTAACCTCCTGGGTGGTGTGGAAATAAAGTCAAATTTACAATATGTACATTATAACGTAAAAGAAAATAACCAAAAATACCACAGACGAGAGAGAGAGAGAGAGAGAGAGAGAGGGGGGGGGGGAAGGCAGACCAGGGGCAGTGTTGAGTGCAGCTTAGTGAGAGATGGAGGAAGGGAGGGAAGGAAGGAGGGAGTGATTGAATGAAAACAAATCATGGCGCCACAACAACGAGGTCATCTGGCGCCATATGTAAAACAATAATATTATTAAACATAATTAGATATAATAAAAACAAAATAAAGAAATGAAAGAACAAGTTTATAAGTCACTCATAAAAGAAACAAAATTCCCAAGGGTGATGCACATCTCCCCAAGGAGAGAGAGAGAGAGAGAGAGAGAGAGAGAGAGAGAGAGAGAGAGAGAGAAGGCAGGCAAGGGGTAGTGTTGAGTGCATTGTCAAGCTGAGGGAAAGATGAAGGGAGGGAAGGAAGGAGGGCGAGAATGATTGAATGAAAAGGCGCCGTAACACCGAGGTCATCTGGCGCCATATGTAAAACAATAATATAATAAAAAACAAAATAAAGAAATGAAAGCACAAGTTTTTAAGACATAAAAGAAACAAAATTCCCTAGGGTGATGCACATCCCCCCAGGAGAGAGAGAGAGAGAGAGAGAGAGAGAGAGAGGAGCATCGCGAATATGGAAAACGTGGCAACACTGTATAGAGGTTCGTGCCCCACCCAAACCGCCACTTTAGAATGGTACGACCATAGTTGAATAATTTGTCTGATGATAGTAGGAGTAAAACTTTAAAATTTGTCAACACATAGAAAAGTTGAAAATAGAGTATGCAAGGAGCCGTAAAAGACTGTTTCAGATCTTTAAACTCTTTGATGGTGCTGCAGTATGGTGCTTTCCTGTGGAGGCACTGATATAACAATGGCAGATCCATTCATTTATGCAAGCGCCTCCTCATAACTACCTCCCCTTCCTCCGAAAAGGAGAATGGGCTGCTGAGCAACTTTAGATTGTAATTCACTGTGTTCATGTCCAGATGAACCTGTTGCCACAACAACAGCAACAACAAAAACAACAGGAGCAGCAGCAGCAATCGCTTTGTTTTGTTTCGTTTTTAAACGCTCCAACATGCTTACATGTGTCGGCCTTGGTCACCTAATAGTGGCTGTACATGCTGCACAATCTATTGCAGCCTCCCTGTTCAGTCCCTTAACCCTGAGATCACACTTAATGATCTCGTCCCATGTCTTTCTCGGTCTACCCCTCATAACCTCACCCCCAATATTAACACTTGTCACCTTCCTCACCCAATTAACATCCCCCATCCTCTCCACATGCCCAAACCATTTCAATCTACCTCTCCTCATCACAACACCAATACACTTTAGTCCCATCCTACCTCTGAACTTCCATTCCCAGAAAAGCCTTCTTTTTTCCTTAACTGCTGCTTCTAACCACCAAGTTACTTTATGTCTTGATGGTCCTCTTGTCCAACCGCATATTACATCAGAAGCTCTCAAAAGATTGTTTTTGAGGGCTTTCTACTGTTCATTAACGCCTCTGTCTACAGCTCCCTGTTCAGCCACCACTCTCCTCACCTCACTGTAGAAGACATCCCTTACTATTTGGTTTTCCAGCTTCCATATTTTCCTCTGAGGTACATGAGTCCTATTTTTCTTCACTCGTTCTTTAAGCACCATATCACAAATCAATAGTTTGTGCTGCAGCACACACTCCTCACTTCCTATAACTTTACATCTCACTAACCTCCTATCAATAATGACAACAACAAACCCTCTAACAGTAGCTAGCAGAAGTCTTAACTAAATTGTTCTTGCTTCTCTCAGATGATTTTATCCATCGTAAGAGTGGCTTTCATCATCTATGCTAACCATTTCTTTCCAATTACTGTATGTGTTTTTCTTGAAAGTCTTACTGCCTTCACTTGATTCCATTCAACATAGGACTTTCTGAAAATTGAGGTAGATACAGCCTTCATTAACCCCTCCACTAATAAATTTATTTCCAAAGCTGTGGGTAGAGTTTCAAGAAAAAAAAAAAAAAAAAAGACCTGGGATGAGGTCATACAGTGTGACCTCAGGGATAAGAGACATAGGCTGCAGGAGATCAAGTAGCATGGAGAGCTGACATTAGGTGACCAAGACTGGTGCATGCATGCATGTTTTCCCTGGGATTTCCCTGGGCATGTTGACTACTCTACAAATTCCTCTTCTCATGTCTCTGTCTCTCTCTCTGTCTGTCTGTCTCTCTCTCTCTCGACCATACCAATCCATCTTTGGATGGGAAGAAGAAGTCTTGATGATGGTGGTGATAAGAGTGGATTTTAAGAAAGTAGGGACTGCTTGTGTTTTCTAGTAAGTCCTCATTTAAGTCACCTTTTTATGTTCTCTTTTGGAGTTAAATTATCTGTATATTTGTACATACATAAATTGTGTACTAAGTTTTTGCAACCTGTAAACCTGTTTTGCCGTTTTCCCCTGAATTATCATGGCATTTGTATAGAGGAGTTGTAGCTGAGACAGTATTAATACGCTGCTATCCCGCTTCACTCAGTGAACACGGGACGTGTATAATCATTACAAAGTAAAATGCTGAATAATCTTACGGAGGACAGCCCAACACACCTAGATGGAGCCTATGGAAGGGTGAATAGAGCGTGACTTGGCTCCGGGCGACAGGGACATAAGTCTGCCTGGGCCGCGTGCCCCTATGACCCGGAATTCGCCCACCACCACCATAACAGGAAAAAGAGACTACCTTCTGGGCGAGCTGACCACCGAGAAGATCGGGGTGGAGCTATTACTCTAGCTCCAATCAGCACCTGAGACTTCAGAAATGGACCCCTGGGAGATCTTGTGTGCTATTGCTTTGGTCTTGACTGCACAGAATGAAAGGGAAGCAGAGGAAAGATTTAGGAAGTGGAGAGATGGTTTGGGGCACAAGGGCGTACGAGTAAATGCAGATAAAACGAAAGTGATGATATCTAGGGTTGGTGGCAGTGCTTTAAAAGAAAAGGGAGAGTGGCCCTGTGCAATTTGCCACAAGGGTGTGGGAAGTACTGTAATTCCATCTTGTGCAGTGTTTGTGGTAAGTGGGTGCGTCAGAGATGTAGCGGTATTAGAGGTAGACTGCAAGATAATGCTGATTTTGTGTGTGCGGTGTGTCGGGGAAAGCAGGTGGAGATTGTCAGGTGTGAAAGGATAGAACTTGCTGGTGAGTCTCATGAATGTGTGGAAAATTTTTGTTATTTGGGAGACATATCATGTGCTGGTGGTGGGGCTGGAGCTAGCTCTGTGGCTAGGATGAGGAGTGGTTGGAAGAAGTTCAGGGAGCTGTTGCCTCTCTTGACAATGAAAGGGATCTCCCTACATGCTAAAGGATTTTTGTATGCAGCATGTGTTGGGAGTGTGAGCTGTATCCTCCTACTTTCTCTATACTCATTTCAAAGCCAAAGGTGGCTGTTGTGTATATATACGCAACGACTTATTTTGCTCTCGTGTTCCTGAACTTGATTCTTCTGAATTCTCCACACTCTGGCTTCGGCTTTCCTGTCATTCTCTGACTAAATATATCTGTGCTGTTTACTTATCCCCTAATTCTACTGACTATCAAAAATTCTTCGACTATCTTACTTCTACGATGGAACACATTCTATCCATTTCTCCTTTCTCTGAAATCTCCATTCTTGGAGATTTCAATGTTCACCACCACCTTTGGCTCTCCTCTCCTTTCACGGATCCACCTGGTGAACAAGCCTATATCTTTTCTATCCTTAATGACCTAGAGCAGCTTGTACAGCACCCTACCCGTATCCCTGACCGCCTTGGAGAGAGCTCCAACATACTTGACCTCTTCCTCACAACTAATCCTTCTGCTTACTCTGTTAATCTTTTCTCTCCGTTGGGCTCCTCCGATCACAACCTTATTACCTTAACCTGTCCTATCACTCCGGTACGGCCTGTGGACCCTCCAGAGAAACGTCGTCTGTGGCATTTTGGAGCCGCAGACTGGGAGGCCCTCAGGCAGTACTTCTTTGATTTTCCCTGGAATGATTATTGCTTCCATGGCCGTGAGCCATCTGAGTGTGCCTTGCGCATTACGGAGGTTATTCTCTCGGGCGTGGAAGCATACATTCCTTTCTCATATCCTTTGACTAATGCAAGAAAGCCTTGGTTTAATCACGCTTGTTCTAATGCTGTCCGCAACAAGGAGAAGGCCTACAAAAGGTACCGGAGCCAACCCACCCCTGAATCACATCATCTTTACGTTTCTGCCCGGAATCGTGCTAAGTCTGTTCTTTGCTCTACTAAAAATAATTTCATCCATACTAAATGCTCTCAACTCTCCAACTCGAATTCTTCCCGCTCCTTCTGGCATCTTGCCAAAAATCTTTCTAACAACTTTACCTCATCATCCTTCCCTCCTCTTTTCTACTCTGATGGTTCTCTAGCTATTTCTTCTACTGATAAAGCAGATCTCTTCGCACAGACTTTCTCCTCCAATTCCACCTTAGACGATTCCGGTGCTGTTCCTCCATCACTTCCCCCCTCTGACTTCCTCATGGCTGACATTAAAATTTCTTCAGTTGATGTATTTTCTGCCATCACTGGCCTCAGTACTAACAAGGCATATGGGCCTGATGGGGTCCCTCCTGTTGTTCTCAAGAACTGTGCTTCTGTGCTTACACCCTGCCTAGGCAAACTCTTTCGTCTTTGTCTGTCAACTTGTACCTTTCCTTCTTGCTGGAAGTTTGCTCTCATTCAGCCAGTCCCAAAGAAGGGTGACCACTCCCAACCCTCCAACTATCGTCCAATTGCTTTAACGTCCTGTATTTCAAAAATTTTCGAGTCAATTCTTAATAGAAAAATTTTAAGGCATCTTTCCTATCACAACCTTCTTTCCGATCGTCAGTATGGGTTCCGTCAGGGACGCTCCACTGGCGATCTTCTCACCTACCTTTCAGACTCCTGGTCATCCTCCTTTCGGGACCTTGGCGAAAGCTTTGCCATTGCACTTGACATCTCAAAGGCTTTCGATCGAGTCTGGCATAAATCTTTAATTTCCAAACTGCCCTCCTACGACTTCTATCCTTCTATCTGTGCCTTCATCGCTAGCTTCCTTTCTGGTCGTTCTATAGCCGCTGTTATAGACGGCCATCGTTCTTCTCCTAGATCTATCAACAGTGGTGTTCCTCAGGGCTCTGTCCTATCACCAACTCTCTTCCTTTTATTCATCAATGATCTTCTAAGCTGTACATCTAACCCTATCCACTCATATGCTGATGACTCCACCCTTCACCTTTCCATTCGGTTCCCGCAACGCCCATCTCAACAGTTACTTCAACAAACAAGGGATGAGGCTATGGCACACCTAATGTCTGACTTGGCTCGTATCTCTGACTGGGGTAAAAATAATATGGTTGTCTTTAATGCATCTAAGACTCAGTTCTTACACCTTTCAACCCGACAAAATCTTCCACAGGTATACCCACTAATGTTTAATAATATTCAGCTTAATCCTACATCATCCTTGAACATGCTTGGGGTTTCATTTACTCGGGACTTATCTTGGAAAGATCATATTACATCTCTTGTAAAATCTGCTTCCAAGAGATTGGGTGTGCTAAGCCGACTCCGCTCTTTCTTTACCCCTGCGCAATTGTTGACTCTATACAGGGGTTTTATCCGTCCCTGTGTGGAGTACAACTCTCATGTGTGGGGAGGCTCCCCTCATACAGCTCTTCTCAATAGGGTGGAGTCAAAGGCTTTTCGTCTCATTAACTCTCCTCCTCTTACTGACTCCCTTCAACCTTTGTCTCTTCGCCGCACGGTTGCATCTTTATCTCTTTTCTATCGCTACTTTAATGGTCACTGCTCCTCTGAACTGTCTGCTTGCATTCCTCCACCTCTACGACGGGCGCGTAGCACCCGTCTGGCAGCAGACTCTCATCCTTTTTCTGTCCAACTCTCTAATGCAAGAATTAACCGTTACTCCCAGTCTTTCATTTATGCAACAGGTCAACTCTGGAACTGTCTCCCTCTGTCTGTATTTCCTGCTGCCTATGATCTCCAGTCTTTCAAACGCAGTGTGTCCAGGCATCTCAAAATGATCGGATCTTGAATTTGGCTCTATATTGTATTTTGTTTTTCTCTTGGAGGGAACTGTTACTGCGGGCTCATGGCCTTTGGCTCCTTCTTCCTCGCATTAAAAAAAAAAAAAAAAAAAAAGACCTGGGCAGTAAAGGAAAAGGATCCTCGCAGGCTCAAACGTACAGAAATGACAATGATTAGGTGGATGTGCAGTGCGTCCCTGAGTGCAAGGCCTGGTGGGAGGGGTAGGTTTACGATGGAAGAGTTGAGAGGTAGGATGGGACTGGAGTGTATTTGTGTTGTGATGAGAGGTAGACTGAAGTGGTTTGGGCATTTGGAGAGAATGGGGGATGATAATTGGCTGCAGAATGTGAGAAGCATTAATATTAGGGGTGGGGCTGTGAGGGGTAGACCAAAAAAGACCTGGGATGAGGTCATTAAGTGTGACCTCAGGGTTAAGGGATTGCACAGGGAGGCTGGCAGAGATTGAGCTGCATGGGGAGCTGCCATTAGATGACAAAGGGTGATGCATGCAAGCATGTTGGAACTTTCAAAATCGAAAAACAAAACGAACATGAGACGTCCAGTCTCTGGTGTACTACAGTGCACCAGCCCTAGTTGCACTGTCACACAATCAGGAGAGACTCAAAGTAATCTAGAACCAGGCCATGAAGGCTATGCTAGAGGCTCCCATATGGGCCAGTGGCTGGGTCCTACAGAGTGCCTCTATCCTTCCACTTTCTTCTTGGCTTACTATGCTTCCTCTCACCTTCAAACTGACTCAGATATACCCTTTCCATCATCCTATCTGCATCTGTTCTCTCCATGTGTCTACTGTGTACCATCTGAGATCACTCTTTTCTATTTCATTATCAACAAACTTTCTTACTTGACATCATCTGCAAATCGTGTCTCATCCAATCCACTCAATGCACTCCCTACATATTCCTCAGCAGTACCATTTCCACTGTTTTTACTACTGACTCTTCACACTCACGCCAAACCAAAGTATCTCAGCCACTGACACATCATGCAATCCTCCTACAGCCTCCATGCTCGGATCTGTGTAGCACTGAGGCCTTCATTGCACCAGCCTCCTTCCATCCATGTCATACTGCTTCCAGTGTCATTGCATATTTACCTCTGATTACTGTTATTGCACTGTACTGAGGTACTTAGGTTCTCTCACCAAATCAATGTCTTTCTCTGTTAACCAGCCTATCACCTTCCCTTTCAATTACCATAACTTTATGGGTAGTTCTCTGCTGTATTTACAAAGGAATAAGTTACATACAACTTACAGATTACAGGGTACAAGAAAATGTGCTTAGATGGTATGCATCATACAGAAGGAGTAAATGCTGTATTCATCTGTCAAATATCCAAGGTGCTGGAGGGACAAACCTTTACATGGTGGCACCGATATAACCAGGTGGTGGAGCTACATGTTTATACAAATGTTCCTCAGTTTCAATCCTGTCTCCCTAAAGGTGGCTGGTGAGCTATGAAAAAAGAGCAACTGACCTGCAGTCCACTGGGCTCACATCATGCTTGGGACTACAATAATAAAGCATCCACGGCACTGACCTTTTCATCAATCTCACACTGGACAACCTGCTTCACCAAGAGGTGTCTGGCCAGCTCCTGTGCCACTCTCCATCACCACCTCCTACCACAAGCACCTGAAATCTCAAACACAGGCATGGATGTATGAATCACTATACTGTACTGTAATGGTGCCAGTAGCTTGTAGAGACCATTTATAAGTTCTGAGTAAGACTTTTCCCTTCTCTCGTTTGTCGCCTAAAATAAGCACAATAATATTTGTACTTAGTTTAATATTATGACTCCATGAATGCAATGGGCATGAGAATGGATTTGAACTGCCCGCCGTGCTTAACTCAAATACCCCCGAACCTGACGTCACTGTTCTTCCGTGGCGACGTAATGTTCCGCTTTCCCCTCGATTCCCTAAAATCCTAGTAAAACTGAATTATTAAAAGCAGACGAGTGCATGATAACAATCGTATTCGATAACCCTTCCTCACATACTAAAATCATACTGCCAAATTAGCTAAAAGAAATGTAGGTAAATGGAAATTTTCACTTGTCTCATCCCTGTTGTGGGCTCCCTCGCGGCCTCTCACCTTTGTCTATAACACGAACAGAGGTGGTCACGAACCCCCTTGAACTTATTCTTCCATGGGTCTTTAGGTTATTTTGCCCTCCTAAAGAGGGCACTGGTGCTGGGAGAGGAAATGCCCGAGTAGAGAGATGTGTCAGTGGAGACACCACATACCTCATAGTTACCTCACTACACTACCTTTGAGCCCTACCTCATGCACCCCACTCACCCGTTTCTTGAGTATTCCTAGTATTTTTCAGTAGTTGTGGTCCTAAGTAGGCAGGAGAATGTGTGTACCTTATAAGATAATAACCTGGGCTTTAATAAGATATAATTTAAGTTAATTAGCTGTTATATTACCCTTTGATCTTATGCACGCAATAACGGAAGTTATGAAGGAGACACACACACACACACACACACACACACACACACACACACACACACACACACACACACACACACACACACACACACACACACACACACACACACTGAAAGGGAGGAAGCCAAAACAAAAAATGAGGGAAGATCAGAAGAGGACAAGAAGAAATTTTTTTACAAAGTAATAGGATTGCAGGTACGAAAGTGGTACACAAACAGGATGGAAGAAAAAGGAGGAAGTTAGTAGAACCATGTCATGACAAGTATATAAACAAGATGATAAAGTTGATGTACTCAAATGTGGATGAAATGGTATCTAAATTACTAGAGATGAATGATTATGTCAGAGAAAATGAACCACAAATAATATGCCTAACTGAGACAAAATTAACACCAAGGATATCCAATGACATACTAAACTTAGAGGAATACAATATATGGAGAAGAGACAGAAACTTTAAAAAAGGAGGAGGAATTATAATATTAACTAAGAAAAATCTAAAAGTCAAGGAAATAAACCTAGATATACCATCACAAGTAGAACTGATTGCAGTAGAGATCGACACATCTGAAGGTAAAGTAATTGTAGCCAATTTGTATATGCCACCCAGATCAAACACATGGGAAAGAGACGAATATGAGGACCTGGCAGAGAGTACAATTCAGAGTATAAGATCCTTGCTACATAAAATGGAAGAGAAATTGGAAAGAATTATACTAACTGGGGATTTCAATACAAATATAGATTGGAATACTCTAGATATAAATAGCCAAGAAAGCTGTTGGGACCAAAAGCTCCTGGATCTCGTACAAGAGTTTTTCTTAACGCAACATGTGAGGGAAACCACTAGAAAAAGAGGACTTGATGTACCTTCAGTGCTAGATCTAATATTTACTAGGCAAGAAAATGACATTGACAGTTTAATATATCACCCTCCACTCGGCAAAAGCGATCATGCAGTACTAAATTATAACTTCAGGATAGCATATGACATAGTAAACAGCAATGACAGTTACAAAAAGAGACTAAACTATAAAAAGGGAAATTATCAAGACCTAAAGAAGTATTTCTTAGAAGCTGATTGGGAAAATGAGCTTAGAGGACAAGATTTAAATTCATTTCATTCATTCATTGCCAGACGCCAGATTTAAATGCTGTATATAAAAAATTTTGTGAATTTTATGAAATAGGAGTCCAGAAGTACATCCCACAGCACAAAGAAGCAGATAAGAAACTACAGAAATGGTTCAATACAGAATGTAAAAAATCAAAAGAAAGAAGAGATTTGTTGTGGAATAGAAACAGAAGACACAATAGTGAAAGGGCGTATAATAATTATAAACAGGCAAGAAACGACTATACAAGAATAAGGAGGGAAGCCCAAAAACAGTTTGAGGAGGATATAATAAATAAAAGTAGTGATCAACCAAAGCTGTTTTACAGCTATATGAGAAGCAAAACCAAAGTTTCATTCATTCATTGCCAGACGCCATGTATCCCAAACGGGGTGGCCAAGGGCTTAGAGTTAATTGTTTTACAGGGAGGGGCACTAATCCTCCACCAACCCCACTTGACACGTAGGGATGCCAACAGCATCTGGTGTTCCCCGGCGGTCACCCATCCAAGTACTAACCAGACCCAACGTTGCTTAAATTCGCTGATCGGACGGGAAGCGGTGTACTCAACGTGGTATGGCCGTTGATATTTGTGAAGCACTAAATAAGAATTTCCAATTAGTTTTTACAGAAGAAAAAAATTTTGAGAGGGAATATGTGGAACACGCATGTCCACACATAGTACCAGATATACAAATAGCAGAAAAAGTAATACAGGAGGAGTTAAGTAGATTAGACAGAGGAAAAGCAAGTGGTCCTGATGAAATTTCATGTTGGGTGTTACGAGAATGTGCAAAGGAGTTAAGTAAACCATTATTTTTAATATTCAAGAAATCCTTGAGTCAAGGGAAACTACCTGATATTTGGAAAAAAGCAAATATAGTCCCCTTATTCAAGAAAGGAAATAGACAAAATCCTCTCAACTACCGACCAGTATCACTGACCAGTGTTGTAAGCAAGGTATTAGAAAAACTTATAAGAAAAGCTTGGGTAAATCATCTAGAACACAGTATGATAACAGAAAGACAGTTTGGCTTCAGAAAAGGAAAATCATGTGTTACTAATCTGTTGAGCTACTATGACAGAGTAACAAACACAATACAGGAAAGGGAAGGATGGGTGGACAGTATCTATTTAGATTTCAAGAAAGCTTTTGACACAGTACCACACCAAAGACTTTTATGGAAGCTGTACCATCAAGGAGGAATTCGAGGCAAACTGTTTTGTTGGATGCAAGACTTTCTCATAAAAAGAGAAATGAGGACAGTACTAAGAGGAAACTACTCATCATGGAAAGAAGTGACTAGTGGAGTACCACAGGGTTCGGTGCTGGCACCAATCATGTTTCTAGTGTACATAAATGATATAAACAGTAACACTGGAAATGAGAGCTATCTGAATATGTTTGCAGATGATGCAAAAATACAAAGGAGAATTACTAGCACAGACTCTTGTAGGGAGCTACAAGAAGAATTAAATAAACTTCATGAATGGAGTAGTACATGGCAAATGGAATTCAATGTGGACAAGTGTCATGTAATCAAGTTTGGTAAAAGTGGAAAAAGACCTGATTGGGAGTATAAGTTAGAAAATAAAATCCTATACACATCAGAAAGAGAGAAAGACCTAGGTGTGATTATCAATAACAGACTATCTCCGGCTGACCACATCAGCGAGAAGGTACGGAACATGTATACACTGCTTGCAAATATGAGAATAGCATTCACATACATAAATGAAGATATGCTAAGAGGATAATAACATCATTCATTAGACCAACCCTGGAATATGCATCAATAGTCTGGAGTCCTCATCTCAAAAAGCATATAGACAAGATTGAAAAAATTCAAAGGGTCGCTACAAGATGGATACCAAGCTTAAGGGACCTAAGCTACGAAGAAAGACTAAACTGAATCTACCAACACTACAGGAGAGAAGGAAAAGAGGTGACATGATAATGCTATATAAGTGCATATCAGGAAAGGAGAAAGTAGACATAAATGATTACTTAACATATGGAGAAGCATCAGCAAGAGGACACTGCAAAAAACTGTATAAGAAGAGAGGTGATAAAGACGTAAGGAAATTCAGTTTCCCAAACAGAGCAATTGATCAATGGAATGCACTACCGAATGAAATAGTGTGTGCCAAAACAATTCACAAATTTAAGGATATGTACGATAAATATGGTCTAAGACAAGGGACAATACGAGCTTGACTCATTCCTGTAAAGATACAATTAGGTAAGAACAATTAGGTAAGGTAAGAACACACACACACACACACACACACACACACACACACACACAGTATGATAATAGAAAGGCAGTTCGGTTTTAGAAAGGGAAAATCATGTGTTACTAATCTATTAAGCTACCGTGATAGAGTTACAGAAACATTACAGAAAAGAGAAGGATGGGTAGGCAGTACCTATTTAGATTTCAAGAGACCATTTGAAAAATGCAGCATGTGTTAGGAGTGTAATGCTGTATGGTAGCGAGACCTGGGCAGTGAAGGAGGAAGATATTCGCCGGCTCAGACGTACAGAAATGACAATGATTAGGTGGATGTGCAGTGCGTCCCTGCGTCCAAGGCCTGGAGGGGCTGGGTTTACGATGGAAGAGTTGAGAGGTAGGGTGGGACTGGAGTGTATTGGTGTTGTGATGAGGTGAGGTAGATTGAGGTGGTTTGGACATGTGGAGAGGATGGGGGATGATAATTGGGTGAGGAAGGTGAGAAGCGTTAATATTGGGGGTGGGGTTATGAGGGGTAGACCGAGAAAGACGTGGGACGAGGTCATTAAGTGTGACCTTAGGGTTAAGGGACTGAACAGGGAGGCTGCAATGGATCGTGCAGCGTGGAAAGCCGGCATTAGGTGACCAAGGCCGACACATGCAAGCATGTTGGAGCCTTTAAAAAACGAAACGAAACGAAAACGAAACGATTTGAAAAAGTACCGCACCAAAGACTTCTATGGAACTGTACCAACAATGAAGTATCCAAGGCAATCTGTACTGTTGGATGCAGGATTTTCGCAGAAAAAGGGAAATGAGAACAGTATTAAAGGGAAATTACTCATCATGGAAGGAAGTGACTAGTGGAGTTCCACAGGGCTCAGTGCTGGCATCAATTATGCTTTTAGTATATATGCATAACGCAGACAGTAACACTGGAAATGGAAGCTATCTAAATATGTTTGTGGATGATGCAAAAATACAAAGGAAAATTACTAACACAGCTTCTTGCAAAGAGCCACAAGAAGAATTAAATAAGCTTCATGAATGGAGCAATTAATAGCAAATGGAATTTAATGTGGACAAGTGTCATGTAATTAAGTTTGGTATAAGTGAGAAAAGACCAGACTGGGATTATAAGTCAGGAAGATCAACCTTGTACATATCAGAAAGGGAGAAGGACCTAGGAGTGATTATCAATAACAGATTATCTCCAGCTGACCACATCAGTGACAAGGTATGTAACATGTTTACATTGCTTGCTAATATGAGAATCACATTCACATATATAAATGAAGACATGCTGAGAAAGATAATAACATCATTTATCAGACTAACCCTTGAGTATGCATCAGCAGTCTGGAATCCTCATCTAAAAAAACACATAGATAAGACTGAAAAAGTACAAAGGGCAATTACAAGATGGGTACCAAGCTTAAGGGATCTAAGCTACGAAGAACGACTAGAAAAACTGAATATACTAACACTACAGGAGAGAAGCAAAAGAGGAGACATGATTATGCTATTTAAATGCATCTCAGGGAAAGAGAAAATGGACATAAATGAATATATAACCTATGGGAAAGCATCAGCAAGAGGACGCCGGAAAAAACTACATAAAAAGAGAGGCACTAAAGATGTAAGGAAATTCAGTTTCCCAAATACAGCAATTGATCAGTGGAATGGACTACCGAATGAAATAGTGTGTGCCAAAACTATTTACAAATTTAAGGATATGTATAATAAAAATAGTTTACTACACGGGACAGTACGAGCTTGACTCATTCCTGCAAAGATACCAATAGGTAAGAACAATTAGGTAAGGTAAGCACACACACACACACACACACACACACACACACACACACACACACACACACACACACACACACACACACACACACACACACACACGGATCTGCCCCTGGTTAGAATATGCAGCAGTAGTGTCGTCCCCACACAAAAAGAAAGATATAAACAAGATTGAGAGAATACAAAGAACAGCAACCAAGATGGTCCCCAGTCTGGCAGATCTATCATAAAAAGAGAGGCTGGAAAAGCTGGATTTGCCTTCCTTAGAGGAAAGGAGAAAGATGGGAGACATGATAGCAGTGTTCAGGACCATGATAGGAGTAGAGAAAATTGACCGAGAAGATCTGTTTTTATGGGATAAGAGAGCAACAAGAGGACACGGAATGAAATTGAAGAAGTCAAGCTGCCTGAAGGATATCAAGAAATATAGCTTTCCTTATAGAAGTATAGACCTGTGGAATAGCCTGGACAAAGAGATTGTCCAGTCTAAAAATTTAAACGAGTTTAAAGCTAATTTTGACTTACTGAGAAACAGCAACGGGAACACACGAGCACAGCACATTTGTGTATATCACAATTAGGTATATCTGGTAAATACATAAATATTTGGAACGACTTAGATGAAGAGATGGTGCAGGCGAAATACATTCATGTGTATAAAAGTAGACTAGATAAAGGTGGATATGGAGACAGGACAACACGAGCATTGCTTAATTCCTACAAAAAGGTAAATACAAATAGGTAAATACACACACACACACACACACACACACACACACACACACACACACACACACACACACACACACATACACACACACACACACACACACACCTTCTTTTATGCTGGATGTGAGTTAAGGGGCAGGGCAGGAATGTGATCATCTCCTGGTAAGATGCTTTATCTTGTTCCGTGAACTGGATGGCTCCATTCAATGCCAGCTGGGGACAAGGATGGAGAGAGAGAGAGAAAGAGAGGTGATGCATGTAAGGCTGCAGTGACTAGTCAGTGATCATCTCATTTATAAAAATGTTCAAATACAATAGACATCTGGGGGAAGCGGTAGCTCAGTCGGTAGGGAGGTGGCCTGCATTCCTACCGGACCCAGGTTCAAATCCCTGCTGGGGAAGGGAACAGTTTAAGAATTTGAATTTAATAAAAACAGACTTTACTGATCTACCAGAAGACCTGCCGACATGTTGCAAAAATACCCCCGCTAATACCAATACACCAGTCCTGTATGAGACAGCCCTAGCATGTATTCAATATGGACGGCGGGTGTTAACGCCGAAGTGGTGACGTGCAGAGGTATATGGTATGTAGGAGGACTACTGGGCCTTGGGAGCAGGCTGTGAAGCCTATGCCCAGAGTCAGACATATAAGAAAAAAAAAAAACATGACAGACCTCTTGGATGACTGGAGGTTTTTCTATAATTCAAAATACTACCTGGGGCACAGGGTGGTCTCCAATCCTAAAATGTTCTGGACTGCAGCAGCCTAGCCTTGGGGACCTATGCTCCAGATGGGGAAATATAAAACTGGCAGTTTGATTACATTTCTTACAGTATAAACAAAGACACATGCAGCCATATCCTCATAAATATCTTTCTCATTTGTAAGGAGCTAAGCATCCTCATCTCAATTATCATCACCAACATCATAACTGGACTGGGTGGGGAGTTGGACAAGGGGTGGAACAACAAAGTGTTAATCCACAATAAAATTGCAAAGGTAAAATGGTAACACCCAATCCCAGTTTTACCTCTTCTGAGGTGCTACGTTAGGAGGCTAGGCTACGGTTTTCTATTATATTTAAGGATAACTGAGCTTTGGTAACATTATATAATAGAAATATCTCTGGTTATACCTCAGGGATGAAGTCTATGACAGGCTGGAACATTCTGACCACCATACTCCCAGGTGCCAGTAAGAGGACACTTGGTCAAATATCCCAGTCTGGCTGGATACAAGTCCTGGTTGCTGGTAACCGATGGGAGAAGCTGGGAAGTGGCAAAAGGGAACAACAATATGAAACTGATTGTTAATGCTCTTATGTGCTGCCTCCTCAACAGGTTAGAATGTCCCAGACAGAGTAACCTTGCATAGTTTTGATCCCCAAGAGGTGACTGGAGGTTTTTTTATATGCCACCAGTACAAAAAAAGATGGCCATCTACCCTTAATTGTACTCCATAACCTAACCTAACTGAAGGCCCCAAAACCTCAAAGGTGGTTAAATGGGACTGACTGTTACTAATGTGTAGGAGAACTGACTGAAGATCAAGTTTAGTGTGTGTGACATGCTAAAGAATGTACGGCATGGGTTTGGCATCTTTTCATTTTTTTTTTCCCCTTTAACTTCATAGTCAATTGCCCAACTTCTTATCCAGCTGTTGTATGTGAAGTGAATGTAAAAAAAAAAAAAAAATGCTGATGGTTTGGCTTCTGAGATGAAACCAGGATTCCAAGGCTTGACCGATGTGTGAATGACTCTGTGGTTCATGTAATAGGGTATGCTGCAATTTTTACCACTTTGCATTCATTCATTCCATATTTCTGGATCCTATCTTACCCATTTTTAAGAGGGAAAGAGAGTGATGATGATGACCTCACTTTGAGCCTGCTTTCTCTTTCTCTGTTTCTGGACCCTGCCAAACCCCATCTTAAAGTGGGATGTTGTCATCATCATTATCACCATCATTGCAACCACCACTTTCCCAATACTGTATGATTTTTCTTTCTTTCTTTCTTTCTTGATCTTACCTCAGCTCATATTTTGGGTGGGGAGGTGGGGGGAAATCAGGGTAGTGATGAATTATAATGTATTTTCTAAATTCTGGGAGATCTGAATGTGCTGAAACTTGAAACGAGTGTCATGGAGAACCTTGTCAGCCTTAAGGGGGAATGCCTGGCTGGGCCACACTGGTGATTGTTCTGTAAAACATTCCTTCAAATCCTGTCCATTCTTACTTAACCCTTTACAGAAAAAAAGAGGAATTGTGGAGAAGCAATCTTACATACATAAAAATGATGCCATACTTCCTCTTACAGTAAGGAATCCCTATTCTGAAATTGGCCATGGCACAGCTGGTGCTTTTTACAGACTGGAAGCTAAAGCAAGTGTCAAATTAAACCAGCTAAATACTTCCCAACAGTTGCTGGAAGCTGTTGAGAAAAAATCAATTCAGAGATATGTACTGTAATGATTATGATCTCCAACATTTAAGTCTCAGACAGAACTCTGACTCTCAATTGTTGTCTGAATGTCCTGCTTAAATGTGATGATTATGTGACTGGTTATCAAGCCTGTTGCCACACTGTACTCTCATGGTATTAAATATGCAGTATTTATCATAAGTGGAGCTGCAGCTGCAGCTGGATTGATGTATCCCTGTCCTTAGTGAGTGTCTGTATTTGTTCAGCTGATGCTTCATCCTTGAGGGTGATGATGTACTCCCCTTGCAGGTTGGGTCGGACACTCAGCTGGAGGTCCGGATAATCCCTCTCCAGCTTGATGATGGCCAAGTATGCAGCTCTTTGGTCTTCAACAGCTCCCAGCTTGAACATGAACCTTCTTTTGGCTACATCATTCCTCTGGGAACCCAGATTTCTGCATGTGGACCTATTCACCACAGTCCATTCATCAATGTCTTGCTGCTCCCCTTGTTGCTGGTGCTGTTCCTCCTGCTGCTGCTGGAGCTGCCCCTCCTACTGCTGCTGGTGCTGCTGCTCCCTTTGCTGCTACTGCCGCTGCTCCTCCTGTTGCTGCTGGTGCCATGTTCATCAGGTGAATCAGTGTAAGGACATGAGAGCCGAAGGTGGTAGTGAACTTTGAAATCATCTAGAATGCAGATTTCAGAGACAGGTGAATGTGTTCCACCTTAGAAGTAAAACAGTCAAAGAATTGTTCATTGTCAGTAAAACTGGAGGATAAGTAAACAGCACATATATTTAGTCACAGAATGACTGAAGCCAGAGAGTAGAGAATTCATGATTCACGTTCAGAAACACGACAGCAAGATAGGTTGTTGTGTACATATACACAATAGCCACCTTTGGCACTGAAGTGAGTATAGAGAAAGTAGAGTACAAAGGGAAGGGTTTGCCATCAGTCTTCCTTATAATCCTTTTCTTAGTGTAGTCTTTAGTCGCTGTCCTGTAGGAGCTGCTTGTACGAGCTAACTGCATGGGCTCATGCAGTTAACCTCTTTTCATAATTGTTCTTGTAATCTGCACACCTTAAGCTTGTACACTACCCAGTAACACACTGTCTGAATACACGTTGCTTCTTAACAATGATTCGTACTATAATTCTGTCTCGTGTTAAATACAGAATCATTATGCGTTAACGGTCAGCCCTTCAAATGACCCAGTAACCGTTTGTTTTCGGGAAGGATGTCTTTAAATTCTGTTGTCATCTCCCTATGATTTTGTTCAGTTTTTGATAAACTTTCTGTACAGGGAGGGATAAATAAGGCCTTGGTAGTCCCCTTCAGTATGAGGGACTAAACAGAATCTGTGTAGCAGCCAGATTACGTTTAAAAAAGCACGTCACCCAGGCACATCTTCCCGTTGGTTAAGGAGGCTCTCTAGCTATTTATTTTTGGATATGGCTGATTAATGTCCTTTTCTTGTTATAAGTGCAGAGCACGGCTATATTTTAATGATTTAACACGGGGATGGATAATAAGGTACAATGTCAAAATTAATCGCTAAGGAAAGTGTTAGGGAGATCCCATATGCGACGAGAACACGGGTTCCCAGATTCAGGAGGTCAAAGAAGGTTCTGTCTGAGGGCGGTATTGTGGTGAGGTTAGGAAGCTCGCTAACACCTCTTTCCTTACTGGTTTATTTCTGATTCAGCTCCCTTGCTATATTCTGGCTAAGTTGGCTTGTTATTTGTGCAATCAGTGGCGATATTAAAAATGGGTTAGAAGTAAAAGAGAGGATATTAAAGAGTAGTAAAGTAGTTATTGTTATGCTGGGTGTTTTTAGTCCGACCTCCCATCCTAAAAACGCCCGCGACTGAGCGGGGTCCTCTTTCTAGACCGGAAGTAAAGACCTCACAAAGGAACAGGGCATAAAAACTCGGCAGTATACCTTAGCATGTTTATTGTCTTAATTCGAACTCCTTACAATACAAGAACAAAGATATACTGAATATGGAATGGACAAGGTGACAGAGTTGTTATTATTGGTATAATGTGTCTGCAAGCACAGTAATGATGTTGGGGGCAATATACAACTTCATTAATATACATAGATATGACAGGTCACCAGGGCACAATGTAGGTGTTAGAGTTAAGGCACAATTTTCATTTAGTACATCGTCAGGATACACTATATATAGATGAAGTGAAGTGCCAGATTAATCAGTATTACTATACATATCACATAGGCGCAATGTCTGTACCCGACTCGCGGCACGTGGGAATGTCACTTAGCTGCTGCGACACTGTTTACTGGTCCTGTCTTTATTGACTGGTCTTAGTTAGTCTCGGGCTGCCACTGATACATTTTCCTGGTTCCATAAGGCTTGGGTATTGACACAGTACCTTGGGTCAACAAGGATAGGAATCTGGGTATGTCACTTTCGTCTCGCTATTCATATTCACTGACCATTAGTCTCTGTCTTTATGTTCATGTTCACTGACTCTCAATTTCTAGTATATTGTTTCTGCTTTACTGGTCACATTCACCACTGTCACATTTACTAAGTCTTTGACATGACTCGAGAGGTGGAAGATGTCGTCACTGGACTGCTTATTCCTGGGGTTAGCAGAGGTGGCACCCGGGTGTGGGAGGGGGCCCCTCGGGAGAGCTCTTCTGTAGGAGGCAATGAACAGCTCTCGGGGGCGTCACTGCCAGGGCATGTTTCGTAGCTGGGGTGCAGGGAGGCCCTTCCGTCTGGGGGCCTCGACCTGATAGGTGGCCCTTGGGACTGGGGCCAAACAGCTTCAGGAGTTGGGCCTGCCGCCTCTTACTCCAGGCGGAGGGCCGATGGGGAGTGGGGCCTGAGCGGTTCCACCTTGGGGTCTGCAGGCCGGCCCTGAGAGGCCTGGTGCTGCGGTCGCCTACAGAGTGGGGTGCCGTCAGGAGCGGGCTCCGGCACCTCTTCAACAGGGCGTCCGTCAGGGCCTGGCGTCGTCCAGGGACCGGCTGCAGGGCAGGAACAGGACCTCGCCACCGCTCCTGGAATGGCAGCACCTCCAGGGAACCACACCTGGAGGAAGAGAGAAAAGGGCGTCCCACGCAGCCGAGAGGTAGTGAGCCTTCCGTGCAAGGGGCCTTCCCCTCCGGGAGAACCCTAAAGACTGCAGACGAAGGGCGTACAGTGGCCTGCCCTTCCCCGACACATACAGTGGCCGTTGTTGTGGTTCCACAGTCTCTAAGGTCAGCAACAGAGGACATACGGTGGCCGTTCCTTCCGTGGTACGTACGGTGGCCGTTACCATGGTGCTGCTCCCGAAGAAAGAAGAGGCAGGTGAGGGATGTATGGTGGCCGTTCCCTCCCTGACACGTATGGTGGCTGTTGTCGCGGCTCTGCCTGCCCAACGGGAAGTAGCTGAGGGGTGTACGGTGGCTGCTTCCTGCCTGGTACGTATGGTGGCCATTACCGCGGAGCTACTCCCGTAGGAGGAGGAGGAGGTGGATGAGGGACGTACAGTGGCCGTTCCCTCCCCGACACGTATGGTGGCTGTTGTCGCGGTTCCACTCCTCCTGCCTTTGCCTGTCAGTGTGTACTCAATAGCTAGCACACGGAGGCGGTCTCCAGATGTGGCTGTAGCTGAGGGGCAAACGGTAGCCGCTCCCTCCCCGGTATGTATGGTGGCCGTTACTGCAGAGCTGCAGGGGGAAGCAACTGAGGGGCGTATGTTGGCCGCTCCCTCCCCAGTACGTACGGTGGCTGTTACCACGGTGTTGCTAGGGACTGTATCTGGAGCAGTCCCACCCCGATCCTGGTGAGGGCTGCTCCGTCCATGATGTCATGTCTCATTCCTGCGATGTCGCAGTTGGGTAGGTTAAGGAGAAGAGGGACTCAAGGTAGTGGCGCCCTGGCGCCCGCCTTCCTCTGGGCCAGTCCCGCACTCATCTGGGCCGCCATGGTGTTCTCCTGGGGTTGGGGGTGGCGGGGTGGAGGGTCCAGCGGCGGATGCGTGTATTTTAGATATACATAGCGATTATCGGTTAGGTAGGGCGGACCCAGTGCTTAGGTGGGGTAGACCCAATGGTTGGGTGGGTAGACCAGTGGTTAGGCGAAGTAAATAAAGACTAACCAGTCAGGTGTGGTAGAAAGACTGCAGTGCGGTGTGGTGTGGTGTGGCTATATGAACTGACAAGTATTGGCTGAGTAGCGTGAGGAGGAGGAGGAGGAGGATAAAAGAGGGGAGGACGATGATGTAAAGAAGATGGAAGGAGAAGAAATGAGATGATCAAGAGGAGGAGGAAGAGGAAGAAGAGCGAGGGCAGTAGGAGGAGGAGGAGGAAGAGGAGGAGGAAGACGGGGAGGAGGGGGAAGAGGAGGACTGGGGTGAAGACTGAATTGAAAAGGATATGCATGAAGATTGAGATGTGGCGGAGAGAGATGAAGGGTAGAATGATTATGATGATGATGATGTTTCAGTGCACGATTTGAGAGGGCTGGGTTGAGGTGGCTTTTGTGTTCATGAGAGGGAAGAAGCGTAGCAGGATGAGGTGGGGGACGGTGGGCACACCGGTGCTATCTTAATGCCCTTCCCCGCCCAGGTGGCCCAATCCTCCATATCGTTCATCTTGCGTTTGGTTGGCGTCCTGGGTTGGGAGTGGGCTGGAAGCAGTCGTGTAATGGCGTCAGACAAGGCATGCATAGTTGGCCGAATGGCACACGAAGGATGAGTCATATCAGCTATAATTCTGTTGAGGTCATTTGGCAAAGCGTCTTGACGGGGTTGCCACTCTTGCAGTTTTGGAAATGTGTGGCCCATATCAACACTTAGGGACCAAGTATCACTCTGCTTATGGGTGACCCCATGCAGGAACAGTTCCGGGGCGTAGTGCTTGTACACCTGATATTACTCGGCGGTGCCAGTAGGAAAAGCGTAGTTTACACCAGCCATGCTGGAGAGCCCAAAGTCTATTATGGAGACATTTAGTTTTCCTTCGTCCATGTCGATCAGAATGTTGTCGCTCTTTATGTCGTTATGGATCCATCCGACCCTATGTACTGCCTGTAAACCATCACACACTTCCTTATAAATTTTGACCCACTCCTCAAAACCGAGTCGCCTGTCATGAAGAGTATTCCACAGGGTGAGTCCTGTACATAGATTCATGACTATCAGTGGGCTGTCGTTGGCCACTGCTATAAGACGCGGAGCTCCCCCTGCACCATTCAGTTCCTCTAGAAACGCAGCCTCTCTCAGGTACTGTTTCGCCGCTTCATCAAATCGTTTCCAGCCAGTATATTTATCCACATAGATATTTGCCTCTTTAACACAGCAACGCAGAACCGTGTTTGTATTAATATCTTAAACAATTTTTACCCTCCCAAAGACACCTGCTCCTAGTGTCCGACCCACGGATTCAATGTTGCCATGAATTACATCAACAGAAAATATTTTCTTATCCAAATCGTGCGCTATTGCATGTACACTAACAACGATTACTGTCAGCCAAAAACTGCAATTAATGTTAGGTGTACGTTCACAATAATAAAAGCACAACTAAATTGCAAGAACAATACTGATATAAACCAAGAAACGTGAACTATCAGTAGAGTTGGCGCTAGGACATCTTACTCTCACGATAACGAAAGCAGTACGAATGCTTCAATAATGTCAGGGTCAGTATATAACTAAGCATTTACCGCCCGGGGAAACTGTTGTACATATTTTGATTGAAATATTTATTTCATAAAATAGATACGATTTTACCGGAGTATAAAGAAAAAACTAAACGTCTATTCTGGGTCTGTTTCTTGACAGAATGTATTATACTATTATGTGGTATTTTTTTTGTTAATAGTGCTCCATGTTAGGATCTATTACCATCACACCTTAATTATCGTACAAATAATTGTTTAGCGTCACTGTCCTAGTAATGCACATACATGTTATAAATCCTTAAGGTACGACCTCACTTTCCGGGTAAGTAGTTTATATCTCATACGTAATTTTAAGAGTGAGTTTGTCTCTTTCATATAAATTGTTTTATCTGAATTTTTTTTGTACTGTTATAGGGCAATGGACCATAGAGAACGTCACCCGTAGCAAAGTTATGTTTTAAAGAGGAAGATGTCACCCACATAGAGGATGATGTCATCCATAGCAAAATTGCTTTTTAAAGAGGAAGGTGTTACTCATTGCAAATTACTTGATAGACTTAACAGTAAATTCCACGGGATTCACTACTGATCTATATACAGTAGATCCTATTGCCTGTCTCCATGTCTGTATCAAATATAAATTTGTTGTATGTTTCCTTAAAAACATTTACCGAAGTAGCAGTCACAACATTTTCAGGTACTGTAGCTTGTTCCAGTCATCCACAACCTTGTGCATGAAAGTGTCTTTTGTATTTTGTTACGTCTTCTTTTAGGAATCTTTTGAGTGATCTCTAAGGCTTGCGCTTGTAGCTTGAAACTTGGTATTTGAGTCCCGTTTTTCAAGTCCTGCCATGATTTTAAATACTTCAATCATATCGTCTGTCTTTTAGCTTTGAGCTTTGATAGATTAAACTTCTTAGTCTTTCTTCATACTCAAAATTTTCTACATTTGGAAGGAGACATTTTGCTCTCCTGTGCACTTTTCTACTATATTATTTATGTTTTTTCTCAGTTTGGGGGACCATGCTTGTACGGCAGACCCTGGATGTGAGTGCATGTAGGTCTTGTAAATAGCACTGAATACTTCTTCTGTTCAATTCTTGATGTTCTTTTTAATATACCAAGAATGTTCTACGCTTTCAACATAATCCTATCTGTGTGGACATCAGACTTTAAGTCATCACTATATATTACTCCCACATCCTTTTATTGTGTAACCTGTGTCAGGATATGTCCCCCAATATTATAGTTACAAATTGGATTGATTCTTCCCACATGCATGATCTTGCGTTTTGATTCACTGACTTTCAGCAGCCAGTTATTTGGCCAAACCATCATCTCATCTACACCTTCATGCAATAAATGTTTTTATGTCACTGTTCCTACAGTGTTGTATATTTTTGTGTCATCTGCAGAAATTTTGCATTTGGAGCTAAGATTCTTTCGGAGGTCATTTATAAATAGTAGGAACTGTAATGGCCCCAACACTGAACCTTGTGGGACTCCATTGGTGACCTCTGTCAGGTCAGACCAAAAATTAAAAAATTAAAATAAAATACACGTAGTAGGAGCATTGACGACAAATGTTATAAATATTCCTTTGTTGTTTTTGAATTTTACATAAAACGCAAGGTCAATGAAATATTTTTGTTCATTTTATGTAGCCGTACCTTAAGCGATAAAAAATGGTTTCGAGTGGTTTTTACGACTGAAAAAATAAAAAACAGTTTTAGGAGGATTTAGAGACAGTAGAGTTGTCAATCTACCGTAGTCATGTTTTGGGTGAAAACGCTAAATATTCATCTTCGAAAATCTTAAATCTAAATTTGTTGAGAAACACTTACAACTGTTTTTGAAAATAAGAATATATTTAAGAGGATGAAAAAGTCGACGTAGGAAAATAAAAACCTATTGCTATATGGAGAAGTGAACTTGCATAGAAGTGGAAATTGATGACCATGTGAAATGAGCTGCCATTTGACGTGTTTACAGCACAATAAGATTCGTCGCCAAAACAAGTGAACCGATTTGACAGAAGTGATTTTATTTTTTTCATTACAAGGCCTTTAAAATGGCATCCTGTGCCACGATTTAAGTAAAAAAATAGGAATATATGCAAATTATATTCGGTGTCATGCATGATAGATCTTGAGCCATCAAATTCGAAATATTTATCGATTTCATGCCTCAGTATTCAAATTTAATATTCATTTTATCAAAATCGTTTTTATCTGCTTGTCGAAACCTGAATTTTATTATTATTATTATTATTATTATTATTATTATTATTTTTTGAGTCTGACTAAGTTTAACCACGTAAATATGTCTTATGGTCTAACACGACCCTATGTAATGTGCGTAATATTTTATTGAAAGTTAAAAAGCTGAAGATGCCTTGGTCATAGGGATATAAAAAATATCCCTTCTAACTCAACATTTGTTGCGCTTTTAGACGAGACCCTTATGAAACAAAGCTTAATGTGAGATTTGCAAATCAAATGCCAGCTCATTTCACTCATTTGGCGAAGTTGTATATTTATCGTTTTCGGCATAAAGGACGCGATTTTTAGCATAAGTTCAGCAGAATACTTGTGTGTTACTCAATCAGTTGCTTTCATCTGCGACGAGAGCACTTTTCACGTTGTTATCCTTGATGTCACAGCTACGTTAAATTAGAAAGAACAAAAATAATTTAGCTTGTATGCTAAAGCAAAAATTGACTCCCAAGCGAAGTTTATAACCGATGATCACAGATACGGCATACTGCATTTTTTTTTTTTTGTCATACATGAGAAACATCATGATTTCTGCTTGCAAACAGAATATTTATCGGAATACTCATTATTAATTTACTGTCTAAACCGCCTTAAGTGAAGACTCGGAGTTCTTTACCAAGGGATGTATTTTCCAAAACGACCCTGTATAATGTGCATTTTTTTTTTCCATTTAATCGAGACTGCAGATGCCATATAAAAACCAAACTCGTATAGTTTAAAGTAAGATACTTTCCTTTGTCACTTCTTCCGACGACACACAGAACGAAATTCATTTCGCAATCGCCACTTCAAAGTCCAGCCAATTTCACTTGTTTTAATCAATATAGGCTTCATGAACTTTCCTTATACCACGATTTTTCTATTTCTTCTGAAATATTTCTTGAATTTTAGTAACAATCTGTTGTATTTCCGGAAAAATTTAGAGCACGATTGACGAAGTTTCCTATTTATCGACTTCAATCTAAACGACATGAATTAGCACAACTGCCCAGTATAATTGTTTTGAATTGCTCTTAGAGCAGTTATTTTCAAATCGAAACGAGTTCCCTTTGCCACTATTTCCTTGAAGTGACCACTATGAGAAATGAACAAATAAAAAGTCGTTTAAGAAATCGGGAGAGCTAAAGTAAAACTCAAAACATATCAAAGACTACATAATTATATAGTCGTTAACGAAAATGGTCCCTGAACCTGCAGTTTTTGTCATGGATGAGAATCTACTGAACGACCTACAATATATTAAATATTGATCAGGTTCGTATCTCGATAGTTTGTCGAATTTATGTTTTCTTTTCAAAACCAACTCAGTTCTTTTTGTGCAGTTTCTCGCTGATCTGATTGTACCAATGGAAATACTTTTGATCTAACCTAACCCTGAATAATATTGATTATTTTCAGGCAATAGTTAAATAGATAGAAAATAAATCAATCTTCATTTTCTTCACTGTTCTCGACGAAGCCTATATAAACCTATATTTATTGCGCAATTTTCGTTTTAGCTTTCATTGGAGTTGGGAAATGCAAATATCAAAAAGAGAAATCTAAGGACAGAATATATTTTTATATTTCAAAAGGCCCAAGATGTTACTTTTAAAAGTATAATCTTGAGCCTCTTGACTGTATTGAAAGAAAAAGGAATTTTTGAACATTATATACATTCAACTTACAGAGTATGACATATTTCCGTTTGTATAATCACTCTGATCCGCACGTGGTTTTGACACAAATGAATACGATAAAGATATTTTCCATTACTGAGATACGAAACTGATAAAAATAAAGGAAATGGGTCGCAAGGCCCTTAGATTTCTCAGACATGACAAAATAATAGAAAAAAAAAAAAGGGCACCTATTACGAGCACTGTCATGAACTGTTATAAATGTTACCTAAGGATTTTTTTTTTTTTACTTTAGCACGGACTCTGATTTTTTTTTTTTTTCCTCACTGCATCTGTCACTTCAAGGATTAAAAAAATAGTGACGAAGATTAACCCATTACGACTGAAAATAACAGTTAAGAGTAATTCAAAAGCACTCCACTGGATGAATAAAAAAAAAAAAAAGCGTCCTTCAGAGCGAAAACGGTTAATACGCATGTTCGTCAAAAGAGATCTAATTTTATCGGGAAAGTCTATCAGTTGTTGTTGTAAGTCAGGAAACATTTCAGGGATAAAAAAAAAAAAAAAGCGACCTATAAAGAAATAAACCTGGCTGATATAAGGAAACGTTAGGTAGCTTATACAATGATACCGATTCAAGAATGAATTGCACAATTAATATCGTTTTATAAGAGTATTCGAAAAAAAAGTAAAAAATGTGCGGTTAGATTGGATTATGCTTTTGTCTGCAAGATAGGGCTTGTTTAAAATGAAACAAAGAATTAATTTTACATATTATAAAGTCGTGATTGACCATTTGGCGTATTTCCGTAAGAAAACTCACTGCTAGCTACGTTAACTTGCATGAAAACACATCATGTGGATTTGACTGTCAAATAATATGAGTTCTTCAGAGTAAAAATATAATTCCAATAGTGAGGTAGGAAACTGATAAATACAGGATATGTGATTGCTAAAGAACTTAGATTTCTCGTGCAACAGACCTAAAATATTAGGGCGTGCAGGAATATATTCATGAAAGTATGAATCTTTTGACTTTACATTAGCAAGCCCCGTATATTGTTTTTTTTTTTTTTTCATTCAACGAAACAGTCATTTCAGTGATAAAAAGGAAAAAAATCTGGACTCATGATTGAACAAAGCCGTTTTAATTTTAGTTCAAAACCATTCAACTAAATTCATGGTTAAGAATGGGTTTTCAGCCCGAAAGTAATATATATATAAGGTCGGCAAATTACACGTCACGAAAAAGTCCGGCAGAAAAAAAAAGACGCTGCTATAAGGACACGTAAAGTAGCACAGCCAAAAGACAGTGATTCAAACGTGAAACGAGCTGGCATTGAGATGGAAGTAAGACATTAAATTTCGACTGGTAAGTGTGTCGTCAAAATACTGAGAAAGTATAGTTAAGGTAGTTCTCTCTCTCTCTCTCTCTCTCCTAAGATTTCTTGTCATTGTAAATGGGGAAAAAAAAAAAAAAAGCTGGCTTGAGCATGGGACAATCTATTATACATGTCTCAGTGCGATTGTTAACAGTTTTTCCTTGAAAAACAGATACTTTTCTGTGACTTTTTTTCCCCTTCAATGAAGTCGTCGCTTAATGGATAAAAAAACTTCGCTAAGTTTGAACACGTTACGATTGAAAGCAACCACTTTAGGTGAAATTCGAAACAACTCATATGTATTGATGCTAAAAACCGCGTATGTTTGGGTGAAAACGTAAATATGCAGTTTTGGGAAATGAACTATATTGTTTGGAAACCATTCAAAATTCTCTGATATTCGGATAAAATTTTAGAGGATGAAAAAATTAACAGCAGACGTTGCATGTGAGAATAAATCCACCCACAAGAGAAATAAACTGACATTAAACATGTTCACTAGTAATTGTCTCGTTTCATTATAGTTTTCTTGAAAGATGTCTTCTTCAACAATATTTCAGTGCACACTATGATAACGTAAAAAAAAAAATTGACCTATAATAATGATCTGAAAAAATAAAATCAGTAATACTATGATATGATATTTAGTAAACAATTTTTTTTCCACTATTTGATACATTTGTGGTGGATTGCAGATTCGAAACAAAAAATTAAAATAAAATACACGTAGTAGGAGCATTGACGACAAATGTTATAAATATTCCTTTATTGTTTTTTAGTTTTACATACAAGGCAAGGTGAATGAAATATTTTTGTTCATTTTATGAATCCGTACTTGAACGATAAAAAATGGCTTCGAGTGGTGTTTACGACTGAAAAAATAAAAAAATGTTTTAGGAGGATTTAGAGACAGTAAAGTTGTCAATCAACCGGAGTCATGTTTTGGGTGAAAACGCTAAATATTCATCTTCGAAAATCTTAAATCTAAATTTGTTGAGGAACACTTACAAATGTTTATGAAAATCAGAAAATATTTGAGGAAAAAAGTCGACGTAGGAAAATAAAAACCTATTGCTATATGGAGAAGTGAACTTGCATAGAAGTGGAAATTGATGACTATGTGAAATGAGCTGCCATTTGACGTGTTTACAGCACAAAAAAATTCGTCGCCAAAACAAGTGAATCGACTTAAGACAGAAGTGATTTTATTTTTTTCATTACAAGGCCTTTAAAAGGGCATCCTGTGCCACTATTTAAGTAAAAAAATAGGAATATATACAAATTACATTCGGTGTCATGCATGATAGATCTTGAGCCATCAAATTAGAAATATTTATCGATTTCATGCCTCAGTATTTAAATTTAATATTCATTTTATCAAAACCGTTTTTATCTGCTTCTCGAAACCCCAGTATTATTATTCTTTTTTTTTAAGACTGGCTAAGTTTAACCACGGAAATATGTCATGGTCTAATACGACCCTATATAATGTGCGTAATATTTTTTTGGAAGTTAAGCTAAAGATGCCTTGGTCATAGGGATATAAAAAATATCCATTCTAACTCAACATTTGTTGCGTTTTTAGACGAGACCCTTATGAAACAAAGCTTAATGTGAGATTTGCAAATCAAATGCCAGCTCATTTCACTCATTTGGCGAAGTTGTACATTTATCGTTTTCGGCATAAAGGACGCGATTTTTAGCATAAGTTCAGCAGAATACTTGTGTGTTACTCAATCAGTTGCTTTCATCTGCGACGAGAGTTCTTTTCACGTTGTTATCCTTGATGTCACAGCTACGTTAAATTAGAAAGAACAAAAATAATTTAGCTTGTATGCTAAAGCAAAAATTGACTCCCAAGCGAAGTTTATAACCGATGATCACAGATACGGCATACTGCATTTTTTTTTTTTTTGTCATACATGAGAAACATCATGATTTCTGCTTGCAAACAGAATATTTATCGGAATACTCATTATTAATTTACTGTCTAAACCGCCTTAAGTGAAGACTCGGAGTTCTTTACCAAGGGATTTATTTTCCAAAACGACCCTGTATAATGTGCATTTTTTTTTTTCTCATTTAATCGAGACTGCAGATGCCATAGAAAAACCAAACTCTTATAGTTTAAAGTAAGATACTTTCCTTTGTCTCTTCTTCCGACGACACATAGAACGAAATTCATTTCGCAATCGCCACTTCAAAGTCCAGCCAATTTCAATTTTTTTTTAATCAATATAGGCTTCATAAACTTTCCTTATACTACGATTTTTCTATTTCTTCTGAAACATTTCTTGAATTTTAGTAACAATCTGTTGTATTTCCGGAAAAATTTAGAGGACGATTGACGAAGTTTCCTATTTATTGACTTCAATCTAAACATGAATTAGCACAACTGCCCCGTATAATTGTTTTGAATTGCTCTTAGAGCAGTTATTTTCAAATCGAAACGAGTTCCCTTTGCCACTATTTCCTTGAAGTGACCACTATGAGAAATGAACAAATAAAAAGTCGTTTAAGAAATCGGGAGAGCTAAAGTAAAACTCAAAACATATCAAAGACTACATAATTATATAGTCGTTAACGAAAATGGTCCCTGAACCTGCAGTTTTTGTCATGGATGAGAATCTACTGAACGACCTACAATATATTAAATATTGATCAGGTTCGTATCTCGATAGTTTGTCGAATTTATGTTTTCTTTTCAAAACCAACTCATTTCTTTTTGTGCAGTTTCTCGCTGATCTGATTGTACCAATGGAAATCCTTTACTCTAACCTAACCCCGAATAATATTGATTATTTTCAGGCAATAGTTATATAGATAGAAAATAAATCAATCTTCATTTTTTTTCACTGCTCTCGACGAAGCCCATATAAACCTATATTTATTGCGCATTTTCCGTTTTAGCTTTCATTGAAGTTGGGAAATGCAAGAGAAATATCAAAAAGAGAAATCTAAGGACAGAATATAATTTTATATTTCAAAAGGCTTAAGATGTTACTTATATTGAAAGAAAAAGGAATTTTTGAACATTATATACATTCAACTTACAAAGTATGCCATATTTCCGTTTGTATAATCACTGTGATCCGCACGTGGTTTAGACACAAATGAATATGATAAAGATATCTTCCATTACTGAGATACGAAACTGATAAAAATACAGGAAATGGGTCGCAAGTCCCTTAGTTTTCTCAGGCATGACAAATAGAAAAAAAAAAAAAGGCACCTATATCGAGCACTGTCATGAACTGTTATAAATGTCACGATTTTTTTTTTTTTTACATTAGCACTGACTCTAAAAGTTTTTTTTTTTTTTTTCACAATGCATCTGTCACTTCAAGGATTAAAAAAATACTGAAGAATATTAACCCGTTACGACTGAAAATAACAGCTAAAGAGTAATTCAAAAGCACTGCACTGGATTAATGCTAAAAAAAAGCGACCTTCAGAGCGAAAACGATTAATACGCATGTTCGTCAAATGACATCAAATTTTATCGGGAAACACTATCAGTTGTTGTAAGTCAGGAAACATTTCAGGGATAAAAAAAAAAAAAAAAGAAAGCGACCTATAAAGAAATAAACCTTGCTGATATGAGGGAAAGTTAGGTAGCTTATAGAATGATAACGATTCAGGAATGAATTGCACAATAAATATCGTTTTATAAGAGTATTCGAAAAAAAGTAAAAAGTGTGCGGTTAGATTGGATTATAATTTTGTCTGCAAGATAGGGCTTGTTTAAAGTGAAACAAAGAATTAATTTTACATATTATAAAGTCGTGATTGACCATTCGGCGTATTTTCGTAAGAAAACTCACTGATAGCTACTTTAACATGCATGAAACCACATTATGTGGATTAGACTGTCAAATAATATGAGTTCTTCAGAGTAAAAATATAATTCCAAGAGTGAGGTAGGAAACTGATAAATACAGGAAATGTGATTGCTAAAGAACTTAGATTTCTGGTGCATTAGACATAAAATATTAGGGCGTGCAGGAATATATTCATGAAAGTATGAATCTTTTGACTTTTACATTAGCAAGACCCGTATCTTCAGTTTTTGTTTTTTTGTTTTTTTCATTCAACGTAAGTCATTTCAGTGATAAAAAGGAAAAAAATCTGGACTCATGATTGAACAAAGCCGTTTTAATTTTAGTTTAAAAAAATTCAACTAAATTCATGGTTAAGAATGGGTTTTCAGCCCGAAAGTAATATATATATAAGGTCGGCAAATTACACGTCACGAAAAAGTCTGGCAAAAAAAAAAAAGACGCTGCTATAAGGACACGTAAAGTAGCACAGCCAAAAGACAGTGATTCAAACGTGAAACGAGCTGGCATTGAGATGGAAGTAAGACATTAAATTTCGACTGGTAAGTGTGTCGTCAAAATACTGAGAAAGTATAGTTAAGGTAGTTCTCTCTCTCTCTCTCTCTCTCTCTCTCTCTCTCTCTCTCTCTCCTAAGATTTCTTGTCATTGTAAAAGGGGAAAAAAAAAAAATAGCTGGCTAGAGCATGGGACAATCTATTATACATGTCTCAGTGCGATTGTTAACAGTTTTTCCTTGAAAAACAGATACTTTTCTGTGACTTTTTTTTCCCTTCAATGAAGTCGTCACTTAATGGATAAAAAAAGTTCGCTAAGTTTGAACACGTTACGATTGAAAGCAACCACTTTAGGTGAAATTCGAAACAACTCACATGTATTGATGCTAAAAACCGCGTATGTTTGGGTGAAAACATAAATATGCAGTTTTGGGAAATGAGCTCTATATTGTTTGGAAACCATTCAAAATTCTCTGTTATTCGGAAAAAATTTTAGAGGATGAAAAAATTAACAGCAGACGTTGCATGTGAGAATAAATCCACCCACAAGAGAAATAAACTATTAAACATGTTCACTAGTAATTGTCTCGTTACATTATAGTTTTCTGGAAAGATGCCCTTTTCAACAATATTTCAGTGCACACTATGATAACGTAAAAAAAATAAAAAAAAAATTGACAATCGGAAAATAATGGAAAAAAGAAATCAGTAATACTATATGATATATAGGAAACAATTTTTTTTCTACTATATGCTACATTTGTGGTGGATTGCAGATTCGAAACCAAAAATTAAAATAAAATACACGTAGTAGGAGCATTGACGACAAATGTTATAAATATTCCTTTGTTGTTTTTTAATTTTACGTACGACGCAAGGTCAATGAAATATTTTTGTTCATTTTATGTATCCGTACTTTAAGCGATAAAAAATGACTTCGAGTGGTTTTTAAGACTGAAAAAAAAAAAAAATGTTAGGAGGATTTAGAGACAGTAGAGTTGTCAATCAACCGTAGTCATGTTTTGGTGAAAACGCTAAATATTCATCTTCGAAAATCTTAAATCTAAATTTATGAAATTCTGAAAATATTTAAGAGGATGAAAAAAGTCGACGTAGGAAAATAAAAACCTATTGCTATATGGAGAAGTGAACTTGCATAGAAGTGGAAATTGATGACCATGTGAAATGAGCTGCCATTTGACGTGTTTACAGCACAATAAAATTCGTCGCCAAAACAAGTGAACCGAATTAAGACAAGTGATTTTATTTTTTTCATTACAAGGCCTTTAAAATGGCATCCTGTGCCACGATTTAAGTAAAAAAATAGGAATTATATTCGGTGTCATGCATGATAGATCTTCAGCCATCAAATTCGAAATATTTATCGATTTCATGCCTCAGTATTCAAATTTAATATTCATTTTATCAAAACCGTTTTTATCTGCTTGTCGAAACCTGAATTCTATTATTTTTTTTTTTAGACAGTTTAACCACGTAAATATGTCTTATGGTCTAACACGACCCTATGTAATGTGCGTAATATTTTATTGAAAGTTAAGAAGCTGAAGATGGATTGGTCATAGGGATATAAAAAAATATCCCTTCTAACTCAACATTTGTTGCGCTTTTAGACGAGGCCCTTATGAAACAAAGCTTAATGTGAAATTTGTAAATCAAATGCCAGCTCATTTCACTCATTTGGCGAAGTTGTATATTTATTGTTTTCGGCATAAAGGACGCGATTTTTAGCATAAGTTCAACAGAATACTTGTGTTACTCAATCAGTTGCTTTCATCTGCGACGAGAGTCCATTTTTCACATTGTTATCATTGATGTGACAGCTACGTCAAATGAGAAAGAAAAAAACTAATTTAGAGAGCTTGTATGCTAAAGCAAAAATTGACTCCGAAGCAAAGTTTATAACCGATCATACGGCATACTGCATTTATTTTTTTTGTCATACATGAGAAACATCATGATTTCAGCTTCCAAACAAAATATTTATCGGAATACTCATTATTAATTTACTGTCTAAACCGCCTTAAGTGAAGACTCGGAGTTCTTTACCAAGGGATGTGTTTTCCAAAACTACCCTGTATAATGTGCATTTTTTTTTTCATTTAATCGAGACTGCAGATGCCACATAAAAACCAAACTCGTATAGTTTAAAGTAAGATACTTTCCCTTGTCTCTTATTCCGACGACATAGAACGAAATTCATTTCGCAATCGCCACTTCAAAGTCCAGCCAATTTCACTTTTTTTTTAATCAGTATAGTCTTCATGAACTATTATTATACCACGATTTTTCTTTCTTCTGAAATATTTCTTGAATTTTAGTAACAATCTGATGTATTTCCCGAAATATTTAGAGCACGATTGACGAAGTTTCTTATTTATCGACTTCAATCTAAACGACCTGAATTAGCACAACTTCCCAGTATAAAATTTTTGAATTGCTCTTAGAGCAGTTATTTTCAATCAAAACGAGTTCCCTTTGCCACTATTTCCTTGAAGTGACCACTATGAGAAATGAACAAATAAAAAGTTTAAGAAATCGGGAGAGCTAAAGTAATATTCAAAACATCAAAGACTACATAATTATGTAGTCGTTAACGAAAATGGTCCCTGAAGCTGCAGTTTTTGTCATGGATGAGAATCTACTGAACGACCTACGATATATTAAATATTGATCAGGTTCGTATCTCGATACTTTGTCGAATTTATGTTTTCTTTTCAAAACCAACTCAGTTCTATTTGTGCAATTTCTCGCTGATCTGGATGTACCAATGGAAATACTTTTGATCTAACCTAACCCCGAATAATATTGATTATTATAAAGCAATAGTTATATAGATAGAAAATAAATTAAACCTCATTTTTTTCACTGTTCTCGACGAAGCCTATATAAATCTATATTTATTGCGCAATTTCCGTTTTAGCTTTCATTGGAGTTTGGAAATGCAAATATCAAAAAGAGAAATTTAAGGACAGAACATATTTTTATATTTCAAAAGGCCCAAGATGTTACTTTTAAAAGTATAATCTTGAGCCTCTTGACTGTATTGAAAGAAAAAGGATTTTTTGAAAATTATATACATTCAACTTACAGAGTATGACATATTTCCGTTTGTATAATCACTCTGATCCGCACGTGGTTTTGACACAAATGAATACGATAAAGATATCTTCCATTACTGAGATACGAAACTAATAAAAGTACAGGAAATGGGTCGCGAGGCCCTTAGATCTCTCAAGCATGAAAAATTATGAGAGAAAAAAAAAAGGCATCTATGACGAGCACTGTCATGAACTGTTATAAATCACCATTTTTTTTTTTTTTTACTTTAGCACAGACTTTGAAAGGCTTTTTTTTTTCTTCACTGCATCTGTCACTTCAAGGATTAAAATAATAGTGACGAAGATCAACCCGTTACGACTGAAAATAACAGCTAAAGAGTAATTCAAAAGCACTCCACTGGATTAATAAAAAAAAAAAAAAAAGCGTCCTTCAGAGCGAAAACGGTTAATACGCATGTTCGTCAAAAGAGATCTAATTTTATCGGGAGAGTCTATCAGTTGTTGCTGTAATTCAGGAAACATTTCAGGGATAAAAAAAAAAAAAAAAGCGACCTATAAAGAAATAAACCTGGCTGATATAAGGAAACGTTAGGTAGCTTATACAAAGATACCGATACAATAATGAATTGCACAATTAATATCGTTTTATAATATTCGAAAAAAAAGTAAAAAATGTGCGGTTAGATTGGATTATGCTTTTGTCTGCAAGATAGGGCTTGTTTAAAATGAAACAAAGAATTAATTTTACATATTATAAAGTCGTGATTGACCATTTGGCTTATTTCCGTAAGAAAACTCACTGCTAGCTACGTTAACTTGCATGAAAACACATCATGTGGATTTGACTGTCAAATAATATGAGTTCTTCAGAGTAAAAATATAATTCCAATAGTGAGGTAGGAAACTGATAAATACAGGATATGTGATTGCTAAAGAACTTTGATTTCTCGTGCAAAAGACCTAAAATATTAGGGCGTGCAGGAATATATTCATGAAAGTATGAATCTTTTGACTTTACATTAGCAAGCCCCGTATATTTTTTTTTTTTTTTCATTCAAGTAAACAGTCATTTCAGTGATAAAAAGGAAAAAAATCTGGACTTATGATTGAACAAAGCCGTTTTAATTTTAGTTCAAAACCATTCAACTAAATTCATGGTTAAGAATGGGTTTTCAGCCCGAAAGTAATATATATATAAGGTCGGCAAATTACACGTCACGAAAAAGTCCGGCAGAAAAAAAAAAAGACGCTGCTATAATGACACGTAAAGTAGCACAGCCAAAAGACAGTGATTCAAACGTGAAACGAGCTGGCATTGAGATGGAAGTAAGACATTAAATTTCGACTGGTGTGTCGTCAAAATACTGAGAAAGTATAGTTAAGGTAGTTCTCTCTCTCTCTCTCTCTCTCTCTCTCTCTCTCTCTCTCTCTCTCTCCTAAGATTTCTTGTCATTGTAAAAGGGGAAAAAAAAAAAAAAGCTGGCTAGAGCATGGGACAATCTATTATACATGTCTCAGTGCGATTGTTAACAGTTTTTCCTTGAAAAACAGATACTTTTCTGTGACTTTTTTCCCCCTTCAATGAAGTCGTCGCTTAATGGATAAAAAAACTTCGCTAAGTTTGAACACGTTACGATTGAAAGCAAACACTTTAGGTGAAATTCGAAACAACTCATATGTATTGATGCTAAAAACCGCGTATGTTTGGGTGAAAACGTAAATATCCAGTTTTGGGAAATGAACTATATTGTTTGGAAACCATTCAAAATTCTCTGATATTCGGAATAAATTTTAGAGGATGAAAAAGTTAACAGCAGACGTTGCATGTGAGAATAAATCCACCCACAAGAGAAATAAACTGACATTAAACATGTTCACTAGTAATTGTCTCGTTTCATTATAGTTTTCTTGAAAGATGTCTTTTTCAACAATATTTCAGTGCACTCAATGATAACGTAAAAAAAAAAATTGACTTATAATAATGAACTGAAAAAATAAAATCAGTAATACTATGATATGATATTTAGTAAACAATTTTTTTTCCACTATTTGATACATTTGTGGTGGATTGGAGATTCGAATCAAAAAATTAAAATAAAATACACGTAGTAGGAGCATTGACGACAAATGTTATAAATATTCCTTTGTTGTTTTTTAGTTTAACATACGAGGCAAGGTGAATGAAATATTTTTGTTCATTTTATGAATCAGTACTTGAACGATAAAAAATGGCTTCAAGTGGTGTTTACGACTGAACAAATAAAAAAATTTTTTAGGAGGATTTAGAGACAGTAAAGTTGTCAATCTACCTTAGTCATGTTTTGGGTGAAAACGCTAAATATTCATCTTTGAAAATCTTAAATCTAAATTTGTTGAGAAACACTTACAAATGTTTATGAAAATCAAAAAAATATTTAAGAGGAAAAATGTCGACGTAGGAAAATAAAAACCTATTGCTATATGGAGAAGTGAACTTGCATATAAGTGGAAATTGATGACCATGTGAAATGAGCTGCCATTTGACGTGTTTACAGCACAATAAAATTCGTCGCCAAAACAAGTGAACCGATTTAAGAGAGAATTGATTTTATTTTTTTCATTACAAGGCCTTTAAAAGGGCATCCTGTGCCACGACTTAAGCCAAAAAATAGGAATATATACATATTACATTTGGTGTCATGCATGATAGATCTTGAACCATCAAATTAGAAATATTTATCGATTTCATGCCTCAGTATTTAAATTTAATATTCATTTTATCAAAACCGTTTTTATCTGCTTCACGAAACCCCAGTATTATTATTATTTTTTTTGTTTAGACTGGCTAAGTTTAACCACGGAAATATGTCATGGTCTAATACGAAACTATATAAAGTGCGTAATATTTTTTTGAAAGTTAAGCTGAAGATGCCTTGGTCATAGGGATATAAAAAATATCCCTTCTAACTCAACATTTGTTGCGCTTTTAGACGAGTTCCTTATGAAACAAAGCTTAATGTGAGATTTGCAAATCAAATGCCAGCTCATTTCACTCAATTGGCGAAGTTGTACATTTATCGTTTTCGGCATAAAGGACGCGATTTTTAGCATAAATTCAGCAGAATACTTGTGAGTTACTCAATCAGTTGCTTTCATCTGCGACGAGAGCACTTTTCACATTGTTTCCTTTATGTCACAGCTACGTTAAATTAGAAAGAACAAAAATAATTTAGCTTGTATGCTAAAGGAAAAATTGACCCCCAAGCGAAGTTTATAACCGATGATCACAGATACGGCATACTGCATTTTTTATTTTTTTGTCATACATGAGAAACATCATGATTTCTGCTTGCAAACAGAATATATATCGGAATACTTATTATTAATTTACTGTCTAAACCGCCTTAAATGAAGACTCGGAGTTCTTTACCAAGGGATTTATTTTCCAAAACGACCCTGTATAATGAGCATTTTTTTTTTTTTTCATTCAATCGAGACTGCAGATGCCATAGAAAAACTAAACTCGTATAGTTTAAAGTAAGATACATTCCTTTGTCTCTTCTTCCGACGACTCATAGAACGAAATTCATTTCGCAATCGCCACTTCAAAGTCCAGCCAATTTCAATTTTTTTAAAATTAATATAGGCTTCATAAACTTTCTTTATACTACGGTTTTTCTATTTTTTCTGAAATATTTCTTGAATATTAGTAACAATCTGTTGTATTTCCGGAAAAATTTAGAGGACGATTGACGAAGTTTCCTATTTATTGACTTCAATCTAAACATGAATTAGCACAACTGCCCCGTATAATTGTTTTGAATTCCTCTTAGAGCAGTTATTTTCAAATCGAAACGAGTTCCCTTTGCCACTATTTCCTTGAAGTGACCACTATGAGAAATGAACAAAAAAAAAGTCGTTTAAGAAATCGGGAGAGCTAAAGTAAAACTCAAAACATATCAAAGACTACATAATTATATAGTAGTTAACGAAAATGGTCCCTGAACCTGCAGTTTTTGTCATGGATGAGAATCTACTGAACGACCTACAATATATTAAATATTGATCAGGTTCGTATCTCGATAGTTTGTCGAATTTATGTTTTCTTTTCAAAACCAACTTAGTTCTTTTTGTGCAGTTTCTCGCTGACCTGATTGTACCAATGAAAATACTTTTGCTCTAACCTAACCCCGAATAATATTGATTATTTTCAGGCAATAGTTATTTAGATAGAAAATAAATCAATCTTCATTTTTTTCACTGCTCTCGACGAAGCCCATATAAATCTATATTTATTGCGCCTTTTCCGTTTTAGCTTTCATTGGAGTTGGGAAATGCAAGAGAAATATCAAAAAGAGAAATCTAAGGACAGAATATAATTTTATATTTCAAAAGGCTTAAGATGTTACTTATATTGAAAGAAAAAGGAATTTTTGAACATTATATACATTCAACTTACAGAGTATGCCATATTTCCGTTTGTATAATCACTGTGATCCGCACGTGGTTTAGACACAAATGAATATGATAAAGATATCTTCCATTACTGAGATACGAAACTGATAAAAATACAGGAAATGGGTCGCAAGTCCCTTAGTTTTCTCAGGCATGACAAATAGAAAAAAAAAAAAAAGGCACCTATGACGAGCACTGTCATGAACTGTTATAAATGTCACCTAAGGATTTTTTTTTTTTTTACTTTAGCACTGACTCTGAAAGGCTTGTTTTTTTTTTTTTTCACAATGCATCTGTCACATGAAGGATTAAAAAAATAGTGAAGAATATTAACCCGTTACGACTGAAAATAACAGCTAAAGAGTAATTCAAAAGCACTCCACTGGATTAATGCTAAAAAAAGCGTCCTTCAGAGCGAAAACGATTAATACGCATGTTCGTCAAATGAGATCAAATTTTATCGGGAAACACTATCAGTTGTTGTAAGTCAGGAAACATTTCAGAGATTTAAAAAAAAAAAAAAAAGCGACCTATAAAGAAATAAAGCTGGCTGATATGAGGAAACGTTAGGTAGCTTATACAATGATACCTATTCACCAATGAATTGCACAATAAATATCGTTTTATTAGAGTATTCGAAAAAAAGCAAAATGTGTGCAGTTAGATTGGATTATAATTTTGTCTGCAAGATAGGGCTTGTTTGAAGTGAAACAAAGAATTAATTTTACATATTATAAAGTGATTGACCATTTGGCGTATTTCCGTAAGAAAACTCACTGCTAGCTACGTTAACTTGCATGAAAACACATCATGTGGATTTGACTGTCAAATAATATGAGTTCTTCAGAGTAAGAATATAATTCCAATAGTGAGGTAGGAGACTGATAAATACAGAAAATGTGATTGCTAAAGAACTTAGATTTCTCGTGCAACTGACCTAAAATATTAGGGCGTGCAGGAATATGTTCATGAAAGTTTGAATCTTTTGACTTTACATTAGCAAGCACCGTATATTGTTTTGTTTTTTTTTTCATTCAACGAAACAGTCATTTCAGTGATAAAAAAGAAAAAAAATCTGGACTCATGATTGAACAAAGCCGTTTTAATTTTAGTTCAAAACCATTCAACTAAATTCATGGTTAAGAATGGGTTTTCAGCCCGAAAGTAATATATATATAAGGTCGGCAAATTACACGTCACGAAAAAGTCCGGCAGAAAAAAATAGACGCTGCTATAAGGACACGTAAAGTAGCACAGCCAAAACACAGTGATTCAAACGTGAAACGAGCTGGCATTGAGATGGAAATAAGACATTAAATATCGACTGGTAAGTGGGTAGTCAAAATACTGAGAATGTATAGTTAAGGTAGTTCTCTCTCTCTCTCTCTCTCTCTGTCCTAAGATTTCTTGTCATTGTAAAAGGGGGAAAAAAAAAAAAAGCTGGCTAGAGCATGGGACAATCTATTATACATGTCTCAGTGCGATTGTTAACAGTTTTTCCTTGAAAAACAGATACTTTTCTGTGACTTTTTTTTCCCTTCAATGAAGTCGTCGCTTAATGGATAAAAAAACTTCGATAAGTTTGAACACGTTACGATTGAAAGCAACCACTTTAGGTGAAATTCGAAACAACTCATATGTATTGATGCTAAAAACCGCGTATGTATGGGTGAAAACGTAAATATGCAGTTTTGGGAAATGAACTATATTGTTTGGAAACCATTCAAAATTCTCTGATATTCGGATAAAATTTTAGAGGATGAAAAAATTATCAGCAGACGTTGCATGTGAGAATAAATCCACCCATAACAGAAATAAACTGACATTAAACATGTTCACTAGTAATTGTCTCGTTTCATTATAGTTTTCTTGAAAGGTGTCTTTTTCATCAATATTTCAGTGCACACTATGATAACGTAAAAAAAAAAATTGACAATCCTATAATAATGAACTGAAAAAATAAAATCAGTAATACTATGATATGATATTTAGTAAACAATTTTTTTTCCACTATTTGATACATTTGTGGTGGATTGCAGATTCGAAACAAAAAATTAAAATAAAATACACGTAGTAGGAGCATTGACGACAAATGTTATAAATATTCCTTTGTTGTTTTTTAATTTTACATACGAGGCAAGGTGAATGAAATATTTTTGTTCATTTTATGAATCCGTACTTTAACGATAAAAAATGGCTTCGAGTGGTGTTTACGACTGAAAAAATAAAAAAATGTTTTAGGAGGATTTAGAGACAGTAAAGTTGTCAATCAACCGGAGTCATGTTTTGGGTGAAAACGCTAAATATTCATCTTCGAAAATCTTAAATCTAAATTTGTTGAGAAACACTTACAAATGTTTATGAAAATCAGAAAATATTTGAGGAAAAAAGTCGACGTAGGAAAATAAAAACCTATTGCTATATGGAGAAGTGAACTTGCATAGAAGTGGAAATTGATGACCATGTGAAATGAGCTGCCATTTGACGTGTTTACAGCACAATAAAATTCGTCGCCAAAACAAGTGAATCGACTTAAGACAGAAGTGATTTTATTTTTTTCATTACAAGGCATTTAAAAGGGATCCTGTGCCACTATTTAAGTAAAAAAATAGGAATATATACAAATTACATTCGGTGTCATGCATGATAGATCTTGAGCCATCAAATTAGAAATATTTATCGATTTCATGCCTCAGTATTTAAATTTAATATTCATTTTATCAAAACCTTTTTTATCTGCTTCTCGAAACCCCAGTATTATTATTCTTTTTTTTTTAAACTGGCTAAGTTTAACCACGGAAATATGCCATGGTCTAATACGACCCTATATAATGTGCGTAATATTTTTTTGAAAGTTAAGCTGAAGATGCCTTGGTCATCGGGATATAAAAAATATCCATTCTAACTCAACATTTGTTACGCTTTTAGACGAGACCCTTATGAAACAAAGCTTAATGTGAGATTTGCAAATCAAATGCCAGCTCATTTCACTCATTTGGCGAAGTTGTACATTTATCGTTTTCGGCATAAAGGACGCGATTTTTAGCATAAGTTCAGCAGAATACTTGTGTGTTACTCAATCAGTTGCTTTCATCTGCGACGAGAGTTCTTTTCACGTTGTTATCCTTGATGTCACAGCTACGTTAAATTAGAAAGAACAAAAATAATTTAGCTTGTATGCTAAAGCAAAAATTGACTCCCAAGCGAAGTTTATAACCGATGATCACAGATACGGCATACTGCATTTTTTTTTTTTTTTTGTCATACATGAGAAACATCATGATTTCTGCTTGCAAACAGAATATTTATCGGAATACTCATTATTAATTTACTGTCTAAACCGCCTTAAGTGAAGACTCGGAGTTCTTTACCAAGGGATTTATTTTCCAAAACGACCGTGTATAATGTGCATTTTTTTTTTCTCATTTAATCGAGACTGCAGATGCCATAGAAAAACCAAACTCGTATAGTTTAAAGTAAGATACTTTCCTTTGTCTCTTCTTCCGACGACACATAGAACGAAATTCATTTCGCAATCGCCACTTCAAAGTCCAGTCAATTTCAATTTTTTAAAAATCAATATAGGCTTCATAAACTTTCCTTATACTACCATTTTTCTATTTCTTCTGAAACAATTCTTGAATTTTAGTAACAATCTGTTGTATTTCCGGAAAAATTTAGAGGACGATTGACGAAGTTTCCTATTTATTGACTTCAATCTAAACATGAATTAGCACAACTGCCCCGTATAATTGTTTTGAATTGCTCTTAGAGCAGTTATTTTCAAATCGAAACGAGTTCCCCTTGCCACTATTCCCTTGAAGTGACCACTATGAGAAATGAACAAATAAAAAGTCGTTTAAGAAATCGGGAGAGCTAAAGTAAAACTCAAAACATATCAAAGACTACATAATTATATAGTCGTTAACGAAAATGGTCCCTGAACCTGCAGTTTTTGTCATGGATGAGAATCTACTGAACGACCTACAATATATTAAATATTGATCAAGTTCGTATCTCGATAGTTTGTCGAATTTATGTTTTCTTTTCAAAACCAACTCAGTTCTTTTTGTGCAGTTTCTCGCTGATCTGATTGTACCAATGGAAATACTTTTGCTCTAACCTAACCCCGAATAATATTGATTATTTTCAGGCAATAGTTATTTAGATAGAAAATAAATCAATCTTCATTTTTTTCACTGCTCTCGACGAAGCCCATATAAATCTATATTTATTGCGCCTTTTCCGTTTTAGCTTTCATTGGAGTTGGGAAATGCAAGAGAAATATCAAAAAGAGAAATCTAAGGACAGAATATAATTTTATATTTCAAAAGGCTTAAGATGTTACTTATATTGAAAGAAAAAGGAATTTTTGAACATTATATACATTCAACTTACAGAGTATGCCATATTTCCGTTTGTATAATCACTGTGATCCGCACGTGGTTTAGACACAAATGAATATGATAAAGATATCTTCCATTACTGAGATACGAAACTGATAAAAATACAGGAAATGGGTCGCAAGTCCCTTAGTTTTCTCAGGCATGACAAATAGAAAAAAAAAAAAAAGGCACCTATGACGAGCACTGTCATGAACTGTTATAAATGTCACCTAAGGATTTTTTTTTTTTTTTACTTTAGCACTGACTCTGAAAGGTTTTTTTTTTTTTTTCACAATGCATCTGTCACTTCAAGGATTAAAAAAATACTGAAGAATATTAACCCGTTACGACTGAAAATAACAGCTAAAGAGTAATTCAAAAGCACTCCACTGGATTAATGCTAAAAAAAGCGTCCTTCAGAGCGAAAACGATTAATACGCATGTTCGTCAAATGAGATCAAATTTTATCGGGAAACACTATCAGTTGTTGTAAGTCAGGAAACATTTCAGGGATAAAAAAAAAAAAAAAAAAAAGCGACCTATAAAGAAATAAAGCTGGCTGATATGAGGAAACGTTAGGTAGCTTATACAATGATACCGATTCACCAATGAATTGCACAATAAATATCGTTTTATAAGAGTATTCGAAAAAAAGTAAAAAGTGTGCGGTTAGATTGGATTATAATTTTGTCTGCAAGATAGGGCTTGTTTAAAGTGAAACAAAGAATTAATTTTACATATTATAAAGTCGTGATTGACCATTTGGCGTATTTTCGTAAGAAAACTCACTGCTAGCTACTTTAACTTGCATGAAAACACATTATGTGGATTAGATTGTCAAATAAAATGAGTTCTTCAGAGTAAAAATATAATTCCAAGATTGAGGTAGGAAACTGATAAATACAGGAAATGTGATTGCTAAAGAACTTAGATTTTTCGTGCATCAGACATAAAATATTAGGGCGTGCAGGTATATATTCATGAAAGTATGAATCTTTTGACTTTTACATTAGCAAGACCCGTATTTTTTTTTTCATTCAACGTAAGTCATTTCAGTGATAAAAAGGAAAAAAATCTGGACTCATGATTGAACAAAGCCGTTTTAATTTTAGTTCAAAAAAATTCAACTAAATTCATGGTTATGAATGGGTTTTCAGCCCGAAAGTAATATATATATATAAGGTCGGCAAATTACACGTCACGAAAAAGTACGGCAAAAAAAAAAAAGACGCTGCTATAAGGACACGTAAAGTAGCACAGCCAAAAGACAGTGATTCAAACGTGAAACGAGCTGGCATTGAGATGGAAGTAAGACATTAAATTTCGACTGGTAAGTGTGTCGTCAAAATACTGAGAAAGTATAGTTAAGGTAGTTCTCTCTCTCTCTCTCTCTCTCTCTCTCTCTCTCCTAAGATTTCTTGTCATTGTAAAAGGGGAAAAAAAAAAAAATAGCTGGCTAGAGCATGGGACAATCTATTATACATGTCTCAGTGCGATTGTTAACAGTTTTTCCTTGAAAAACAGATACTTTTCTGTGACTTTTTTTTCCCTTCAGTGAAGTCGTCACTTAGTGGATAAAAAAAGTTTGCTAAGTTTGAACACGTTACGATTGAAAGCAACCACTTTAGGTGAAATTCGAAACAACTCACATGTATTGATGCCAAAAATCGCGTATGTTTGGGTGAAAACATAAATATGCAGTTTTGGGAAAAGAAATCTATATTGTTTAGAAACCATTCAAAATTCTCTGATATTCGGATAAAATTTTAGAGGATGAAAAAATTAACAGCAGACGTTGCATGTGAGAATAAATCCACCCACAAGAGAAATAAACTGACATTAAACATGTTCACTAGTAATTGTCTCGTTTCATTATAGTTTTCTTGAAAGATGTCTTTTTCAACAATATTTCAGTGCACACTATGATAACGTAAAAAAAAAAAAAATTGACAATCGGAAAATAATGAACTGAAAAAAGAAATCAGTAATACTATGATATGATATTTAGGAAACAATTTTTTTTCCACTATTTGATACATATATGGTGGATTGCAGATTCGTAACGAAAAACTAAAAAAAAAATACACGTAGTAGAAGCATTGACGACAAATGTTATAAATATTCCATTGTTGTTTTTTAATTTTACGTACGACGCAAGGTCAATGAAATATTTTTGTTCATTTTAAGTATCCGTACTTTAAGCGATAAAAAATGACCGAGTGGTTTTTACGACTGAAAAAAAAAAAAAATGTTTGGAGGATTTAGAGACAGTGGAGTTGTCAATTTACCGTAGTCATGTTTTGGGTGAAAACGCTAAATATTCATCTTCGAAAATCTTAAATCTAAATTTGTTGAGAAACACTTACAAATGTTTATGAAAATCAGAAAATATTTAAGAGGATGAAAAAAGTCGACCTAGGAAAATAAAAACCTATTGCTATATGGAGAAGTGAACTTGCATAGAAGTGGAAATTGATGACCATGTGAAATGAGCTGCCATTTGACGTGTTTACAGCACAATAAAATTCGTCGCCAAAACAAGTGAACCGAATTAAGACAAGTGATTTTATTTTTTTCATTACAAGGCCTTTAAAATGGCATCCTGTGCCACGATTTAAGTAAAAAAATAGGAATTATATTCGGTGTCATGCATGATAGATCTTCAGCCATCAAATTCGAAATATTTATCGATTTCATGCCTCAGTATTCAAATTTAATATTCATTTTATCAAAACCGTTTTTATCTGCTTGTTGAAACCTGAATTCTATTATTTTTTTTTCAGACAGTTTAACCACGTAAATATGTCTTATGGTCTAACACGACCCTATGTAATGTGCGTAATATTTTATTGAAAGTTAAGAAGCTGAAGATGGATTGGTCATAGGGATATAAAAAAATATCCCTTCTAACTCAACATTTGTTGCGCTTTTAGACGAGGCCCTTATGAAACAAAGCTTAATGTGAAATTTGTAAATCAAATGCCAGCTCATTTCACTCATTTGGCGAAGTTGTATATTTATTGTTTTCGGCATAAAGGACGCGATTTTTAGCATAAGTTCAACAGAATACTTGTGTTACTCAATCAGTTGCTTTCATCTGCGACGAGAGTCCATTTTTCACATTGTTATCATTGATGTGACAGCTACGTCAAATGAGAAAGAAAAAAACTAATTTAGAGAGCTTGTATGCTAAAGCAAAAATTGACTCCGAAGCAAAGTTTATAACCGATCATACGGCATACTGCATTTATTTTTTTTGTCATACATGAGAAACATCATGATTTCAGCTTCCAAACAAAATATTTATCGGAATACTCATTATTAATTTACTGTCTAAACCGCCTTAAGTGAAGACTCGGAGTTCTTTACCAAGGGATGTGTTTTCCAAAACTACCCTGTATAATGTGCATTTTTTTTTTCACTTA